>NC_138769.1:14505549-14975549 GCF_965119305.1 Pelophylax lessonae
AGAAAAAGCAAAAGAACAAAGTAGAAAGATTATAAGCATCTATCGAAATTCGAACAGAATAAATTTGAATTTAAATGCCGATCCGAATTTTCGGTAAAATTTAACCACTTGCCGCAAGATCACATACCTGGTTATACCGGAATGATATGCAGCTGCAGGCATCACCCCGGTACCGATTTTTAGAGCTGACAGTCGGCTTTCTAGTAATCCCAACCGATGCGGATAATCAGCTGTTATTACAAGGAGTGGGAGGAGACTTTGATCGGGTCGCTGATCTAAAAACTCAGAAGCGGCGTTGCTTCCGGTTTACTCGACAGCCAACAGCGCTGATTAAAAAAAAAACGCTGATCTTGGCATTTTTGAGTACTTTTAAGTGCAGTGGAGGGATCTGGGGTTTTATAGACTCCAGATCACTCCATAAAGAGTACCTGTCACTGCCTATTACTGTCACATTCCCCCCGATCCCTCCATAAAGAGTACCTGTCACTGCTATTACTGTCACATTCCCCCCCCGATCCCTCCATAAAGAGTACCTGTCACTGTCTATTACTGTCACAAGGGATGTTTACATTCCTTGTGACAGCAATAAAAGTGACCAGAATTAATTTTTTTTTTTTTAAAGATACTGTGTGAAAAAAAAAATCGATTTAAATAAAATGAAGGAAAAAAAAAAATCTAAAGCGCTTTATCCCTCCAAAGATGCGTAAGTTGTGCCCGCAAATCTGAACAGTGTTCAAATCCCACATGTGAGGTTTCGCTGCGATCGTTAGAGTGAGAACAATAATTCTAGCACTGGACCTCCTCTGAACTGGTAACCATTAAGAAAATGTTAGTGTCATCTATAGAGATCTTTAAGTACCGTAGTTTGTCACCATTTAACGAGCATGCGCTATTTTAAAGCATGACATGTTTGGTATCTGTTTACTCGGCGTAACATTATCTTTCACATTATACAAAAAAAATGGGCTAACTTTTACTGATTAGTTTTTTTAAATTCATTGAAATGTATTTTTCCCCCAAAAAATTACGTTTGAAAGTTTAAATCAGTTTTTTTTTTTGCTAGAAAATTACTTAGAACCCCCAAGCCTATCTATATATATATATATATATATATATATATATATATATAAAAATACATACTGCAATGAGCGCCATTTTATTCTCTGGGGTCTCTGCTAAAAAAAAATGATAGGTGTGTGTATGTGTGTATATATATATATATATATATATATATATATATATATATATATATATATATATACACACACACACACACACACACACACACACACACACACACACACACACACACACACACACACACACACACACACACACACACATATATATATATATATATATATATATATATATATATATATATATATATATATATATATATATATATATATATATAAAATTTTATATATATATATATAAAAATATAGAAAAAATTATATATAATTTTTTCTTTTTTTAGCAGAGACCCCAGAGAATAAAATGGCGGTCATTGCAGTATATATATATATATATATATATATATATATATATATATATATATATGTGTGTGTGTATATATATATATATATATATATATATATATATATATATATATATATATATATATATATATATATATATATATATATATATATAAAGGTTTGGGGGTTCTAAATAATTTTCTAGCAAAAAAATACTGATTTTAACTTGTAAGCAACAAATGTCAGAAGTAGGACGGTCTTGAAGTGGTTAATTTATTTTAATTTGACTGAATTTGGAAAATTGTATTGACGTCTAAACTAAATAGAGGAAACTAATTCCGAAAGTGAATTTATTTAAAATTATTTAAATAACAGATCAAAACTAAATGAATTTGTTCGTTCCTCACATGTCCAATGGTTATCTACATTAGTAAAGTTTTCTTTTCCCATTCCTTCGTATCTCACCAACAATATTCCATTTCTTTTTAGATGTTTGAAGGGAAGGAGAAGCGTCTGGAGCTGATCCGGGAGCTGCGCACCACACACGCTCTGCAGGAGGAGGGCCAACTGCTGAAGAAGGATGACAGACAGGAGACGCTGGCCCTGCAGCGTCAGCGGGAACTCGATGAGCACAAAGTAAGCGTTCTCTGACTTTTACTCTTCTTTATTTTTTAATTAAGAGATCGGCAGACAAATTCTAAAAAAGTACCCCAGATCCACCTCATTTGAAACAGAATTCAAAAAATAAGGTATAGATATTCTTTTAGGCTATTTACCTTTTTTTTTTTTTCTTCTTTTTATTTATTTTTTTCTATACTTTTTATTTTTATTTTTTTTGCTTCTTTCTTTTTATCCTCTTCTCTTCTTTCTATTTTCTCTTTTTTGATCTTTACTATTTATTTTAATGGTTAATGGCACGGGGATTTAAAGGTCTATACAGGAATATAAAATTGAATGACAAACGGGCTCAAATTGAGTTTTTGTGTTTGATTATGAAGCCCAATGAGAATTTGTGATGTTATATTTTTATATGTGACTATAGATATTTGATGATTTTTTTTTTTTGCAAATATATATATATATTTATTAAGTTTCAGTTCAGAGAGAGAACAGAACAGATAAAAACACAGTAAATAAAAAAATGTCAGATGTACAGAACAATACAGATATTGTAACAAAGGGGTTCCACCTGCTTGTATTATTATGGTATCAAAAAAATGTTAACCTCAACACCCCGAAGTGTTAAGTATGACCAGTCATAGTATGACCAACAGAGAAGGGTATCATCAGAAATCGTGGCTGGTATATAGATATTTAATGATTTTATAGCAAATGTTTTTGTTAGTTAGATTCTGTATTAAGAAGCTCGGTTCCCCTACCCCCGCCATTGATATGCAAATAAACCAGTCCGATTGAGGAACAAGAAGTATGGGGAGGTGGTGTTTAGGACTTTTGAAACAAGCATGTGTTCAGACAAAGAGTTGTTTTTGGAATACAAAAGGAACAATATGTCGGCTTTAGACTTGATCTGAGGATTTTGGAGAAAGCAGTCAGTCTCCATAGTAAGGATCTAGTAACTGTTTAGGATATTTATTGCATACACATTGTACATGCTTATTTGAAGATAATGAGCTTGTGGATGTTGTAGGCATATTTTTGTAACTATGAATTGTGTGATGTGTGTAGGGAAAAAAGCATTGAGGAAAGCTAGGCCCCTACGAGAAGTAGAAATGTATGTAATTGTAATTATTGCCAATGTATGGGATCAACAGGTGGATTGCATCAGTTGTGGATATTTTTAACTGATTAATGACAAATGTTCCCATGCATAGGTAATAATATCTCTCACCCACATATGGTTTAGTGAGCTTTGACGTTGTGTGTGAAGATGGCTGCCGCATATCCACCAATTGACCATGTGGTCTTGGGGGGGGGGGGGGGAGTGCAACCATGTGTTGATGATCTCACTCACAAAATGACATGTGAGTGGTCAAGAGGAATGATTACATCCTGTGGGTGGTCTCTGGTCTACAGGACTATAAAAAGAGTCCATAGCCTGAGGAATAGTCTGTTTTGTTTTTTGGAGCTTACCAGAAGGTATAGAACCAGTTTAGCATATGCTAAACCATGTGTAACCATCATATGCTAAACCATGTGTAACCATCATATGCTAGCGTATGCTAAACCACGTTGTGTAACCATCGGGAGGGGTGGTTGGTTCCTTGACACCACTTTCCACTCAGCTGACAATAAGCCCATATATTTCAGTTGATATGGACACCTCCAAGCAAAGGACCACCCAATTACATATGAAGTATGGATAGAAGTCTTTTCCAAAGAAGCTCAATCAAAAGACAAGGCTTCTATCCATACTTCATAGTGATTGGGTGGTCCTTTGCTTGGAGGTGTCCATAGCTGACAATAAGCCCTTTATATTTCAGTTGATATGGACACCTCCAAGCAAAGGACCACTCTATCACTATGAAGTATTGATAGAAGCCTTGTTTTTTGATTGAGCTTCTTTGGAGAAGACTTCTATCCATACTTCATGGTGATTGGGTGGTCCTTTGCTTGGAGGTGTCCATATCAACTGAAATATACTGGCTTATTGTCAGCTGAGTGGAAAGTGGTGTCAAGGATCCAACCAACCCTCCTGATGGTTACACATCATGGTTTAGCATATGCTAGCATATGATGGTTACACATGGTTTAGCATATGCTAAACCATGATGTGTAACCATCAGGAGAGGTGGTTGGATCCTTGACACCACTTTCCACTAAGCTGACAATAAGCCAGTATATTTCAGTTGATATGGACACCTCCAAGCAAAGGACCACCCAATTACATATGAAGTATGGATAGAAGTCTTCTCCAAAGAAGCTCAATCAAAAGACAAGACTTCTATCCATACTTCATGGTGATTGGGTGGTCCTTTGCTTGGAGGTGTCCAAATCAACTGAAATATACGGGCTTATTGTCAGCTGAGTGGAAAGTGGTGTCCAGGAGCCAACCACCCCTCCCGATGGTTGCACATCTATTACTGCCTTTACTGACGCCATTAGGCGTATGCCAAACTGGGTCTACACCTTCTGGTGAGCTCCCCCCTATTGTCGGTAGTATTTACTCTATACACGGTGTAATGACTATTCACGTGGAATATATACTGTGGATTTATTTCTTTACAACACATTGGACTTTTTTCTTCTATCACGTTCATATTATTTAATTTCATTTATATATGTATTTACTTATTACATTGGCTATGTTTTTAGCGCTGCACATTTTTTCTACTGATTTTACACGGATTGTCTTCTGTTGTGTCTGCTGCTTTCACTATTTTTACACATTAGCACGATATTGTTTGAATTTCATTAGAATCCATTGGAATTTTCCAAATTCAGACGAATTGAGTATAATGTGACAGAATTTGGAAAATTTTAATCGATTAGAATTAGACAAACCTAAACGATTGCTGAAAACAATAAAAAAATAAAAAATAATAATTTAACTCACAAATTTATGTAAATAATAAATCGAAACAAATGTTTTCATTCTGCATGTCTATTCAATAAATGAGCAGGAAAGGTAATGAGGTCATGACGCTTAATTTTCATGGACATGGAGGAAGGGCCCCTTTAAATTATCGGCATGATTGATCGTTCAGTATTCAATGACCAATGTGTCCTCTCTACAGGCCGCAGTGCAGGAAGAGCATTTGTCCCGGCTGGAGGGGGAGGTCCTCTCTGATATGTTCGATTTCCTCTCCAAAGAGCTCGTCCGCCTGCAGGAAGAACGCAGAATCAACGCCTTCGCCTTACTCGCCGAACGCCACCGACGCATCCGAGAGGCGGAAGAAAGCGGGAGGAGACAGGTGGAGGAGCGGCGGAGACGGGAGGAGGACGAGATCTTCCGACAGGTAGATGCAGAGGTGGGGGCGGGTCAGGTTTTATCAGAAATTGGATACAATGTAATAAACCTGAAGAATGGAGCACCCAGAATCTGACCCTTCCAGAACAAAACATGGCCGGAGCTGGGCTTTACTAAGCTGTAGAGGGAACTGAAGGCAAAAGTGTTTAGTTTATATTTTTTAACTAGTTAGGGGTTTAGAAATAAAATCTCTTCCACACACCCCTGGTACATTCTCCCCCTTTCCCTGCATGCACCTCCAGCCATGTTTTGCACTCCCATCTGTAAACTTGGAACTGGCATTGTGGATGCCGCTGGGTAGAAGGGAGGGAGACCAGCAACAGTCAGTTCGCTGATCTTCCCTGCCTAGTAAGAACCCGGAAGTGTCATGCATTCTATCTCTTTCGGGTTCGATAACTTTCCCCAGCCGCTGTAACCCAAACTAATACATATACACTATATTGTCAAAAGTATTGGGACTTGGCAGCCGCTTGGTGCCAAGGCCCCACCCCCAAGAGCCCGCATATTTGTGTGGCGCTGGCGCCAAGAGGTTAAAAAGAGTATATGTTTGAATATACACACACTATATTACCAAAAGTATTGGGACGCCTGCCTTTACACACACATGAACTTTAATGGCATCCCAGCCTTAGTCCGTAGGGTTCAATATTGAGTTGGCTCCACCCTTTGCAGCTATAACAGCTTCAACTCTTCTGGGAAGGCTGTCCACAAGGTTTAGGAGTGTCTATGGGAATGTTTGACCATTCTTCCAGAAGGGCATTTGTGAGGTCAGGCACTGATGTTGGAAGTGGAAAAAGGGAAGGTACTTGGCGCTGCCACAATAGTGTTGTGTGAGTGAGTGAATAAATGTAGATAGGTAGATGCAGGGCTTTTTTTCTCAGAGAATAGGTGCAGGAACTCCCACTATTAAATCACCCCTTGTCTCCGCCCCTACCCACCTCTGAGCACCGTCCCTTGGTTCCACCCCCTACCCACATTCCAGTACCGCCTCTTTTAGAGAATAAAGAACCAAGTATTATTTTGTGGTCCTAAGTAATTTGTATGGACTTTGGCAATGATAACAAAAAAAGCAGTAAAATAGTTCCCTCACAGCCAGCAACAATAGATTCCTCCACAGCAACAATAGACCCCCATCCAAGCCAAACTAGATTCCCCCCAGCAATAACAGATTCACCCAGCAACAATGGATCTCCCTCCAGCAATGATAGACCACACAACAGCTAAAAGAGACCCCCCCCCCCAGCAACAAAAGACCACACCCCAGCAACAATAGACCTCTCAGCAATAATGGAGCCTCTAGGAACAATAGACCCCTCACAAAACATTATAGCAAAAATGGACCCCCTGTTACAGAATACTACTTCAGCAACAATAGATCCACCCCAGCAACATTAGACCCCCAGCAACAACAGATTTTCCAGGAGCAAGAACAAATAGACTTATACCTCAACAGTAGATCCCTGTCAGCAACAATTGACCCCTCAACAACATAAGACACCCCCTAGCAACAATAAACCCTCATGCAAAAATAAACCCTGCCAGTTACAATAGATCCTCCAGCAGCCAGCATCCTAGCCCCTCCAGAATCCCTCACCATTACATGCATTTAGTGCTGGAGGTGCCGGAACTGCGTTCCCCCGCGTTCCCGCTGAAAAAAAAGCCCTGGGTAGATGTAAATGACATGTACTAGTAACTCTCCAAAAAATGATACATAAAAAGGTAATAAAGTGCTAAATGCAAAAAACTGTATACAATATAAAGATGAAAGATGTGTAATAGATAAAAATGCACAATCAAATAAATATCATATGGAAATGACCCACAAATAGATAAAGTGCAACAAATAACCCACAAATTGATAATTTAATAAAGTGCAACTGTGATAAGTGCGGTTGCAATATAAAGTGACAGTGTACTTCAAAGGAGGTGCAATAATAAATTAAAGTGACAGTGCTCCTTGAAAAGGAAGGAGGGGATGGAAGTGTCCCCAAATATGGCAAACAAAAAGGAATGTGCCAAGGCAGTGAGTACAATAAATCACATGAATGTGATGGGTGATAAAAAGTGTAGAAAAAAAAATAAAGTGTGCCCCAAGTAAAAGAGGGGGCAAAGGGAGGAAAAATCCTAATACAATAATAAAAAGTCACAAATAAGTGAATAAAGGGTATAAAATATCAATATAATAAAATGACAAGCAGGTGAAGTCCGATGACACCTTTAAAGTGATAAGTATCACATCAAAAGCAAGTGGCTAGGTAGGTGAGTCCTTGTAAAAGTAAAAAGTCCATAATATGGAGAAGATGACAACCGTCCAATCCCAAGCTTTCACAAGTTAAAGTGGAATTTTTAGGAGGTGACGCGTGCAAGTGAATCCTGTGTCCCCCTAGTGAATTGCGCACTCACCAGATAATGGTACCCCTACAGGGGTAACAAGCGTGGTATGTATCAAGAGTAAGTCTCCTCACCAGCATCAATAGGGAGTATGCATCGTCTCCTTCATTCCATTAACCCTCATAGCGTTGTATATAGCGGTCATAAATAAGGTTGGAGGTCCCGATCATAAATGGGGAGGAAAGGCTCATATAGTGAAGTATATTGTATAATAAGTTCTTTTATTGAAAATAAAAATATTACTCACAAATTCGCAGTGTATAACGAGCAGATCAGATACAGACGGCGTGGGTCCGCTCCCGGGTTAGTTCCGGAACGCGATGCACTCCAAACGTCGGAAATGTGGTTCACATGTTCAGAAAGCGGAAGTGACGGAAGGACGCTTTACGCGTTTTGTCATTTGACGTCATCAGGAGCTGATGTTGGATTAGAAGATCTGGATCGCAGTCTCCACTCGAATTCATCCCAAAGGTGTTCTATCGGGTTGAGGTCAGGACTCTGTGCAGGCCAGTCCAGTTCCTCCACCCCAAATTCACTCATCCATGTCTTTATGGACCTTGCTTTGTGCACTGGTCCAAATCATTTGGGGGAGGGGGGATTATGGTGTGGGGTTGTTTTTCAGGGGTTAGACTTGGCCCTTTAATTCCAGTGAAGGGAACTCTTAAGGTGTCAGCATACCAAGACATTTTGGACAATTTCATGCTCCCAACTTTGTGGGAAGAGTTTGGTGATGGCCCCTTCCTATTCCAACATGACTGCACACCAGTGCACAAAGCAAGGTCCATAAAGACATGGATGAGTGAGTTTGGGGTGGAGGAACTGGACTGGCCTGCACAGAGTCCTGACTTCAACCTGATAGAACATCTTTGGGATGAGTTAGAGCGAAGACTGTGAACCAGGCCTTCTCTCCAACATCAGTGCCTGACCCCACAAATGCGCTTCTGGAAGAATGGTCAAACATTCCCATAGACACTCCTAAACCTTGTGGACAGCCTTCCCAGAAGAGTTGAAGCTGTTATAGCTGCAAAGGGTGGGCCAACTCAATATTGAACCCTACGGACTAAGACTGGGATGCCATTAAAGTTTATGTGTGTGTAAAGGCAGGCGTCCCAATACTTTTGGTAATATAGTGTATTTTCAGTTCTCAGTTTCTCTCCCCTTCCTCCGTTGTAAAAGGAAAAGGAGAGCTCACAAATGTAACCACTTGACCTCCAGAAGATTTTCCCCCTAAATGACCAGGCCATTTATTGCGATTCGGCACTGCGTTACTTTAAATTTGCACAGTCGTGGGGTGCTGTACCCAAATAAAATTGATGCCCTTTTTCCCCACAAACAGAGCTTTCTTTTGGTGCTAATTGATCACCTGTGCGATTTTTTTTTTTTTTTTTTTTTTTTGCGATATTCATTAAAAAAAGCGACAATTTTGAAAAAATAACAATATTTTTCTACTTTGACAGTTATAAAATATCCAATATATTCAATTGTTGTCATATATTTAGGCCAAAATGTATTTAGCTACATGTCTTTGACAAAAAATTTTTCAATGAGCGTATTTATAACCGCTTTAAGACCGGAAGATTTTACCCCATTCCTGACCAGGCTATATTTTGCGATTCGGCACTGCGTTACTTTAACAGACAATTGCGTGGTTGTGCGACGCTGTACCCTTTTTATCCCCACAAATAGAGCTTTCTTTTGGTGGTATTTGATCACCTGTGCGATTTTTACTTTTTGCGCTATAAACAAAAAAAAGGCGACAATTTTGAAAAAATAACAATATTTTTCACATTTTTTTTATATGAAATTCCCCCCCAAAAAATGTAAAAATCAAAATTTTTTAACATTTTAGGCCAATTTGTTTTCTGCTACATATTTTTGGTAAAAAAAATCGCAATAAGCGTATTTTGATTGGTTTGCGCAAAAGTCATCGCAGCTACAAACTACGGGAAATTTGTCATTTTTATAGTTTTTTGTTTTTTTTTTTTAACTAGTAATGGCGGTGATCTGCGATTTTTTTTTTTTTTTTTTTTTGCGGGATTGCGACATTGCGGCAGACAGATCGGACCCTTGACTGACATTTGTTACACTTTTGGGGGAGACCAGTGACATAACTACAGTAATCAGTGCTATAAATATGCATTGTTACTGTAATAATGACACTGGCAGGGAAGGGGTTAACTTTTATTAGTGATCAAGGGGTTAATGTATGCCTGGTGCTTACTGACGTGTGTGTGGGGGGAGGGGACTGTGTGACACAGGCACAGATCGCAGGTTCAGCTATGCTGAACCCTGCAATCTGTCCCTGCCTGTCACAGAGGATCTCCACACTAGATCCCCGACGATCGGGGAAGAGCAGCGGTGATCACCGCCTCTCCTCCCCTGGCCCGACTACCACTGTGACTGAATACAGCGGGAGAGAGCCTCTGGCGGCGCGCGCGCGCCGCCCACACGGGGAGGAGTCCAGCGACGTAGGTCTACGCCGCTGGACGATAACGAACCACTTTGCCGCAGTACGCTCAATTTGAGCGGTCGGCAAGTGGTTAAAGAAAAAAATATATATATTTTTAACTTTCTGCTATAAGACATTCCCAATAAAAAAATGTAAAAAAAAATCTAATTTCTTCATCATTTTAGGCCAATTTGTATTCTGCTACATATTTTTGGTTAAAAAAAAATCCAAATAAGCGTATATTGATTGGTTTGCACAAAAAGTTATCACATCTACAAACTAGGGGATATACACTGGAATTTTTATTTATTTATTATATTTTTTTTTTTATACTAGTAATGGGGTCGATCAGCGACTTCTAGCGGGACTGCGGCGGACAATGGGACACTAACTGACACTTTGCAGGAACCAGTGACACTAATACAGTGATAAGTGCTAAAAATACGCACTGTACTAATAACACTAGAAGGGAATGGGTTAAACATCAGGGGTGATCAAAGGGTTAAATGCATGTGCGTGTGCCCTAGGCAGAAGTGCAGAATCCCATATACTGTATATAGGTGATTCTGCACAGGAGGGCCACCCTGTAACATTATATCTGATGTGGGGTGGTCCAGAAGTCGTTAACCGCTTGCCAACCGCCCTGCGCAAATATACTGCGGCAGGCTGGCTCGGCTGCGCAAACTGACATACCTGTACGGTGGTTCTCAGGAGCGCTCCTGGGGCTCACGCTGGCTCTGTACACTGTGCCTGGGAACATGGTCCCACCGAGGACAGTTCAGTCCACAGTCTGCCAGGAATCAGCAGCAGAGCTGGGCAGATCTGCATGGCTACACTCAGGACACTGGGAATAGACTTTGTATGCTTACATTTTAGATTTATTTGCAGTGCAACAAAATCCTTCCAAACATCAGCAAACCTAAAAATATAAGTGAACCAAAAACCCAGCGTCAGGATACCTGAATAATCAACCTAACAATTAGAAAGTCTAACCAACAACGAGCTACACTCTCCGGCCACTTTATTAGGTACACCTTGCTAGTAGCGGGTTGGACCCCCTTTTGCCTTCATTCTTGGTGGCATAGAAACAACAAGGTGTTAGAAACATTCCTCAGAGATTTTGCTCCCGTGACATGATAGCATCACGCAGTTGTTGCAGATTTGTTGGCTGCACATCCATGATTCCAATCACCCGTTCCACCACATCCCAAAGGTGCTCTATTGGATGAGATGTGGTGAGTGTGGAGGCCATTGGAGGACAGTGACCTCATTGTCATGGTGAAGAAACCAGAGAGACTGGAGCTCTGTGACATGGTGCATTATCCTGCTGGAAGGAGCCTTTAGAACAGGGGTGTCAAACTGGCGACCCTTAACCACTTAAGCCCCGGAGGATTTGGCTGCTCAAAGACCAGGGCCTATTTTGCAATTCGGCACTGCGTGACTTTAACGGACAATTGCGCGGTCGTGTGACGCTGTACCCAAATGAAATTGACGTCCTTTTTTCTCTTACGTCCTCCGACAGTCGCCGCCTCTCCATATTCGTCACTATGGGGTAATTGACCTTTGCTCCGTAGGAGTAGCTAGGCAACAGAATATGTCAATATTAAAGCTTTTAGCATATCCCACCCCCAGGGGGTGGTCCCCTCAGTCAATACCCTCCTGCTTCCTGTATCCATACCTCAGTTTCATTGTCCAGCTTTCAGGAGTTAGCAGGCTGTTTCTGTGCTGGGGCTTTTTGTCTCAGCCTTTATCTTCTTTTTGATTTTATTTGAGTGTTTTTCTCTCTCTTTACTTAGCTGTTTATTTCTTCAGCTTTAGTTAGTTCTTCTGATGAAGAGGATCATGCGGGCTGGGTCTCGGGCTGGCCCCCCTGGTCGCAGGTTGTGGGTCAGTGGCTTCCCAGCCTGCTATTGAGCGTTCAGTCAGGTTTTTTTCCTGGCATGTGTGAACGACCCATCCCTGTTCGCTGCAGGGATGCTGCGGTGAGGTGGCTACCTCACTGGACGCCATGCGGTTTCGCACCGCAGTCTGCTGCGTCCTGGCTGCGACTCTCCCTGTCCCATGTGCAGCGGCTTGATCGCTTGGGCGGGCTCCCCACGCCATTCAGAAGGTAAGTGTATCTGTGTGGGGACCTGTCTGTTTAGTGGGTGTCAGTCTGGGACTGTGTAATCCTGCTTCCGTTCACACTATTGGGCTCCCTGTCTGTTTTTTTGCTGCCTTCTGTGGGCTGCAAGGAGGGGGGCCATCCTGCACTGTTTCTGTGTTTCAGACTGTGTGCTTTTTGTGCTGTGTGACAGGCTGTATGCTGCGGGGCATGTTGTGACCATGTTTGTGCATACATGTGGGGGCCGCTGCTGCGATCCGCCATTATTTTATTATACTGCAGGCGTGTGGTGGTGTTCACTATATGCGGGGAGCGGCGCTTTTGGCGCCAAGCACCGCCATTTTGGCGGCGAGCGCTCCAGCCTCATGTTAGCACTGCAGGATCTCTGCCTTTACTTCCTCCCCCGGCGGCCATTTTTTTGTAGCCTTCCATAGGCTTTATAGGAGCGGCCGTTATTACATCACTTCCTTTTCCCTGGGCACACCGATCGATACAGCAGCAGCAGTGATCTCTCCAGGTTTTACCTTCTCTTATTCCTGTATTCATTGCCTGAAGTTTGTGCTTTTCCCTGTGGGGGTCGGCTTGTGCTGGTGTGTGTGTGCGGTGGGCTGCGCTCGCCGCGCTTTTAAAGGGGCAGTTACCCTTTTTTTCTCCTGCAAACTTTTGGGGGCATGGATTCTCAGGAAAGCAAGTTTCCTCCCACTTTGATGGGAGGCCAAGGGGCTGCTGCTGTTCCCCCTGAGGGGGGCGATTTGGCTACCATTGTGGCTAACCTGGCTGCTCAGGTACAGATGCTTGTGGCTGCTCAATCCACAAAACGGCCCAGAGTTTCAATATCCTCTGATTCAGAGGGCGATGGTGATGGGGCTGCTATGGCTGGGGTCCCCTTTTTGGGGTCCCGTTCGTCCCTGGACTTTGCAGGGTCGGAAGGGGAGGCAGAGGTTGAAGGGGTTGATGATTCCCCCCCTGGCTCGTCTGAAGAGCTTGCAATCATGGATGAATTGGTTGCTTCTATCAAACAAACGCTGCATTTGCAGGATGAACCATGTCCTCCTGCCGTCCTGGCGTCTTATGGGACGCAGCGGAGACGCAAATCATCGCAGGTTTTCCCCTGCACTGAGGATTTTCAGCGAGCTGTTAGTGAACAATGGCGCAATCTAAAAAAGCCGTTTGCTGTGCCAAGTAGGTTCAAGCTGCGTTATCCTTTCACGCCCGCCACTGATGAACGCTGGTGTGTGCCGCCTCCGGTGGATCACGCGGTGGCGGTTTTGAATAAATCCACTGCGATTCCGGCAGAGGATACCCCGGTGTTCCGGGACCCCACGGACAGGAGACTGGAGTCTCTTGCCGCCATACTTACTCAGTTACCGGTTCCATGCTAAAAGCTATTTTTGCTTCCCTTATGGCAGCTCAGGCTGTCGCGGATTGGACGCAGGTGCTCAGGCGCGTCCTGGTGGCTGATTCTGTCCCGCCGACAACTTTGGCTATGGTGGATCAAATTCATCAGGGTGTCATGTATTTGTGTGATGCGGAATTGGATGTAATTCCTTTGGCTACACGTGTGCACAGCGTGGCGGTGTTGACGCGCCACTTGATTTGGCTGAAATGTTGGTCGGTGGACCAATCTTCTCGCAAAACCTTAGCTAATCTGCCTTATACGGGATCTCGCCTTTTTGGCGACTCCCTGGATACGCTGATTAAGGGATCTCTGGGGGTAAGAGCACGCTCTTGCCCCAGTCTCACAAGGCTAAGGGTGCTCAAGGTAAGAAGCATGCTTCGTTTAGGCCCTCTCAGGGGTCCTTTCGTGCCTTTCGGTCGCACTATAAGGGCAAGCCCTTCAAAGGTCAAGGCTCCCAAAAGAAGCCGTGGACAGGTAAGCAGAAGTCCGGCCATTCCGGGTCCGCTGCCCATAACAATGCGGCCTGAAGGGGTGCCCTCACCCAGTTCTGGGGTGGGGGGACGTTTGCTCGGTTTTCTTCAACCCTGGCTGGCCCGCGTTCGGGACAGGTGGGTTCAGGAGATCGTTCGGTCCGGGTACAAGATCGAGTTCCTATCTCGGCCGGCGAACAGGTTTTTTCCCTCAAATCTTCAACTGTCTCCGGAGCGTTTGCGGGATCTGCACCTGGCGGTGCGAGACCTGCGGGCTCAGGGTGTGGTGGTTCCGGTACCTCCTCGGGACAGATTTCGGGGGTTTTATTCAAATCTGTTCACTGTGCCCAGGAAGGAGGGCAAGGTACGTCCAATTCTGGACTTAAAAGCTCTGAACCGCTTCGTGCGGGTTCGCAAGTTCCGCATGGAATCCCTGCGCTCGGTGGTGGCTGCTCTAGTTCCGGGAGAATTCATGGCATCCATCGACTTGAAGGATGCGTACCTTCACATCCCCGTTTTCGAGGGTCACCAGAGGTACCTTCGATTCGCCATTGCGGAGGATCATTACCAATTCGTGGCGTTACCCTTCGGTCTCGCTTCGGCTCTGCGGGTGTTCACCAAGGTGCTTGCACCAGTTCTGGCCTTATTGAGAGCCCAGGGTATCTCAAACCTGGGGTATCTGGACGACATTCTGATTCGGTCTGCAACCAGTCCGGGTCTGGTGGGAGACCTGTCTGTCACGATGCAGACTCTGCAGGAGTTTGGTTGGACGATAAACGTCCCAAAATCGACGCTGTGCCCGTCGGTTCGTCTTCCCTACCTGGGAATGATCCTGGACTGGCGACCACAATCTCTGGATCTTCAGATCTCGTTGAGTCCTCGCACCAGAAGGGGTCTTTTGTGGTGGCTCCAGTCCCCGGCAGTGTCGGGGGGCAAGTCTTTTCGCCCGCTTTCGTGGACGGTGATCACCAGGGATTCCAGCCTGTCGGGCTGGGGTGGTGTTCTGGGCGTTCTGTCCGCCCAGGGTACTTGGTCGGAGGGGGAATCCTCCCTTCCGATCAACATTCTGGAATTGCGGGCGATAAATCTCTGCCTTCGACGTTGGACGGACGTGCTTCAGGGCCGTCCGGTTCGGGTGTAGACAGACAATGCCACAGCAGTGGCCTACATCAACCACCAAGGGGGTACCAGGAGTGCCCGAGCGGCTCGGGAGGTGGCCGATATTCTGTCTTGGGCCGGGACGCACGTCCCGGCAATCACGGCGGTTCACATTCCGGGGGTGGAGAACTGGCAAGCGGATTATATGAGTCGCCATTCTCTGGACCAGGGGGAATGGTCGCTCCACCCGGATGTCTTCCAGATGTTGTGCGCGAAGTGGGGTCTCCCAGATGTGGACCTGTTCGCGTCTCGTCTGAACAACAAGGTGGAAAGGTTCGTGGCAAGGACGCGCGATCCTCGGGCAGACGCGTCACACGCGTTAGTGGCTCCGTGGCATCAGTATCGACTGATGTATGCATTCCCACCAATTCAGTTGCTATCCCGGTTCCTTCGCAGGTTGTACTCGGAACCGCTCACGGTGATTCTGGTGGCGCCAGACTGGCCCCGCCGGTCTTGGTACGCAGACCTCGTGAATCTGGCGGTTGACGCTCCGTGGCGTCTGCCTCTTCGAGAAGATCTTCTGCCTCAAGGACCGATATTCCTTCCTGCTTTACAGTCGCTGGCTTTGACGGCCTGGCTGTTGAAACCGAGGTACTGAAGGATAGGGGTCTCTCCCCGGAGGTCATTCATACTTTGATCAACGCTAGAAAGGCTTCTTCGGGGAAGATTTACTACCGTACTTGGAAGGCCTATTTTGCCTGGTGTGGGTCCAGGGGGTTTTCCCCCCGCTCTTACTCGTTGTCTAGGGTGTTGTCTTTCCTTCAAACGGGTGTGGACCAGCGTTTGGCGTTGGCCACGATTAAGGGTCAGATTTCTGCACTGGCCGTTCTTTTTCAACGCCCTGTGGCGTCTAATTCTCTGGTTGGCACCTTTGTTCAAGGGGTGCGACATCTGGTCCCTCCTTGGAGGGAGCCTTTGCCTCCATGGGACTTGAATCTTGTTCTGTCCGTGTTACAACATGCTCCCTTTGAAAAGATCAGGGAGATCTGGTTGCCTTTGTTGTCTAAGAAGGTCGCCTTTTTGGTGGCGATCACTTCGGCTCGCAGAGTGTCGGAGCTGGCAGCCTTGTCCTGCAGGTCTCCGTATCTGGTGCTTCACTTAGATAAGGTGGTCTTGCGACCTAATCCTTCTTTTCTTCCGAAAGGATCTCGGAATTTCACCTCAATGAGGACATTGTCTTGCCTTCACTTTGCGTGAAGCCTAAGCATCCGAAGGCGGTGGCCTTACATTCCTTGGATGTTGTTCGGGCGATCAAGGTTTACCTGTCAGCGACTAAATCTTTTCGCAAGACGGATTCTCTCTTTGTCCTTCCTGAGGGACCTCGGAAGGGCTTGGCGGCGTCGGCTTCTACCATCGCCAAATGGATCAGACAGACTATTGAGCAGGCCTATGCTTTGAAGGGAAAAGTTCCCCCTATGCCTGTGAAGGCGCACTCTACCAGATCTCTGAGTACGTCTTGGGCCTGTCATCATCGGGCTTCTGTGGCCCAGGTGTGTAAGGCGGCGACTTGGTCGTCCGTTCACACCTTCTCGAAGTTCTACAAAGTGGATGTTCAGGCATCGGCAGATGCTTCCTTTGGCCGCAAGGTTCTTAGTGCGGCAGTACCTTAGGGTCCCTTGTTTTTTTTTGGGCCCTTGGCTGTTTGGGATGTTTTTATCCCTAGGTTATTTGTTCTTCCTGGGTTGTTTGCTCCTGTTGAGCAAAGTTTTTTTCATGCTGCCCAGCTGGGTTCCTTCCTTTTGGTAAGGTTCCTTTCTCTGATGTGGGGGTGGGATATGCTAAAAGCTTTAATATTGACATATTCTGTTGCCTAGCTACTCCTACGGAGCAAAGGTCAATTACCCCATAGTGACGAATATGGAGAGGCGGCGACTGTCGGAGGACTCAGAGAAAGGAATTTTACCAAAATTCCGTTTTTCCCACAAACAGAGCTTTCTTTTAGTTATATTTGATCACCTGTGCGATTTTTACTTTTTGCGCTATAAACAAAAAACAAGCGTAAATTTTGAAAAAATAACAATATTTTTCACATTTTTTTTATATGAAATCCCCCCCAAAAAAATTTAAAAATCAAATTTTTTTAACATTTTAGGCCAATTTGTTTTCTGCTACATATTTTTGGTAAAAAAAATTGCAATGGGCGTATTTTGATTGGTTTGCGCAAAAGTTATTGCGTTTACTAACTAAGGCAAAGATTTATGTCATTTTTATTTATTTTTTTTTAACTAGTAATGGTGGCGATCTGCGATTTTTTTTTTTTTTTTTTTTTTTTTATTTTTTATTTTTTTTGCGGGACTGCGACATTGCGGCGGACAGATCGGACCCCTGACTGACATTTTTGGGGGTACCAGTGACATTACTACAGTAATCAGTGCTAAAAATATGCACTGTTACTGTAAAAATGACACTGGCAGGGAAGGGGTTAACTTTATTAGTGATCAGTGGGTTAAATGTATCCCTAGGGGTGTGTTTCTAACTGTGGGGGGGGGCGTGGCTAGTGATGTAACCACAGAGACATACGATCGGAGCCGCCGGTCACTTGCGCAGGAAATGTCAAACGAGCGGGGGCGGGATTGCGCCTCAAGCGGCGCGCACTCGCCCCCTAGAGGCTCCTTGGCAAACTACGTAGCCCTACGTCGGTTTGCCCAAGAGAGCCAGACTGCCGCAGTAAATAGTCGTGCGCCGGTCGGCAAGTGGTTAAACAACGCTCAATTGGTACTAAGGGGCCCAAAATGTGCTAAGAAAATATTCTCCCCACCATTACACCACCAGCCTGAACTGTTGAAGGCAGGATGGATCCATGACGCCAAATTCTGACCCTACCATCTGAATGTCGCAACTGAAATTGAGACTCCTCAGACCAGGCAATGTTTTTTCAATCTTCTATTGTCCAGTTTTGGTGAGCCTGTGCGAATTGTAGCTTCAATTTCCTGTTCTTAGCTGACAGGAGTGGCACCCGGTGTGGTCTTCTGCTGCTGTAGCCTATCTGCTTTAAGGTTGCATGTTTGGTGGCAAGGCAGGTGAGAGTAGTCCGGGTTAGGCAGAGGTCCAGGCAGGTGAGAGAGTAGTCAAGGTCAGGCGGGAGTCGAGGCAGGTGAGATAGTGGTCAGGGTCAGGCATGGGTTGAGGCAAGCAAAAGTGTAACCTGGATCAGGCAGGGTCAATGCAGGCAAGAGAGTATTCAGGGTCAGGCAGGGGTCAAGGCAGGTGAGAGAGTAGTCAAGGTCAGGCAGGGGTCAAGGCAGGTGAGAGAGTAGTCAAGGTCAGGCAGGGGTCAAGGCAGGTGAGAGAGTACTCAAGGTCAGGCAGGAGTCGAGGCAGGTGAGAGAGTGGTCAGGGTCAGGTGTGAGTTGAGGCAAGCAAGAGAGTAGTCAGGGTCAGGCATGGGTTGAGGCAAGCAAAAGTGTAACCTGGATCAGGCGGGGTCAAGGCAGGCAAGAGAGTATTCAGGGTCAGGCAGGGGTCACGGCAGGTGAGAGAGTAGTCAAGGTTAGGCAGGGGGCGAGGCAGGCGAGAGAGTAGTCAATTTAATATTAAAATATCAAAGCTGCTGCTGTAATGATAAACACATGCAAAGAAAGTGTCATTGTCTTTGCATGTGTTTATCATTACAGCAGCAGCTTTGATATTTTAATATTCAGTTTTTAATTTCCACAGTGGTTTCATTCTGACTAGCCTTAATCATATAAAGGGTTTGAGCGCTGGGTGAGTGTTTTGTATGTTTGATAGCGTCAACCACTTTATTTATATAAGAGAGTAGTCAAGGTCAGGCAGGGGTTGAGGCAAGCGAGAGTGTAGTCAAGCTCAGGCAGGGGTCAAGGCAGGTGAGAGAGAGAGAGAGTGGTCAGGGTCAGGCATGAGTTGAGGCATGCAAAAGTGTAATCTGGATCAGGCGGGGTCAAGTCAGGCAAGCGAGTAGTCAGGGTCAGGCAGGGGTCGAGGCATGTGAGCGAGTATTCGGGGTCAGGCAGGGGTCAAGGCAGGCGAGAGAGCAGTCAGGATCAGGCAAGGGTTGAGGCAGGCAAAAGAGTGGTCAGGGTCAGAAAGGGGTCGAGGTAGGAGAGAGAGTAGTCAGGCCAATCCAGGTCGGCAACAGGCAACTGCCAGGAATTATAGAGCTTCAGCCGCCAGGTAGACTCAGCATGAACCACTTCAAAGGGTGATGATTTAAATGCCCTTCTGGTCACGTACAGCATAATTTCTGAGAGCTTTGGAAGTCTTGAAGGTAGTGGAGGTCCTAGGAATCCTGGAAGACCTGGCAAGGATCCTGTAAATACTGTTACACATCCTCCCCTCTTCTGAGAAGACTTTCCAGAAGATTTTGGAGTGTCTGTGGGAAATTGTACCAATTTGTGAGATCAGGTACTGATGTTGGGTGAAAAGACCTGGCTGACACATCAGACCTCACGTTGGGCACCAAAAAAAAATATATATATATATCTTGCAATTGGCAATATAATTTGCATCAAAGGTGTTCAGTAGGGTTGAGGTCAGGGCTCTGCACAGAACTCTCCAGTTCCTCCACCCTAAACTATCATTCATGTCTTTATGGAGCTGGCTTTCTACACAGGGGCACAGTCATGGTGGAGCAGAAAAAGGGTCTTCACCAAACTGTTACCACAAAGATGGAGGACCACAATTGTCTACAATGTCTTTATATGATGAAGTATTACCAGGACCCTTCACTGAAGACACCTGAACTCCATCTTTTGGAGGAAGGGGGGTTCCACGTACTGACCACAAACGTTTGGCCATATAGTATATCCCTACCAGGCAGGCTTTGAGGGGGAGTACCAAGCCTGGACACTTACAAATTCGGATAACTTCCTCCTTATTTTGTTTCCTTCTTCTGGCCACATCTGGACCTCTGTAGATTAATTCAGCAGAAGAGCTGCAGAGGGAAGGGGGTGCTGGGGATGCCAAGAGGAGTCTGAAGGCTCTTTAACCACTTGCAGGTTGGCTCTGTCCTGGGAAATGACGCACCTGTACAACATTTCGTGGGACCGCTAGTGGGGGCGCGTGCTCGCACCCATTCGCCACAGGAGAAGTTGATCAGCGGGTCCGGTGGCCGTTATTGGTTTTACACAGAGCAGCCCGGATCCTCCTCCTTCTCGGGTCCCTTGTTCCTGCTCCTGGCCAATCCGCTTCCTATGGGGGCACCTGAGCTGAACTGCAGCTCCGTGTGTTCATTCAGACACAGAGCTGCCAATCGGCCTTGCCCCCTCTCTCTCCTGATTGGCTAACTGACTTTGATTGAGATTCATATCTCAGCCAATCAGGAGGGAAAGTCCCAGGTGGCCGAGGGACTTGTGGACATCGCTGGACAGAGAGGGGGGCTCAGGTAAGTATTAGGGGAGCTGGGGGGGGGGGGCTGCTACACACAGAAGGCTTTTATCTTCATTAATAGAATGCAACTTCTGACTTTACAACTCACCATGCAAACACCAGACCATCTCTTCTTTCTCTTGCTTGGGGATCTGCAAAACAAAAAAAAAATGAAAAAAAAATGCTGATTGCCATGAAAGTGTAGCCAATAAAGTGGGTGTCACCTCAGTGTAAAGTACGGGGCCCTCCTACTTTGTGATGTGTGAGAAAAATCCAGGCCTGAAAATAAAAAAGGAGAAATAAGCCACTGATGTTAGTAAATCCTCCAGTATTGGTGGTCAGGGGCAGACTGGAATAATAACCCCCAGCATTGGTAGTCAGTGACAGGCTGGAATAATAACCCCCAGCATTGGCAGTCAGTGACAGGCTGGAATAATAGCCCCCAGCATTGGCAGTCAGTGACAGGCTGGAATAATAACCCCCAGCATTGGCAGTCAGTGACAGGCTGGAATAATAACCCCCAGCATTGGCAGTCAGTGACAGGCTGGAATAATAACCCCCCAGCATTGGTAGTCAGTGACAGGCTGGAATAATAACCCCCCAGCATTGATAGGCAGTGACAGGCTGGAATAATAACCCCCAGCATTGGCAGTCAGTGACAGGCTGAAATAATAACCCCCCAGCATTGGCAGTCAGTGACAGGCTGGAATAATAACCCCCCAGCATTGATAGTCAGTGACAGGCTGGAATAATAACCCCCAGCATTGGCAGTCAGTGACAGGCTGGAATAATAACCCCCCAGCATTGATAGTCAGTGACAGGCTGGAATAATAACCCCCAGCATTGGCAGTCAGTGACTGGCTGGAATAATAACCCCCCAGCATTGGTAGTCAGTGACAGGCTGGAATAATAACCCCCCAGCATTGATAGTCAGTGACAGGCTGGAATAATAACCCCCCAGCATTGATAGTCAGTGACAGGCTGGAATAATAACCCCCCAGCATTGATAGTCAGTGACAGGCTGGAATAATAACCCCCAGCATTGGCAGTCAGTGACAGGCTGGAATAATAACCCCCAGCATTGGCAGTCAGTGACTGGCTGGAATAATAACCCCCCAGCATTGGTAGTCAGTGACAGGCTGGAATAATAACCCCCCAGCATTGGTAGTCAGTGACAGGCTGGAATAATAACCCCCCAGCATTGCAGGTCAGTGACAGGCTGGAAAAATAACCCCCCCAGCATTGCAGGCCAGTAACAGGCTGGAATAATAACCCCCGGGCCGCCATCGCTGGTTAATATCGGATTTTGGTTGTTGAGTTGAACCTCCTGAGATTCCCATAATGCATTGCAGGTTGTGAACATTCACCAGAGCACCGTGGACTCCTACCTGGAGGACGTCATCCTCTGCGCCACCCGGGACACAGCCGAGGAGCAGGCCCGGGAGGAGATCCAACGCAGAGCTCAGGAGATCAATGAGATTGCTTACCAGATGGAGAGCAGGTAAGAGATCCGCGGGGGAGGGGCGGCCACTGACACAACTTACCTTCGTCCCTCCCCTTCAGTGTTGTACCGCCTCTTCTCCTGGACTGAAATGGCTTACTCTGATTTCACTGCACACTGTGAGCTTCTCACAATGTGCATTAGAAGCTGCAGCAATTCAGATAGAGCCCCGTCTCCTTTCCTGGCTGGGGGACGTCCAGCATCATCTAGCTCTATAGGTGGCTCGTATCTGCCCTCTGCAGGTCACTATAATTCATTACATTTTTGCTCCTTTTCACAGCCGGACCCGGTTGCAGTCGGAGGAGATAGTGGCGGAGTTGGTGTACAGCTTCCTCATCCCAGAAATCCAGAAGACAGCCGTCCGGGGGAGGGGTAAGTGCATCCTGTGCAGAGAGATGAAGACTGTTCATTGTAACAAGGCCATCTAAAGCCCAGGGCAAACATGCCAAACTGTGACCTCCCCCCCCCCCCCCACCACCCGTTATGAGCATATGTGTCAGCAAAAATCCCCCCCCCCCCCAAAAAAAAAATGTAACACAAATCTACATGCTTACTCCCTAAGCATAAATCCCCCCCCCCCCCTCCCAGGATGAATCTGACACCCCCCCCCCCTCACTGAAGTGCTGAAATACCTCCTCCCAGCACAAATCTTTGCCCCCTATCCCCTCCCCCCCCCCCCCCCCCCGGCAAAGATTTTCTACCCCTCAAATTTTCCCTCCGAGTAATTATCCTCTCATCCCCCCCCACCCCATATTCCCCCTCCAAGACAAATACACACAACAAATACTCCACACCCCAAAAAAAATAAAAATGTCCCGTCCTAGCACTCATACTCCCCAATCATCCTTACTCACACAACCCCCTACCCCAAAATCACCTCTAATAGCACAAAAAAATCTCCCCTCTTAGTACAAATCCTCTTCTCCCATCCCAACACAAATCCCCCTAAATCACCACTGCCAGCACATCCACCCAAATTTCCCCTCCAAGTACCCATCCTCTCATCCTCCCACTCCAAATTCCCCCCCAATTATCCCTCCAAGCAAAAATATTCCACACCCTAAAAGAGAAATTTACCTTCCTAGCACAAATCCCCTCTCCTAGCACAAATCATCTTTTCCCATCCCCCATCCAACCACAAATCCTCCTAAATCACAACTCCCAGCACTTCCACCCAAATTTCCCCTCCGAGAAAATATCCTCTCATCCTCCCACTCCAAACCCCCCCCCCCCTAAGCTAAATTCTCCCCCTCCCCCCCCCCACTCCAAATTCCCCCCCTAAGCTAAATTCTCCCCCCCCCCACTCCAAATTCCCCCTCTCACACAAATCCCCCCCCCCCCAATACAAAAGAAATTCCCCCACCAGATCACCTCTTCTAGCACAAATCCCCTCTCCTAGCACAAATCCTCTTTTCCCATCCCCCATCCAACCACAAATCCCCCTAAATCACCACTCCCAGCACTTCCACCCAAATTTCCCCTCCGAGAAAATATCCCCTCATCCTCCCACGTCAAGTTCCCCCCTCTCAGCCAAATTTCCTCCCCTACTCCAAATTCCCCCTCTCAGCCAAATCCCCCCCCTAAGATAAATTCTCCCCCTCCCCCCCCACTCCAAATTCCCCCCCTAAGCTAAATTCTCCCCCCCCACCCCAAATTCCCCCTCTCACACAAATCCCCCCCCCAATACAAAAGAAATTCCCCCACCAGATCACCTCTTCTAGCACAAATCCCCTCTCCTAGCACAAATCCTCTTTTCCCACCCCCCCATCCAAACACAAACCCCCCCTAAAATCACCACTCCCAGCACTTCCACCCAAATTTCCCCTCTTAGAACAATTCTTACCCCCTTCCGCTCCACAAATTCCCCTTCCCAACGCAACTCCCCCCCCCCCCCCAATCTCCTTATAGTGCCCCCCACCTCACATGATGCCACAGTGCCCAGGGGAGCTGCCTCCCTCCTGCCCACCCCTTGTCTCTTTCTCTTTGATTGTAAGCTCTTATGAGCAGGGCCCACTTAACCCTAATGTATTTTATTGTATAGTAACTGTACTGTCTTCCATTTTATATTGTAAAGCGCTACGCAGACTGTTGGGGCTATATAAATCCTTATATTATAATAATACAAAAATATATAAATCCTGTATAATAATATAAACCCTGTATAATAATAATCATAATATAAATCCTGTATAATAATAATCATAATATAAATCCTGTATAATAATAATCATAATATAAACCCTGTATAATAATAATAATAATAAAGATAAATCCTGTATAATAATAATAAAAAATATAAATCCTGTATAATAAAAAAATATATAAATCTTTTATAATAATAATATAATTCCTGTATTATTATAATAATAATAATAATAATAATCATACTATAAACCCTGTATAATAATAATAATAATATAAATCCTGTATTATAATAATATAAATCCTGTATAATAATAAAAAATATAAATCCTGTATAATAAAAAAAATATATAAATCTTGTATAATAATATAAGTCCTGTATTATAATAATAATAATAAAAATATAAATCCTGTATAATAATAATAATAATAATAAAAAATATAAATCCTGTATAATAAATATAATTCTTGTATAATAATAATATAAGTCCTGTATTATAATAATAATAATAATAATACTATAAACCCTGTATAATAATATAAATCCTGTATTATAATAATAATATAAATCCTGTATAATAATAATAAAATCTTGTATAATAATATAAGTCCTGTATTATAATAATAATAATAATAATAATCCTACTATAAACCCTGTATAATAATAATATAAATCCTGTATTATAATAATAATAAAAATATAAATCCTGTATAATAATAAAAAATATAAATCCTGTATAATAATAAAAAATATAAATCCTGTATAATAAAAAAAATATAAATCTTGTATTATAATAATAATAATAATAATAATAATATAAACCCTGTATAATAATAATATAAATCCTGTATTATAATAATAATAATATAAATCCTGTATAGTAATAATAATAAAATCTTGTATAATAATAATAATATAAGTCCTGTATTATAATAATAATAATAATCCTACTATAAACCCTGTATAATAATAATATAAATCCTGTATAATAAAAAAATATATAAATCTTGTATAATAATAATAATATAAGTCCTGTATTATAATAATAATAATAATAATAATAATAATAATAATAATAATAATAATAATCCTACTATAAACCCTGTATAATAATAATATAAATCCTGTATTATAATAATAATAAAAATATAAATCCTGTATAATAATAATAATAAAAAATACAAATCCTGTATAATAAAAAAAATATATAAATTTTGTATAATAATAATAATAATAATAATAATAATAATAATAATAATAATATAAGTCCTGTATTATAATAATAATAATAATAATAATCCTACTATAAACCCTGTATAATAATAATATAAATCCTGTATTGTAATAATAATAATAAAAATATAAATCCTGTATTGTTATAATAATAATAATAATAAAAATATAAATCCTGTAATATAATAATAATAATAATAATAATAATAATAATAATAAAAATATAAATCCTGTATAATAAAAAAATATATAAATTTTGTATAATAATAATAATATAAGTCCTGTATTATAATAATAATAATAATAATAATAATAATAATAATAATCCTACTATAAACCCTGTATAATAATAATATAAATCCTGTATTGTAATAATAATAATAAAAATATAAATCCTGTATTATTATAATAATAATAATAATAAAAATATAAATCCTGTATAATAAAAAAATATATAAATCTTGTATAATAATAATAATATAAGTCCTCTATTATAATAATAATAATAAGAAGAAGAAGAATTGTAACTTTGAGGCAAGTTGATAAGTTGCAGCAGGGGCTGATCTGTGTCAAACATTTGTGAACACAGCCCCCAGGATTGACATGACTGTGTCACTTCTGAGCCGGCATCTCAGTCCAGGAATTATATGGTGACCCTGGATGATACCGGAACAAAGATAGCACCGTCATTCTTGAGAGGAAATCATTGTGGGGAGGAGTAGTGTGATCTCTGTGAGGGCTCATCCTCCTCTCTTATTACCCTTCCCCCTTTGTTGTCCTGCAGTGAGGAGCTCCCAGCGCAGACATATT
Organism: Pelophylax lessonae; assembly: GCF_965119305.1. Lineage (NCBI taxonomy): Eukaryota > Metazoa > Chordata > Amphibia > Anura > Ranidae > Pelophylax > Pelophylax lessonae. Next base: position 14,531,942 of record NC_138769.1, read on the forward strand.
GCAGCCGCCCATCGGATCATTCATGGAGATACGGAGTCCTTACTGAGCGCAGAGCACCAATCACAGCCGCCTGCAGAGGCGGAGAGAGAAGGGGAGGATCCGCAGTGACGTAACACCGCCGCGCTCCGCCTCTGATCACTGGAGGAGGAGAGAACACCATCCAAAGATTACCACTAAAGTACAATACTGGGAAGCAATACTGACCAGAACAGCCAATCAGAGGCTAGATGACTTCCAAACTGAACTGAAGAAATAAGTTATGTGGGCTGTGATTGGTTGGTATGGAGCGCGGACGTTTCTACACAGGAGGCCCAGAGTTTGTTCTTCTATTAAGCTGTATGGAATGGAATTCAAATAAACTCCTTCCACATCCGGGCTTTTCATTTCTATTCACTTATAATTGTTTTTCTTATTTTTTTCCTGTTATTATTATTACTTTAATAATTGGGGGCAGAGACACAAACTACTGCAGGAAATCTCCCCATTGTGGGAGGGGCAGAGACACAAACTACTGCAGGAAATCTCACCATTGTGGGAGGGGCAGAGACACAAACTACTGCAGGAAATCTCACCATTGTGGGAGGGGCAGAGACACAAACTACTGCAGGAAATCTCCCCATTGTGGGAGGGGCAGAGACACAAACTACTGCAGGAAATCTCACCATTGTGGGAGGGGCAGAGACACAAACTACTGCAGGGAAATCTCACTATTGTGGGAGGTGCAGAGGCACAAACTACTGCAGGAAATCTCACCATTGTGGGAGGGGCAGAGACACAAACTACTGCAGGAAATCTCCCCATTGTGGGAGGGGCAGAGACACAAACTACTGCAGGAAATCTCCCCATTGTGGGAGGGGCAGAGACACAAACTACTGCAGGAAATCTCACCATTGAGGGAGGGGCAGAGGCACAAACTACTGCAGGAAATCTCACCATTGTGGGAGGGGCAGAGACACAAACTACTGCAGGAAATCTCACCATTGTGGGAGGGGCAGAGACACAAACTACTGCAGGAAATCTCCCCATTGTGGGAGGGGCAGAGACACAAACTACTGCAGGAAATCTCACCATTGTGGGAGGGGCAGAGACACAAACTACTGCAGGGAAATCTCACTATTGTGGGAGGTGCAGAGGCACAAACTACTGCAGGAAATCTCACCATTGTGGGAGGGGCAGAGACACAAACTACTGCAGGAAATCTCCCCATTGTGGGAGGGGCAGAGACACAAACTACTGCAGGGAAATCTCACTATTGTGGGAGGTGCAGAGGCACAAACTACTGCAGGAAATCTCACCATTGTGGGAGGGGCAGAGACACAAACTACTGCAGGAAATCTCCCCATTGTGGGAGGGGCAGAGACACAAACTACTGCAGGAAATCTCCCCATTGTGGGAGGGGCAGAGACACAAACTACTGCAGGAAATCTCACCATTGAGGGAGGGGCAGAGGCACAAACTACTGCAGGAAATCTCACCATTGTGGGAGGGGCAGAGACACAAACTACTGCAGGAAATCTCCCCATTGTGGGAGGGGCAGAGACACAAACTACTGCAGGAAATCTCCGCATTGTGGGAGGGGCAGAGACACAAACTACTGCAGGAAATCTCACCATTGAGGGAGGGGCAGAGACACAAACTACTGCAGGAAATCTCCGCATTGTGGGAGGGGCAGAGACACAAACTACTGCAGGAAATCTCCCCATTGTGGGAGGGGCAGAGACACAAACTACTGCAGGAAATCTCCGCATTGTGGGAGGGGCAGAGACACAAACTACTGCAGGAAATCTCACCATTGTGGGAGGGGCAGAGACACAAACTACTGCAGGGAAATCTCACTATTGTGGGAGGGGCAGAGACACAAACTACTGCAAGTATTCTCCCCATTGTGGGAGGGGCAGAGACACAAACTACAGCAGGAAATACCCCCATTGTGGGAGGGGCAGAGACACAAACTACTGCAGGGAATATCCCCATTGTGGGAGGGGCAGAGACACAAACTACTGCAGGAAATATCCCTATTGTGGGAGGGGCAGAGACACAAACTACTGCAGGAAATATCCCCTTTGTGGGAGGGGCAGAGGCACAAACTACTGCAGGAAATATCCCTATTGTGGGAGGGGCAGAGGCACAAACTACTGCAGGAAATCTCCCCTTTGTGGGATTGGCAAAGACACAATCTGGACTCCAATTCTGATTATTAGCGCACTTTCCGATGCCCCTGGTGCCCAGGAGAGGATGCCTGCAAGGCTTACGCATCACCTACCTGCCCCCCTTTATGTAGGTGGTCACCCCCTACCTTGCCAACTCCAAAACTGCCCCCCTTCAGGTCTCCTTTGGCCCCCACTCTCTGAAGAAAGGGAGGACAGCTCTGGTTGGGACCCCCAGGGAGCGGATTCCCTGTGACATCACCGACTCTAAGCCCATATTTGGTGTTACTCCAGGTATGGACATTACATCCTTCCTATCAGGACAGGAAGTAATGGGAAATCAATAGAAGGGTTTGAGCCTCTGACAATAATCTGAACTGCCATCAGTGTCATCTTGTTGCATGTGTCACAGGGACAGGAAATGAGGCCGAATCTCCCCAGTGTAGTCACAGGGAGACATAGATGACACCATCAAACACTTGGGGTTCTATGTATAAAAGAAAATGGCTGTGCAGACGTCATTTTCTATGTATTTTGCTATGACCATCAGCTCCATCTTGTGGCCATAATTGGATAGTTTCTCAAAATACTACAATCAGGAAAATACCACATTCTGGCCAATAGATGGAGCTGACAATCCTAGGAAATGCATAGAAAATGACATTTCACACATGTTACAAACACTTGACACAGCTATGACTGCATGGCATTTCTTAGGGTGTTTCCTGATGGTGATCACAGTCAACCATGTTTGTGGAAGCCCATGTGACAGGGTGACAACACAAAATCCATAAATTCCAGTCCTGTTGAGGTCCCATTCGCATCTCAAAGTTCCAAAACGCTGGAGGAAAAAAAATAAATTATTTTCGTTGGAGCTTTTTACCTTGTAGTTTGAATCGGGCAGATTGGTGTGTTTTTGAAGCGTTTTCCCCCTTATGAATGCATGCAAATGCTTGATTTGAGCGTTTTAGCGCATTTTGTTGCGCATGTTTGACCATTTTTCTGCTCAAATGCAATAATTAAATAAAATTAAATAATATTTAAAAATAAGTAAAAAAAAAAAACAAAACAACCAAATAATACATTAAATAAATAGATAATTATTAAATAAAAAAAAAACCCTAATAATACCTAACCCTAATTCTAACTTTAATATTGATCCCTAACTCTAATCCCTACCCCTAACCCTACAATTAACTGCTAATTCAAACTTCTAACCCTAACATTAACCCCTAATCCTAATCCCTAACAGTAATATTAACCCCTAATTCTACCTAATCCTAACCCTAATATTTATCCCTAATCCCCAACCCTTTACCCTAATATTGACCCCTATCACCAAAGCCTCCAACCCTAATCCTAGCCCCTAACCCTAATATTGACCCCTAACCCCGAAGCCTCTAACCCTAATCCTAGCATCCTAACCCTAATATTGACCCCTATCACTAAAGCCCCTAACCCTAATATTGACCCCTAACCCTAAAGGCTCTAACCCTAACCCCTAATGACCCCTAAAACTAAAGCTTCTACTCCTAGCCCCTAACCCTAATATTGACCCTTTACCCCCAAAGCCCCTAACCCTAATATTGACCCCTAACCCTAACCCCTAATGACCCCTAAAACTAAAGCTTCTACTCCTAGCCCCTAACCCTAATATTGACCCTTTACCCCCAAAGCCCCTAACCCTAATATTGACCCTTAACCTTAATATTGACTCCTAAAATTAAAGCCTCTAATCCTACCCCCTAACGCTCATATTAACCCCTAACCCTAAAGCCCCTAACCCTAATATTGACTCCTAAAACTAAAGCCTCTAATCCTAACCCTAATATTGACTCCTAACCCTAATATTGACCCCTAATCCGCAATCCTTAACCCTAATATTGACCCCTAACCCTGAAGCCTCTAACCCTAACCCGAATATTGACCCCAAAAACTAAAGCCTCTAATCCTAGCCCCTAACCCTAATATTGACCCCAAACACTAATATTGACCCCCTAATCCTAACCCTCATAATCCCAAACCCTTATCCCTAATATTGACCCCTATCACTAAAGCCTCTAACCCTAATATTGACCCCTAACCCTAATCCCCAATCCTTAACCCTAATATTGACCCCCTAAAACTAAAGCCTCTAATCCTAGCCCCTAACCCTAATATTGACCCCTAACCCTAATCCCCTAATCCTAATATTGACCCCCTATCACTAATTCTAATATTAACCGATAACCATAATCCCCAACCCTTAACCCTAATATTGACCCCTATCACTAAAGCCTCTAACCCTAATCCTAACACTAATATCAACCCCTAACCCTAACCAAACAAATACATAAAATTATTTAAATAAATAATAAATAAATTATCCCCTAACCCCTAAAAAAATGAATAAATAAATAATAAAGAATATATAAAAGCAGATAAAATGCCTAGCAACATATGCTCAAAAATGCTTTAAAAACGCTGTACAAAAACACTCAAAAACGCATAAAAACGCCCTAAAAATTGCTCAAAATTGCAACACTCAGCTGTGAATGCAGCCTAAAGGATGACAACACTCTTTCCCTTTTTCCTATTTGTGATCCTGTGTTGTCACCCTAAATGCAAATTAGTCCCCATCTAAAACGGAACATGTGACATTTTGTTGCCACTTCTTCAGACAGTGTCCTGCCTGGAGGACGTCCAGGATCATCCAGCTCTTTCCTCCCCGGCTTGACTGTCCTTGGCCCGCCCCTTCCATTTATTGGATTTCAGTTCTTTCAATCATGGGAGCTCAGCATCTCATTGTGGGTGTTACCTCAATGTGGCCTGCCTAGAAATCCTCTCTCCTCCAGACTAACACCCACCCATTAAGGCATTTTAATGTTTGTGTAGCTCCTCCCACTCCTTGCATCAGGGTAGAGGGCTCCCAAGAGGAGTACTGAGGAAGGGCGCTGTGATGTTTTCAGTAAGATTTGTACAGGCCCCTCCCACCAGCCATGATCTGCCTGCATTGCATAGAGAAGCACAGACACCCAGCGATGACCTGGATGGGTCTAAAATAAGGTATGTGAAAACAGACGGGGGGGGGGGGGGGTATGAGGAGGAGGCAAAATATGGGCAGATTAATGACACCTGAACTCTGATGGCAGCAAAGAGATACAAAACAATTCCATCTGACGCAGATTGTTATATTTCCAGAGATTGTAGAGGTATTTTCTGATGTTCTGCAGATATCTGAGGCTCCTCGTCGCGTCATACCATGGAATGCTGTTATGTATTTTTCAACACAAAGTCGCATCGCGTTCTGATTGCAAGGAATTTGGAGCGAGATAAGAGCCACCCACGGCGCCGCTCCTGGGTGCCCATTATAGAGAGATGTGGGGGCTGGGTATGGCGGAGATACAGAATGGAGTCCTTGGAGCTATTCCTGGAATAGACCTTTATTCTGCTCTGCGTGCCGTGATTGTATCAGAGATCGAACGATCGCAGGCTGCAAGGATCACTCCAATACGTGTCTATTCTTCCTCCCCCCTCCCCCCTCCTCCTTACATTTATACCTCCATCACAAGTCTACAGACACACTACAGGAGATGGTCAGAGACTGCAGACATAGTACAGAAGACGGTCAGAGACTGCAGACATAGTACAGGAGATGGTCAGAGACTGCAGACATACAACAGGAGATGGTCAGAGACTGCAGACATAGTACAGAAGACGGTCAGAGACTGCAGACATACTACAGGAGAGGGTCAGAGACTGCAGACATAGTACAGAAGACGGTCAGAGACTGCAGACATACAACAGGAGATGGTCAGAGACTGCAGACATACTACAGGAGATATTCAGTGACTGCAGACATAGTACAGGAGACGGTCACAGATTGCAGACACATTACAGAAAACGGTCAGAGACTGCAGACATACTACAGGAGATAGTCAGAGATTGCAGACATGATGTAAGAGATGGTAGGGGACTGCAGAAACACTACAGGAGATGGTCAGAGATGATAACAGAAAACCTCCTAGTGGCCAGTGTCCTGTTTCCTTTATGTTGTATGTAATACCCATCACTGCTACACTGACACACTGCCCTCTACTGTCCCCTCTGAGTACCCGGCCTGATATAGTCAGGTGACATCTGCGTCTGATCAGCTGAACAAGTCTTGTGCTGCGGATGGTCCTGTGAGCTGACAACTCGGCTTTGTTACTCGGTGTAATTGTAGCCGCTGGGGACATCTGCTCAGAACAAACTGCGAATTGTTACTTTGTTATTTCATTTTATTACAGAAATAGACTAACAGACGAGACATGGAAGATAGGAATTCCCACATGGTCATAGCTATATTATGACATCACCGCTCTCCAGATATAAGATATATTATACAGAGTGACATCACCGCTCTCCAGATATAAGATATATTATACAGAGTGACATCACCGCTCTCCATATATAAGATATATTATACAGGAGTGACATCACCGCCCTCCAGATATAAGATATATTATACAGGAGTGACATCACCGCTCTCCAGATATAAGATATATTATACAGGAGTGACATCACCGCTCCCCAGATATAAGATATATTATACAGGAGTGACATCACCGCTCTCCAGATATATTATACAGGAGTGACATCACCGCCCTCCAGATATAAGATATATTATACAGGAGTGACATCACCGCTCTCCAGATATAAGATATATTATACAGGAGTGACATCACCGCTCTCCAGATATAAGATATATTATACAGGAGTGACATCACCGCTCTCCAGATATAAGATATATTATACAGGAGTGACATCACCGCTCTCCAGATATAAGATATATTATACAGGAGTGACATCACAGCTCTCCAGATATAAGATATATTATACAGGAGTGACATCACCGCCCTCCAGATATAAGATATATTATACAGGAGTGACATCACCGCTCCCCAGATATAAGATATATTATACAGGAGTGACATCACCGCTCTCCAGATATAAGATATATTATACAGGAGTGACATCACCGCTCTCCAGATATAAGATATATTATACAGGAGTGACATCACCACTCTCCAGATATAAGATATATTATACAGGAGTGACATCACCGTTCTCCAGATATAAGATATATTATACAGGAGTGACATCACCGCTCTCCAGATATATTATACAGGAGTGACATCACCGCTCTCCAGATATAAGATATATTATACAGGAGTGACATCACAGCTCTCCAGATATAAGATATATTATACAGGAGTGACATCACCGCCCTCCAGATATAAGATATATTATACAGGAGTGACATCACCGCTCTCCAGATATATTATACAGGAGTGACATCACCGCCCTCCAGATATAAGATATATTATACAGGAGTGACATCACCGCTCTCCAGATATAAGATATATTATACAGGAGTGACATCACCGCCCTCCAGATATAAGATATATTATACAGGAGTGACATCACAGCTCTCCAGATATAAGATATATTATACAGAGTGACATCACCTCTCTCCAGATATAAGATATATTATACAGGAGTGACATCACCACTCTCCAGATATAAGATATATTATACAGGAGTGACATCACCACTCTCCAGATATAAGATATATTATACAGGAGTGACATCACCGCTCTCCAGATATAAGATATATTATACAGGAGTGACATCACCGCTCCCCAGATATAAGATATATTATACAGAGTGACATCACCGCCCTCCAGATATCATTACGTGTTTACATATCACATACAGGCATGTCTTCTGGGTATATATTGCTGGTCATGCCATGGCAGCGCCCTCCTGTGGGGAAGATTATAGAACACAAGAATGGAATGGATTTTGTGAATGAGTGGAAGGCGTTGTGTGATGGTGACAGTATCCTTGGAAGCAAGATAAAAATTTCACATCTTAGTCCGCTATGAACATTGCCAGGGAAACCAGAGAGATTTTGGCCTTGTCCGGGCAGTCCATGGCCAGGCTTATATAAGACGTCAATAATGAGTTATGTATACATTATATACACAGGATGTCATATGATACATTGTATGCCTGAGCTGATGATGTCTCTGTGAGCTCAGCTGAGAATCCTTCATAGATTTTACTTCCTTTTGCCATTCATCTGATCAATGGTCCCTTCACATTCATCATTCATTCATGATAGATGTGTCCTGCCTGGATCTCCTGATGCCAAGATGCCCACATCCACTACTCAGGACAGTCAGACTTCCGCATCAGGAGTCTTTGAACCCTTCCACACCTCATCTCCCCCTTCTGTGCCATCTAGCTACCTGTTAATCAGTGCTGTGCCCATTGCTACCCCATGAACTGTTTAGCCGTGCTGTGCCCATTGCTACCCCATGAACTGTTTAGCCGTGCTGTGCCCATTGCTACCCCATGAACTGTTTAGCAGTGCTGGGCCCATTGCTACCCCATGAACTGTTTAGCCGTGCTGTGCCCATTGCTACCCCATGAACTGATTAGCCATGCTGTGCCCATTGCTACCCCATGAACTGTTTAGCTGTGCTAAGCCCCATTGCTACCCCAAGAACTGTTTAGCCATGCTGTGCCCATTGCTACCCCATGAACTGTTTAGCCATGCTGTGCCCATTGCTACCCCATGATCTGTTTAGCTGCGCTGTGCCCATTGCTACCCCATGAACTGTTTAGCCGTGCTGTGCCCATTGCTATCCAAGTAACTTTTTAGCCATGCTGTGCCTATTGGTACCCCATGAACTGTTTAGCCATGCTGTGCCCATTGCTACCCAGTGAACTTTTTAGCTGTGCTGTGCCCATTGCTACCCCATGAACTGTTTAGCCATGCTGTGCCCATTACAATCCAAGTAACTTTTTAGCCATGCTGTGCCTATTGCTACCCCATGAACTGTTTAGCCATGCTGTGCCCATTGCTACCCAATGAACTGTTTAGCTGTGCTGTGCCCATTTCTACCCCATGAACTGTTTAGCTATGCTGTGCCCATTGCTACCCCATGAACTGTTTAACTGTGCCCATTGCTGCCCCATGAACTGTTTAGCTGTGCTGTGCCCATTGCTACCCCGTGAACTGTTTAGCCATGCTGTGCCCATTGCTACCCCGTGAACTGTTTAACTGTGCCCATTGCTGCCCCATGAACTGTTTAGCTGTGCCCATTGCTACCCAATTAACTGTTTAGTGGTGCTGTGCCCATTGCTACCCTATGAACTGTTTAACCGTGCTGTGCCCATTGCTACCCAATGAACTGTTTAGTCATGCTGTGCCCATTGCTATCCCATGAACTGTTTAACCGTGCTTTGTCCATTGCTATCCCATGAACTGTTTAACGGTGATACTACCCCATAAACTGTTTACCTGTGCTGTGCCTATTACTACCCCATGAACTGTTTAGCCATGCTGTGCCCATTGCTACCCCATGAACTGTTTACCTGTACTGTGCCTATTACTACCCCATGAACTGTTTAGCCATGTTGTGCCCATTGCTGCCCCATGAACTGTTTAGCCATGCTGTGCCCTTTGCTACCCCATGAGCATTTTACCTGTGCTGAGCCCATTGCTACCCCATGAACTGTTTAGCAGTGCTGTGCCCATTGCTAACCCATGAATTGTTTAGCAGTGCTGTGCCCATTGCTACCCCATGTACTGTTTACCTGTGCTGTGCCCATTACTACCCCATGAACTGTTTAGCCGTGCTTTGCCCATTACTACCCCATGAACTGTTTAACCATGCTGTGCCCATTGCTGCCCCATGAACTGTTTAGCCATGCTGTGCCCATTTCTACCCATTGAACTGTTAAACTATATTTTGTGTTCTTCGCTACCCTGTGAGCTGCTTATTTGTGGCATGTCCCAACGCCACCCCTCCTGTATACAAAAGTCCATCTGCCTCCATGTGCTCTCTCTGCGTTCCTAGTTCATCACAAATAGAAAAATAGATAAAATAATAGAAATAGATATACGCATTGCCAGGACAAGGTCATCTAGAACCTAGAGCAAATGAGCCAAATCGCCCCCTCCCCAAGATATATTAGCATTGCCCCCACCCCAAAAAAATTGAGCACTAATCTGCATGCTTAGCTCAAATCCTCTAATCCTCTCATTCCTCTCAATTCCCTTTACATAAATGCCCCCAATTACCCCTACTAGCACAAATCCCCCTCCCAAAAATGTCTTATATTCTCCTAGCACAAATCCCCCCCCCCCCCATATTACCTTTTCTAGCACAAACTCCCCCAAATCCCCCATATTAGCACAAATATTCTTCCCCCATCTTTTCACTTAGCACAAATCCCCTTCATATTACCACTCTTAGCACCCCCCCCCCCTAAATTTCCCCTCCTAGAACAATTATTAACTCCTGTCAACCCCCACCCCCCCCCCCTTTCCCCCTCCCAACACAAATCCCCCTCCCCCAATCTTCTTATGGTGCCCCCAAACCTCACATGATGCCATAATGCCCAGGGCAGCCGAGCCCCCCCCCCCCCCCCCCGTCCCTGGATAGATGGACGATGATGAGTGGTGAGGATTCAATGAGGTCAGGTCAGTCTAGTCAGGCTGGTAATTGGGCTAGTTAGTTGATAATGGACATATAGTAGACCCTCCAGGATTATGGGGTACCCCAGCACTCAGCAGGGATGCTAAAATTGCATACAGGTTCCTGGGGGTGCCGACTCTTCCTTCACCCCGATAACACTCACTTCTCTTTACATGAATAATAACCATCAAATCCTTTAATGACACATGCGGGGAGTTCATATACAGCCAGCCCGGGGCCCCCCGCAGATGGGACCAACAAGCCCTCTTCATCCATTGCATTGATGAGATAATAAAGGTCACCATGGGAACTGATACTTCTTCTTCAATTCTCTACATCCTTCATCCTGGGTACCACTTCCAGAACATTCTATGGATGGGATACTCAGTAATTACTATAATGAAGGGATAATATAAGCAGAAATTGGGTCGTAGAAAAAACACTGAAAGCATCAAAGTACTGTATTAACAAATGTTGGTATACAGTGGATATAAAAAGTCTACACACCCCTGTTAAATTGTCCGGTTTCTGTAATGTAAAAAAAAAAAAATAAGACAAAGATAAATAATATCAGAACTTTTTCCACCTTTACTGTGACCTATAAACTGTGCAACTCAACTGAAAAGTGAACTGAAATCTTTTGGGGGGGGGGGGGGGGGGGCTAAAAATGAAAAACTAAAATAATGTGGTTGCATAAGTGTGCACACCCTCTTATAACTGGGGATGTAGCCGTGTTCACAATTAGGCGTTCACATTCAAACTCAGGACACCCCTGCCTCTGATTAACCTCAAATAAAGTTCAGCTGTTCTAGTAGGTCTTTCCTGACATTTTCCTAGTCCCATCCTACAGCAAAAGCCAAAATGTGTTATGGTCAGATATGTTTGGTGCAAAAACAACGTTGCACATCACCAAAAGAACACCATACCCACTGTGAAGCATGGTGGTGGCAGCATCATTCTTTGGGGCTGTTTTTCCTTTGAGGTAGAGGGAATTATGAACCGTGACAACAGTTCCCTGTGACAACGACCCAAAGCATCCATCCAAATCAACAAAGGAATGGCTTCACCAGAAGAAGGTTCAAGTTTTGGAATAGTCCAGCCAGAGCCCAGACCTAAATCTCATTGAAAATCTGTAGAGTGATCATTAAAATTTACTCTGATTGACCCTAAATAAAGTTCAGGTGTTCTAGTAGGTCTTTCCTGACATTTTCTTAGTCGCATCCTACAGCAAAAGGCATGGTCCGCAGAGAGCTTCCAAAGCATCAGAGGGATCTCATTGTTAGAAGGTATCAGTCAGGAGAAGGGTACAAGGCATTAGATATACCATGGAACACAGTGAAGACAGTCATTATGAAGTGGAGAAAATCTGGCACAACAGTGACATCACCAAGAACTGGACGTCCCTCCAAAATTGATGAAAAGACGAGAAGAAAACTGGTCAGGGAGGAGCCAAGAGGCCTTCAGCAACATGAAAGGAACTGCAGGAATATGTGGGAAGTAGTGGCTGTGTGGTCCATGTGACAACAATCTCCCGTATTCTTAATATGTCTGGGCTATGGGGGGGGGGGGGGCAAGACGGAAGCCTTTTCTTACGAAGAAAAACCTCCAAGCCCGGCTACATTTTACCAAAACACATCTGAAGTCTCCCCAAAGCATGTGGGAAAATGTGTTCTGGTCTGATGGAACCAAGGTTGAACTTTTTGGCCCAAAAGATATGTTTGGTGCAAAAACAACACTGCACATCACCAAAAGATCACCATACCCACTGTGAAGCATGGTGGTGGCAGCATAGTGCTTTGGGGCTGTTTTTCTTCAGCTGGAACAGGGGCCTTAGTCAAGGTAGAGGGAATTATGAACCGTTCCAAATACCAGACAATATCAGCAAAAACCTTCAGGCTTCTGCTAGAAAGCTGAACATAAAAAGGAACTCCATCTTTCAGCATGACAACGACCCAAATCATCCATCCAGATCAACAAAGGAATGGCCGAGCCAGAAGAAGATTCAAGTTTTGGAATGGGCCAGCCAGAGCCCAGACCTGAATCCCATTGAAAATCTGTGGGGTGATGTGCACAGGAGATGTCCTCACAATCTGACAGATTTGGAATGTTTTTGCAAAGAAGAGCGGGCAAATATTGCCAAGTCAGGATGTGCTGTGCTGATAGACTCCTTCCCAAAAACACTGAGTGCTGTACTAACATCAAAGGGTGCTTCAACAAAGTATTCGTTTAAGGGTGTGCACACTTATGCAACCATATTATTTTATTTTTTTATTTTTATTTCCCTCTAAAAGATTTTAGTTTGTTGTTCAATTGAGTTTTATAGTTTACAAGTCACATTAAAGGTGGAAAAAGGTCTGAAATGATTTATCTTTGTCTCATTTTTTTTTTACTGTGCCTTGCGAAAGTATTCGGCCCCCTTGAACTTTTCGACCTTTTGCCACATTTCAGGCTTCAAACATAAAGATATAAGACTGTAATTTTTTGTGAAGAATCAACAACAAGTGGGACACAATCATGAAGTGGAACGAAATTTATTGGATATTTCAAACTTTTTTAACAAATAAAAAACTGAAAAATGTTGCGTGCAAAATTATTCAACCCCCTTAAGTTAATACTTTGTTGCTCCACCTTTTGCTGCGATTACAGCTGTAAGTCGCTTGGGGTATGTCTCTATCTCTATGGTGTGCAGTCATGTTGGAACAGGAAGGGGCCATCCCAAAATCTTGCCTATTCCTCCTTGAAAAACAGCTCGAGCTCAGTGAGGTTGGATGGAGAGCGTTTGTGAACAGCAGTTTTCAGTTCTTTCCACAGATTCTCGATTGGATTCAGGTCTGGACTTTGACTTGACCATTCTAACACCTGGATATGTTTATTTGTGAACCATTCCATTGTAGATTTTGCTTTATGTTTTGGATCATTGTCTTGTTGGAAGACAAATCTCCGTCCCAGTCTCAGGTCTTTTGCAGACTCCATCAGGTTTTCTTCCAGAATGGTCCTGTATTTGGCTCCATCCATCTTCCCATCAATTTTAACCATCTTCCCTGTCCCTGCTGAAGAAAAGCAGGCCCAAACCATGATGCTGCCACCACCATGTATGACAGTGGGGATGATGTGTTCAGGGTGATGAGCTGTGTTGCTTTTACGCCAAACATAACGTTGCCAAAAAGTTTGATTTTGGTTTCATCTGAGCAGAGCACCTTCTTCCACATGTTTGGTGTCTCCCAGGTGGCTTGTGGCAAACTTTAAACGACACTTTTTATGGATATCTTTAAGAAATGGCTTTCTTCTTGCCACTCTTCCATATAGGGCAGATTTGTGCAGTATACGACTGATTGTTGTCCTATGGACAGAGTCTCCCACCTCAGCTGTAGATCTCTGCAGTTCATCCAGAGTGATCATGGGCCTCTTGGCTGCATCTCTGATCAGTCTTCTCCTTGTATGAGCTGAAAGTTTAGAGGGACGGCCAGGTCTTCGTAGATTTGCAGTGGTCTGATACTCCTTCCATTTCAATATTATCGCTTGCACAGTGCTCCTTGGGATGTTTAAAGCTTGGGAAATCTTTTTGTATCCAAATCCGGCTTTAAACTTCTCCCCAACAGTATCTCGGACCTGCCTGGTGTGTTCCTTGTTCTTCATGATGCTCTCTGCGCTTTAAACGGACCTCTGAGACTATCACAGTGCAGGTGCATTTATAAGGAGACTTGATTACACACAGGTGGATTCTATTTATCATCATTAGTCATTTCGGTCAACATTGGATCATTCAGAGATCCTCACTGAACTTCTGGAGAGAGTTTGCTGCACTGAAAGTAAAGGGGCTGAATAATTTTGCACGCCCAATTTTTCAGTTTTTTATTTGTTAAAAAAGTTTGAAATATCCAATAAATTTCGTTCCATTTCATGATTGTGTCCCACTTGTTGTTGATTCTTCACAAAAAAATACAGTTTTATATCTTTATGTTTGAAGCCTGAAATGTGACAAAAGGTCGAAAAGTTCAATGGGGCCGAATACTTTCGCAAGGCACTGTACATCACAGAAAGCTGACATTTTACCAGGGGTGTGTAGACTTTTTATATCCACGATGTAATATAGATATTCTGATCATTATTATCTGCAGTGATTCTGTTATTGGTAAAAATGTAGCAAATGTTGTCTCTACACTGTTTCAATCTAAAGTTTAATTTGTATTCATTCTCCTTCCCCAGTCCCCCCCCCCCCCTTTTCCCCTCTTCAACATGCTAATGACATTTCTAACTGCTTGACCTCTGGAAGGTTTTCCACCCTTCATGACCAGGACATTTTTTGCTATTCAGCACTGTGCTACTTTAACCACTTCCTGCCCGCCTGCCGCAGTTATACGTCGCTATTTTGATGTTAAATACCGGGGCTATGGCAGCAGATAGCAGCCACAACCCCGGTATTTTTTTACTGGGCGGGCGGTCTTCTTTCTCATAAAAGTGGTCCCAGCGGTGGATTCGCCATGGGATCACTTTTATGGGTGGCGGCAGAGGTGTCCTCCCCCCCCCCCCCCCCACCGCTTCCCGTTAGTTTTCCCCGCTTACCAGAGCCATTGGTAGCAGGGAAAACGATGCGGTCCTCTCCCCTCCTAGGTAGGAAGTCGAGTGAGGGTAAGCTGGCCCCCACTCCACTCTATGGCCTTGGAGGACCGGAGCGACGTCATACGTCACTTCCTCCCAACGGTTTTAAAGGGACAATTTTTTTTTTTTTTATGATGAAAAAAAAATGACATTGTTTTATTCTTTTTTTTTTTTTGCTTTTTAGTGTAGATGTGAGATGTGAGGTATTTTTGACCCCCAGATCTCACATTAAAGAGGACCTGTCCTGCTTATTTCTTTTACAAGAGATGTTTACATTCCTTGTAATAGGAATCAAATTTTCAATTTTTCAATTTTATTTTTTTTTTTAAGGGACAGTGTAAAAATAAAAAATATAAGGTAAAATAAATAAGAAAAAAAAATGTAAAGCGCCCGTCCCTCCGAGCTCGCGCGCAGAAGCAAAAGCATACACAAGTCGCGCCCACATTTGTTCAAAACACACATGTGAGGTATCGCTGCGATCGTTAGAGCGAGAGCAATAATTCTCTAGTACTAGACCTCCTCTGTAACTCTGAACTGGTTAGCTGTAGAAATGTTCAAATCATCGCCTATGGAGATTTTTAAGTAGCAATGTTTGTCGCCATTTCATGAATATGCGCAATTTTGAAGCATGACATGTTTGGTATCTATTTATTCGGCATAACATTATCTTTCACATTATAAAAAAAATTGGGCTAACTTTACTGTTTAGTTTTTTTTTTTTTAAATGCAGTGAAGTGTATTTTTTTCCCCCCCAAAAAAATTGAATTTGAAAGACCGCTGCGCAAATACCACGTGGCAAAAAATATTGCAATGACCGCCATTTTATTCTCCAGAGTCTTTGCTAAAAAAAAATTATATAATGTTTGGGGGTTCTAAGTCATTTTCTAGCAAAAAATACTGATTTTACCTTGTAAACAGCAAGTGTCAGAAATAGGCCCAGTCCTTAAAGCGGAGTCCCGGCCACAAAATCGACATAATCGATTTTGGGCCATCCGCTTGCTTTTGGTCACCTGAAAAAGAAATGGATAGTTACGATTTTTTTTTTGTCTACTTACCTTGATATTGAAGAAAAATATACTCACCTTTCTTCCACTTCCTCTCTCTGCGGCCACGGCCCGCGCCGTCACTTCCTCTGTGCATTGCTTCCTGGGAGCTGAACGTCATCGCTCCCAGGAATCAGTGCACCTGCACCGGCCCCCGCTCGTCACTTCCGGTGCGGCGCCACATTCCCTGCTAAACAGCTTCTGGGCATGCCCAGAAGCTGTGGAGGGATGACGCGCCCGCACCGGAAGTGACGAGCGGGGCCGGTCTGGGAGAAGAGGACATGGAAGAGGACGCAGAAGAGGACGCTGCGGCTTCAGCTGCCCACATCCAAGATGGATGCGCTGGAGAAGAAATTTTCAAGGTAAGTATTTCTTCTATAAGGTAAGTGCGACCAGGGACAGTACAAAGGCTATCCATTGTGGAATGTACTATCCCTGACTGTCCCGGGGGTATTTTTGTTGAAAAAAAAATGTTGTGACCGGAACTCCACTTTAAGTGGTTAAAGAGGTTGTAAAAAAAAAAAAAAAAATCCTGTAAGACAAAAGCATAATGAACTAGTGTGCATCGCATACTAGCTCATTATGTAATACTTACCTCAGAACTAAACTGTTCCAGTGGCGCCCGCACAACGCTATCACCGCTGACATTTTCCCCCGAGTTTCTTCTGGGTTCGGCGCTGTGATCGGCTAGGGGGGATCACACAGCCAGAGGGATAGGGGGGTCACACAGCCAGGGGGATATGGGGGATCACACAGCCAGGGGGATAGGGAAGATCACACAGCCAGAGGGATATGGGGATCACACAGCCAAGGGGATATGGGGGATCACACAACAAGGGGGATATGGGATCACACAGCCAGGGGGATAGGGGGGGATCACACAGCCAGGGGGATATGGGGAAAACACAGCCAGGGGGATATGGGGATCACACAACCAGGGGGATATGGGGGAATCACACAGCCAGGGGAATATGGGGATCAGACAGCCTGGGGGATATGGAGGATCACACAGCCAGGGGGATATGGGGGATCACACAGCCAGGGGGATCACACAGCCAGGGGGATCACACAACCAGGGGAATATGGGGGAATCACACAGCCAGGGGGATAGGGAGGATCACACAGTCAGGGGGATATGGGGGAATCACACAGCCAGGGGGATATGGGGGATCACACAGCCAGGGGGATAGGTGGGATCACACAGCCAGGGGTGATATGGGGACCAGCGTGCCCCCCTTTCAATGCACAGTGACCAGTGTGCCCCCCTTTTAATGCACAGTGACCACAGCATTGCCCCCATTAATTGCAGAGTGCCCACAGCATTGCCCCCATTCATTGCAGAGCGCCACAGCATTGCACCCATTCATTGCAGAGCGCCACAGCATTGCCCCAATTCATTGCAGAGCGCCACAACATTGCCCCCATTCATTGCAGAGCGCCACAGCATTGCCTCCATTCATTGCACAGCGCCACAGCATTGCCCCCATTCATTGCAGAGCGCCACAGCATTGCCCCCATTCATTGCAGAGCGCCACAGCATTGCCCCCAATCATTGCAGAGTCCCACAGTATTGCCCCCAATCATTGCAGAGTGCCACAGGCTTGCCCCCAATGATCATTGCAGAGCGCCACAGCATTGCCCCCATTCATTACAGAGCGCTACAGCATTGCCCCAATTCATTGCAGAGCGCCACAGGCTTGCCCCCATTCATTGCAGAGCGCCACAGCATTGCCCCCATTCATTGCAGAGCGCCACAGCATTGCCCCCATTCATTGCAGAGCGCCACAGCATTGCACCCATTCATTGCAGAGCGCCACAGCATTGCCCCCATTCATTGCAGAGCGCCACAGCATTGCCCCCAATCATTGCAGAGTGCCACAGGCTTGCCCCCAATGATCATTGCAGAGCGCCACAGCATTGCCCCCATTCATTGCAGAACGCCACAGCATTGCCCCCATTCATTGCAGAGCGCCACATCATTGCCCCCATTCATTGCAGAGCGCCACAGCATTGCACCCATTCATTGCAGAGCGCCACAGCATTGCCCCCATTCATTGCAGAGCGCCACAGCATTGCCCCCAATCATTGCAGAGTGCCACAGGCTTGCCCCCAATGATCATTGCAGAGCGCCACAGCATTGCCCCCATTCATTGCAGAGTGCCACAGCATTGCCCCCATTCATTGCAGAGCGCCACAGGCTTGCCCCCATTCATTGCAGAGCGACACAGCATTGCCCCCATTCATTGCAGAGCGCCACAGGCTTGCCCCCATTCATTGCAGAGCGCCACAGCATTGCCCCCATTCATTGCAGAGCGCACAGCATTGCCCCCATTGATTGCAGAGCGCACAGCATTGCCCCCATTGATTGCAGAGCGCACAGCATTGCCCCCATTCATTGCAGAGTGCACAGCATTGCCCCCATTCATTGCAGAGCGCACAGCATTGCCCCCATTCATTGGCAGCATGATGATATACTTACCAGGCATGCAGGATACTCCACACACCACACACACTCGACAGTCTGCCAGCATGAAAACGGCCAAACCGGCCTGGAGCTGACCTCTGACCTGCGATCACATGCTGGCTGCTGGCGTGCGTGCAGTGTGTGAGACTGGGAGGGGGAGGGATCGTCGGCGCCAGACGATGCACCAGCCAGAACCAACACCGCCGTCCACCACGCAGGCGCAGCCGGCCAGCCGCCCCACCGTGACGTCATGCCGCTCCCAGCGGGAGCGCAGAGGGGGCCGGGACAGTGCACGCAGCCTGCACAGCGTCAGCAGCCGCCGGCCAATCAGCGGCGAGCGCGAGCGGCCAATCAGCGGCAAGTGGCCCCAATCAATGCAATCCTTAAAGCGGCACTGCGGGCGGCCGCCGGCCAGAAATACTTAAAGCGGCGCTCTGCGGGCGGCCCTATTAAAGCGGCCCCAGGGTCGGCGGCCCACCGGGAATAATCCCGGTATCCCGATAGGCCAGTCCGGCCCTGGATATGGGGGAATCACACAGCCAGGGGAATATGGGGATCACACAGCCAGGGGGATATGGAGGATCACACAGCCAGGGGGATATGGGGGATCACACAGCCAGGGGGATATGGAGGATCACACAGCCAGGGGGATATGGGGATCACAAAGCCAGGGGGATATGGGAGATCACACAGCCAGGGGGATATGGGGGATCACACAGCCAGAGGGATATGGGGAATCACACAGCCAGGGGAATATGGGGATCACACAGCCAGGGGGATATGGGGCAATCTCACAGTCTGGGGGATATGGGGATCACACAGCCAAGGGGATATGGGGAATCACACAGCCAGGGGAATATGGGGATCACAGATCTCATTTTAAATTTGTAGTGCTACCCCTGCAGGAGCCGCTGCTTGAATTGGGTCCTCTGTTCTTACCTTGACCTCTACAAAGACCTCCGTACCTCTGACACGTTAGGTATACCCCTCAACAGACACAAATTGACAAAGTTTGGTAAATGCCTCAGGGTCACCCTGAAATGAGACTCGAGACCTTGGAGGATGATAACAAAGTTGTATTAGGATTATGAGTTGTCAAAAATAACAGGAAATCACAAGGCAGGACACGTTTTAGCATATACAGTTTAAACTATCAATCAATGCAGTAGGAGTGCCTCCTTAGGTTTTGATAAAGCTGCATAAACTGTAACTTTCCCCACTGGAAATGAAGAACATAAGACGACTGGGAATTTGGTTTCAATAGAACAATGACTAAGTCGCCTAGAGTCACTTACAGTGAGGGGGCTCGGGCCTGGGCTACAATGCATTGACGGTAAAATAACTATAATCTCTTCACTAAACAGTGTAACAAGCGCTGCAATGTAGTTTTCAAAGTAAATCTTCAGCCGGCCACGTTGGAGATCTTGAAGAAGTTTAAGAAATAAAGAATTTTTTTTCTGTAATAAAGAAATGGTTGCAGAACACTGAGTTCCCAAGGGCACTGCGTGGCAAAGCGTCCAGCAAGGGGTTAATTATCAGGAGTATATTATGGGATGTATCTTGGATGTTCAGGGTTAAAATTCTAAACAGCAGAATTGTTGCAGAACATCAGAGGATAGTTGGTGGTGCCTTTAAGAGGGATAGTGTGGTTTGTCTTACAATTAATTTCACTACGGAGTCAGTCAGTGTGACATAAACGGTTAATATTGCACTTCCTCCCACACCAGTCTCCTTTCCCAGACCTGGCTTCCTGGGTTTTCTAATTTATATAACGCCTTCCATACAACAGCAGTCTGGTCTTTGAAATCCTTTTGGGTTGGTTTAACATTGGAGTTCTTTCTGGCTGGAACCACAACTCCCAAAATGCAATCCTCCTAACTTAAAGTTCATAAAGCTCTATCTTGTGGCAGAAAAAAAACTTCTTACAATAAAGATTATCTATAATAATGCATTAGTAAACCTGCACATTTCAGTTACAATGATCATTGTTACATACTCCCCCCACTAAATTTCTTTGGTCCCCAAAGTGCTATAATTTTCTTTTAAACCAACAGTGTTTCAAAAAAAAAAATCAACACAAATGCAAGTATGAACTGCTATAGGATAAAAACACATTTTTTTTTTCAAGAACATAGAAGTAAATGTTTCATAATAAGGTATAAAGAGTCTGATAGAGGAATCTCTGATAAAGTTTTTTGGACTGCTTTTGCAAGATCCTTGGTGTGCTGGCGAATATGTATTTACTTGTAACTAATCCAGTTGCCAACTGGTGATCGCTTCAGCACCCAATACACATGAGCCTACAAACCAGGAAGGTGTGCGATAGGAATATGAACTATATGATAGAGGAATCTCTCACCAGTGGTTGGAGGGGGTGCGGTTACTTTGTTTAGATGCTATTGATTCAGAGGTTACCCGCCCAAAGGTGTCAGAGAGTGAGGTATATTTGCCCCTCACACAATTAGCAGTGCAGGGGACTGGTTAATTAAAAGTATGTTGACTTGAATGAATAACTTCCTCTGAGTTCTCGCCCAATTTATATAACCCCTCCCATACAACAGCAGGCTGGTCTTTGAAGTCCTTTTGGGTTGATTTAACATTAGAATTCTTTCTGTCTGGAGCCACAACTCCCAAAATGCAATCCTTCTAACTAAAAGTTCATAAAGCTCCATCTTGTGGCAGAAAAAAGGAACTTCTTGCAATAAAGATTAACTATGATAATGCATTAGTAAACCTGCACATTTCAGATACAATGAGCATTGATACATACTCCCCCCACTAAATCTCTTTGGTCCCCAAAGTGCTCTAACTTACTTTTAAACCAACAGTGTTAAAAAAAAAAACTCAACATATATGCAAGTATGAATGGCTATAGGATAAAAACACATTTGTTTTTTTTTTTTTCAAGAACATAGAATTAAATGTTTCATAATATGGTATAAAGAGTCTGATAGAGGAATCTCCCACCAGTGGTTGGAGGGGGTGCGGTTACTTTGTTTAGATGTTATTGATTCAGACCCGCCAGGAGGTGTCAGAGAGTGAGGTATATTTGCCCCTCACACAATTGGCAGTTCAGGGGACTGGCTCATCAAAAGTATGTTGACTTGAATGAATAACTTCCTCTGAGTTCTCTCCCAATTTATATAAACCCTCCTTTTGGGTTGGTTTAACATTGGAGTTCTTTCTGTCTGGAACCACAACTCCCAAAATGCAATCCTCCTAACTTAAAGTTCATAAAGCTCTATCTTGTGGCAGAAAAAAAACTTCTTACAATAAAGATTATCTATAATAATGCATTAGTAAACCTGCACATTTCAGTTACAATGAGCATTGTTACATACTCCCCCCACTAAATTTCTTTGGTCCCCAAAGTGCTATCATTTTCTTTTAAACCAACAGTGTTTAAAAAAAACAACATAAATGCAAGTATGAACGGCTATAGGATAAAAACACATTTGTTTTTTTGTTTTTCAAGAACATAGAAGTAAATGTTTCATAAAATGGTATAAAGAGTCTGATAGAGGAATCTCCCACCAGTGGTTGGAGGGGGTGCGGTTACCTTGTTTAGATGTTATTGATTCAGAGGTGACCCATCCAGAGGTGTCAGAGAGTGAGGTATATTTGCCCCTCACACAATTAGCAGTGCAGGGGACTGGCTCATCAAAAGTATGTTGACTTGAATGAATAACTTCCTCTGAGTTCTCGCCCAATTTATATAACCCCTCCCATACAACAGCAGGCTGGTCTTTTAAGTCCTTTTGGGTCGGTTTAACATTGGAGTTCTTTCTGGCTGGAACCACAACTCCCAAAATGCAATCCTCTTAACTTAAAGTTCATAAAGCTCCATCTTGTGGCAGAAAAAATGAACTTTTTGCAATAAAGAGTAACTATGATAATGCGTTAGTAAACCTGCACATTTCAGTTACAATGAACATTGTTACAAATTCTTCACATTTTATTTTAACAATGTTATGGCACACTACAGAACTCCACCCTAATGTACAATGCCCACCCCAGAGTGTTCTCATCGCCTAGCAACAAAGCTGTATACAGAGTGCAAAGACAGAGTATATAGACCCTCTGAGAGCACAGCGTCCGATGCACATCCCGGGGGAATGCAGAGCACTGTGGAGATACTGTATATCATTACTGTAGAGCAGGTGGGGGTGCACTGAAGCCTCCAGACGGTGGACATAAAAATAATATTAATAATTATAAAAATGGTAAGATAGTACTACAAATAATAATATATAGAATAACAGTAATGATAGTAAAAAAAAAAAAATGAATACTAGTAATAATGATAAAAATAATAATAATAAAAATAATAAAATACTATGACTATTGCTTCTACTACTACCAATAACAATAATAATACACAAAAATAATAATCATAACAACAGTACAATAATAATAATGATAAAATGAATAATAAAAAAATAATGATATAAAATATATAATAATAGACACTTTCAATGCACAGTGCCTGCTGTACACACCAGCAGAGCACAGAGCTTTTTCGGATAGTCTGTATATTATTACACTGCGGGGGAGGGACACTGATGTCTCTCTGGAAATAATAATAATACTACTAATAATGCTAATACAATAATTATAATGCTAAAATACTACTACTAATAATGGTATTAAAATTTTTAATAATAATAACAACAATAATAATAATATTAACAAAATAATAATAATAATATTAACAATAACATTATATATGTATAATTATGCTAATAATAACAACAATAAGCTAAAATGAATAATAATAACTAATACTAGTCACTTTGAGTGGGCAGTGCCCGCTGTACACACCAGCAGTGCATTTTTGAGATATTCTTCTGTATACCATTATTACACTGCCAAGAGGGGGGGGGGGCACTGATGTCTCTCTAAACATAAAAATAATAATAATCCAAATAATAATATAATAATTAAAATAATATTTCTATCAATAATATTTAAAATAATAATAATGATGATGATAAAAAAAAATAGGCATGAGAAAATAATAATATTAATAATAATTACAATAAAATTATATTATTATTATTTATATTAATAATAATAATAAAAATTATAAATTAAAAAAATAACATTAAGAATAATATTAATAAAATAATAAGAAGAAGAAGAACAATACAATTATATTAATAATAATAATGATGATGATAATAATTTTAATAATAATAATAATAATACGATTAAATATGTAATAATAACAACTAATAATAGTCACTTTCAGTGCGCAGTGCCTGCTGTACAAACCAGCAGAGCATTGTTGGAATATTCTGTATATCATTAGGCTGTGGGGAGGAGGGGGCACTGATGTCTCTCTGGACAAAATAATAATAATAATGCAAATAATATTGATAATAATAATAATACAAGACCAATGATAAAATAATAAAACTATTAAAAATATTCATAATAATAATATTGATGATGATAAAATAAAAAAAGCATAATAAAGTAATAATAAAAACAATAAAAAAATAATAATAATGATGATGATGATGATAATGATAATAATAACTATAAGATAAAATGTATAATATTAATTAATAATAGTCACTTTCAGTGTGCAGTGCCTTCTGTACACAACCAGCAGAGCATTGTTAGGATATTCTGTATACACTGCGGGGAGGGGGGCACTGATGTCTCTCCAGACATTATAATATTATTAATAATAATATCAATAATAATGCTAATAATAATAACGATAAAATAAAATAATGATAATTATAAAATAAAATACAATTATATTATTATTATTAATAATACTACTACTAATAATAATAACGTAAAATGTATATTAATATCTAATAATAGACGCTCTCAGTGGGCAGTGCCTGCCATACATACCAGCAGAGCATTGTCGCGATATTTTCTATGCCAGAGGGCAATGATCATCGGTCAGGGACCCCCCATACGGCACAATCTTATCCCACAGATGGGTCATCACAGGTACCAGTTGGGGGTGGAGTAACACTGACATGTCATCACTGGGCTCTGAATATTCTCATCACCCAAATAATCTGCCTGTGTTTTTCGAATGGAGGTGTATAGTGGGGGGGGGGGGGTGATAGCATAGCAGGCAGTACAGTTCAGGGTGGAGTCATAGCAGTAGTGTTACAATATAGGGGGTTATATTATTGCAGAACTGATCATTTATACAGAGTAGAGGATGGAGTGACACACAGTGTGTATAGTGATAGGGAAAAATATATCAATGATCAATAATAGTATCATTGCAGGAGAGGTTAAAATCATTGACATGTGATATGTATTTATCACATGGGGGGGGGGGTATAAAGTGATAGATAATGATTATAGTATAGGGGATCACACTGGGGGGGGGGGTATGAAGTTATAGATAATGATTATAGTATATAAAGTATATAGGGGATCACACTGGGGGGGGGGGTATGATAGATAATGATCATAGTATAGGGGATCACACTGGGGGGGGGGGTATGAAGTGATTGATAATGATTATAGTATATAAAGTATATAGGGGATCACACTGGGGGGGGGGTATGAAATGATAGATAATGATCATAGTATAGGGGATCACACTGGGGGGGGGGGGGTATGAAGTGATTGATAATGATTATAGTATATAAAGTATATAGGGGATCACACTGGGGGGGGGTATGAAATGATAGATAATGATCATAGAATAGGGGATCACACTGGGGGGGGGGGGTATGAAGTGATAATGATCATAGTATAGGGGATCACACTGGGGGGGGGGTATGAAGTGATAATGATCATAGTATAGGGGATCACACTGGGGGGGGGGGGGGTATGAAGTGATAATGATCATAGTATAGGGGATCACACTGGGAGGGGTATGAAGTGATTGATAATGATTATAGTATATAAAGTATATAGAGGATCAGACTGGGGGGGGGGCATGAAGTGATAGATAATGATCACAGTATAGGGGATCACACTGGGGGGGGGGGGGTATTAAGTGATAGATAATGATTATAGTATACAAAGTATAGGGGATCACACTGGGGGGGGGGTGTATGAAGTGATTGATAATGATTATAGTATATAAAGTTTATAGGGGATCACACTGGGGGGGGCATGAAGTGATAGATAATGATCAAAGTATAGGGGATCACACTGAGGGGGAGGGGTATGAAGTGTTAGATAGTGATTATAGTATAGGGGGATCACACTGGGGGGGGGGAGGGGTATGAATTGATACATAATGATTATAATATATAAAGTATATAGGGGATCACACTGGGGGGGGGGGGTATGAATTGATACATAATGATTATAGTATATAAAGTATATAGGGGATCACACTGGGGGGGGGGGGAGGGGTATGAATTGATACATAATGATTATAGTATATAAAGTATATAGGGGATCACACTGGGGGGGGGGGGGTATGAAGTGATAGATAATGATTATAGTATATAAAGTATATAGGGGATCACAGTGGGGGGGGGGTATGAAGTGATTGATAATGATCATAGTATATAAAGTATATAGGGGATCACACTGGGGGGGTATGAAGTGATAATAATCATAGTACGGTATAGGGGATCACAGTTGGGGGGGGAGGGGTATGAATTGATACATAATGATTATAGTATATAAAGTATATAGGGGATCACACTGGGGGGAGGGGTATGAAGTGATAGATAATGATTATAGTATATAAAGTATATAGGGGATCACACTGGGGGGGGGGGGGTATGAAGTGATACATAATGATTATAGTATATAAAGTATATAGGGGATCACACTGGGGGGGGGGGGGGTATGAAGTGATACATAATGATTATAGTATATAAAGTATATAGGGGATCACACTGGGGGGGGGGGGTATGAAGTGATACATAATGATTATAGTATATAAAGTATATAGGGGATCACACTGGGGGGGGTATGAAGTGATAGATAATAATTATAGTATATAAAGTATATAGGGGATCACACTGGGGGGGGAGGGGTATGAAGTGATAGATAATGATTATAGTATATACAGTATATAAGGTATATAGGGGATCACACTGCAGTTGGAGAAATCTGTAACAATTAAAGTGTAAGGCAGGGTAATGGGCGGTGATTATCATGTAGGGCGGAGTAAGGGGCGGGATCTTCCGCCTCTCAGGTCTCCGTCCTCAGACTTTGGCTTCCCGAACATTTACCTGCGTGTGATGACGTCACGTGAATACAAATCCCCGCCCTTCCTGCCCCTTATTCGCTCTCCCTGCTAAGAATCCCGCCTCCGGAGGGCTGTGATTGGCTTCGGCGCTCCGGTCTGGATTCCGGCTGTTGTCCGCTGTCAGTGCTTAGATCTCCTGGAAGAGAAGGAGCGGAGAGCCGGACACAGGTGAGAGCCGGGCGGGGGCCACACCGAGCCAGGGGCCACACCTCGGGAGACGTTTCCCGCACCTCCCTGCCCAGACACTGACACCGAGACACAGCCCACACCTGTGCGAGTGCAGACCGGACTTCCTGATCACCGCCCGGGGACACCGAGTGTTCCGTGAAAAATCCATACCCGTGAGAAAACCATACCCTCGTCACTTCCGGTTCCGCTACGGAGGGCATGGATTTCTCACGGTAGTTAAACTTGCGGCGCTTACATTAAAACAGCTCTTCTGAAACATAAATCATCTCCGCTCTTCGCCCTGTCACTGCCCTCATCTCCGGTAATAAATATAAAAGCGGATCACGGAGCCGCGATCGCCGTCACATTTACATCTCATACACCCACCGCCGCTTTTATATTTATTACCGGAGATGAGGGCAGTGACAGGGCGAAGAGCGGAGATGATTTACGTTTCAGATTAGCTGTTTTAATGTACCCGCCGCAAGTTTTACATTAGACACAGTGCCGTGAGAATTTCATGCCCACCGAGCATGCGCACTTGCCTAATTCTTTAATGTTCAATCACGTATCCGGGGCTCTGAGCATGCGCACTGCTGCGCTGCTCAGCTGTTTCAGCCCGGAAGTGACGAGGGTATGGTTTCTCCACGGGGTATGGTTTTTTAACGTTACACCGAGCACTATTCACCGCTACACTGATCACCGCTACTGATATACCCCTCCCCCCCTATACTCTGATCACCACCACCCCTCCCACAATAACTGCCCCCCCCCATACACTGATCACTGCCCCCCTATACACCGATCACTGCCCCCCCCTATACACCGATCACTGCCCCCCCCCCTATACACCGATCACTGCCCCCCCCCCTATACACCGATCACTGCCCCCCCCCCTATACACCGATCACTGCCCCCCCTATACACCGATTACTGCCCCCCTATACACCGATCACTGCCCCCCTATACACCGATCACTGCCCCCCTATACACCGATAACTGTCCCCCCCCTATACACCGATCACTGCCCCCCCTATACACCGATCACTGCCCCCCCTATACACCGATCACTGCCCCCCCCTATACACCGATCACTGCCCCCCCTATACACCGATCACTGCCCCCCCCCCTATACACCGATCACTGCCCCCCCTATACACCGATCACTGCCCCCCCTATACACCGATCACTGCCCCCCCTATACACCGATCACTGCCCCCCCCTATACACCGATCACTGCCCCCCTATACACCGATCACTGCCCCCCCCCCCCTATACACCGATCACTGCCCCCCCCCCTATACACCGATCACTGCCCCCCCCTATACACCGATCACTGCCCCCCTATACACCGATCACTGCCCCCCCTATACACCGATCACTGCCCCCCCTATACACCGATCACTGCCCCCCCTATACACCGATCACTGCCCCCCCTATACACCGATCACTGCCCCCCCCTATACACCGATCACTGCCCCCCCTATACACCGATCACTGCCCCCCCTATACACCGATCACTGCCCCCCCTATACACCGATCACTGCCCCCCCCTATACACCGATCACTGCCCCCCCCTATACACCGATCACTACCCCCCCTATGCACCAATCACTGCCCCCCCCTATACACCGATCACTGCCCCCCCCCCTATACACCGATCACTGCCCCCCCCCCTATACACCGATCACTGCCCCCCCTATACACCGATCACTGCCCCCCCCCTATACACCGATCACTGCCCCCCCCTATACACCGATCACTGCCCCCCCCTATACACCGATCACTGCCCCCCTATACACCGATCACTGCCCCCCCTATACACCGATCACTGCCCCCCCTATACACCGATCACTGCCCCCCCCTATACACCGATCACTACCCCCCCTATGCACCGATCACTGCCCCCCCCTATACACCGATCACTGCCCCCCCCCTATACACCGATCACTGCCCCCCCCCCTATACACCGATCACTGCCCCCCCTATACACCGATCACTGCCCCCCCCTATACACCGATCACTGCCCCCCCCTATACACCGATCACTGCCCCCCCCTATACACCGATCACTGCCCCCCCCTATACACCGATCACTGCCCCCCCTATACACCGATCACTGCCCCCCCCTATACACCGATCACTGCCCCCCTATACACCGATCACTGCCCCCCCTATGCACTGATCACTGCCCCCCCTATGCACTGATCACTGCCCCCCCCTATGCACTGATCATTGCCCCTCTATGCACCAATCACTGCACCCCCCCCCCCCATGCACTAATCACTACCCCCTACACTGATCACTGTCCTCCCTACAGCCGTGACAAAAAGTGTTTGTGTCATTCTCAAAAATCATTTTCACAAAGTCTTCTGCCTCAGTGTTTCTAATGGAATTTTCATATACAGTACTCCAGAATGTTCTGAAGAGTGATCCGATAAATTGGAATTAATTGCAAAGTCCCTCTTTGCCATGAAAATGAACCTAATCCCATAAAAACATTTCCACTGCATTTGTGAAGAAGGCTTTAGGGCGCCCAAGAAAGTGCAGCAAGCGCCAGGACCGTCTCCTACAATTGATTCAGCTGCGGGATTGGGGCACCATCAGTGCAGAGCTTTCTCAGGAATGGCAGCAGGCACGTGTGAGGACATCTACAGACCAGTGAGGAGAAGACTTTTGGAGGATGGCCTGGAGTCAAGAAGGGCAGCAAAGAGACCACTTCTCTCCAGGAAAAACATCAGGGACTGACTGATATTCTGCAAAAGGTCCCGGGATTGGACTGCTAAGGACTGGGGGAAAGTCATCTTCTCTGATGAATCCCCTTTCTGATAGTTTTGGGGGATCCTGAAATACCTTGGTCCGGAGAAGAAAAGGTGAGCGTTACCATCAGTTCTGTGCCATGCCTCCTGAGACCATTCATGTGTGGGGGCTTCTCAGCCAATGGAGGGGCTCACTCACAGGTTTGTCTAAGAACTCAGCCATGAATAAAGAATGGTCCAAAAACTTCCCCCCGGGAGCAACTTCTCCCAACCATCCAGGAAGAGTTTGGTGAGGAAAAATGCCGATTCCATGATTGATGGAGCTCCTTGCCAAAGTGATCACTAAGTGGCTTGGGGATCAAAACTTGAGTCCATGGCCAGGAAACTCCTCAGACCTTCATCCCATTGAGAAGTTGTGGTCAATCCTCAAGAGGCGGGTGAACCAAAACCCCTCAAATTCTGACAAACTTCAACCACTGATTATGCAAGAAGGGGGGGGGGGAGGGGATCAGTCAGGATGTGGCCCAGAAGGTGAATGACAACAAGCCAGGGGGGATTGCAGAGGTCTTTAAAAAGAAGGGTCACCACCGCAAATATTGACTCTTTTTATATAAACTTCATGTCATTGTCAATTAAAGCCTTTGACACTCCTAAAATGCTTCTAATTATATTCAGTATCCAATAGTAACATCAGACACAGAGATCTAAAGACACGGAGGCAGAAGACTTTGTGAGCGTGTAACATTTGTGTCATTCTCAAAACTTTTGGCCGGGGCTGTGTACACTGTATTCACTGCACCCCCTATTCACTGATCGCCGTCCCCCCTCCACTACGCTGTATACTGTCCCCCCCTCCACTACGCTGTATACTGTCCCCCCTTCCACTACGCTGTATACTGTCCCCCCTTCCACTACGCTGTATACTGTCTCCCCCCCCCCCCCCCACCTCCACTACGCTGTATACTGTCCCGCCCCCCCTCCACTACGCTGTATACTGTCCCCCCCTCCACTACGCTGTATACTGTCTCCCCCCCCCCCCCCCACCTCCACTACGCTGTATACTGCCCCCCCCTCCACTACGCTGTATACTGTCTCCCCCCCCTCCACTACGCTGTATACTGCCCCCCCCTCCACTACGCTGTATACTGTCCCCCCCCTCCACTACGCTGTATACTGTCCCCCCCCCCCTCCACTACGCTGTATACTGTCCCCCCCTCCACTACGCTGTATACTGTCCCCCCCTCCACTACGCTGTATACTGTCCCCCCCCCCTCCACTACGCTGCATACTGTCCCCCCCTCCACTACGCTGTATACTGGTGACCCCCCCCCTCTACTACGCTTCATACTGTCCCCCCCCTCCACTACGCTGCATACTGTCCCCCCCTCCACTACGCTGCATACTGTCCCCCCCCCCCCTCCATTACGCTGTATACCGCCCCCCCTCCACTATGCTGTATACCGTCCCCCTCCACTACGCTGTATACCGTCCCCCCCCCCTCCACTACGCTGTATACCGTCCCCCCCCCTCCACTACGCTGTATACTGCCCCCCCTCCACTACGCTGTATACTGCCCCCCCTCCACTACGCTGTATACTGTACCCCCCCCCTCCACTACGCTGTATACTGTCCCCCCCTCCACTACGCTGTATATAGTCCCCCCTCCACTACGCTGTATACTGTCCGTCCCCCCTCCACTACGCTGTATACTGTCCGTCCCCCCTCCACTACGCTGTATACTGTCCGTCCCCCCTCCACTACGCTGTATACTGTCCGTCCCCCCTCCACTACGCTGTATACTGCCCCCCCTCCACTACGCTGTATACTGTACCCCCCCCCCCTCCACTACGCTGTATACTGTCCCCCCCTCCACTACGCTGTATACTGTCCGTCCCCCCTCCACTACGCTGTATACTGTCCGTCCCCCCTCCACTACGCTGTATACTGTCCGTCCCCCCTCCACTACGCTGTATACTGTCCGTCCCCCCTCCACTACGCTGTATACTGTCCGTCCCCCCTCCACTACGCTGTATACCGTCCCCCCCCTCCACTACGCTGTATACTGCCCCCCCTCCACTACGCTGTATACTGCCCCCCCTCCACTACGCTGTATACCGTCCCCCCCCCTCCACTACGCTGTATACCGTCCCCCCCCCTCCACTACGCTGTATACTGTCCCCCCTCCACTACGCTGTATACTGTCGTCCCCCCTCCACTACGCTGTATACTGTCGTCCCCCCTCCACTACGCTGTATACTGTCGTCCCCCCTCCACTACGCTGTATACTGTCGTCCCCCCTCCACTACGCTGTATACCGTCCCCCCCCCCTCCACTACGCTGTATACTGTCCCCCCCTCCACTACGCTGTATACTGTCCCCCCCTCCACTACACTGTATACTGTCCCCCCCCCACTACGCTGTATACTGTCCGTCCCCCCTCCACTACGCTGTATACTGTCCGTCCCCCCTCCACTACGCTGTATACTGTCCTCCCCCCTCCACTACGCTGCATACTGTCCTCCCCCCTCCACTACGCTGCATACTGTCCTCCCCCCCTCCACTACGCTGCATACTGTCCTCCCCCCTCAGTACGCTGCATACTGCCCCCCCTCCACTACGCTGCATATTGCCCCCCCTCCACTACGCTGTATACTGTCCCCCCCCCCCTCCACTACGCTGTATACTGTCCCCCCCCTCCACTACGCTGTATACTGTCCCCCCCCCCTCCACTACGCTGTATACTGTCCCCCCCCTCCACTACGCTGTATACTGTCCCCCCCCCCCTCCACTACGTTGCATACTGTCCCCCCCCCCACTACGTTGCATACTGTCCCCCCCCCCACTACGCTGTATACTGTCCCCCCCCTCCACTACGCTGTATACTGTCCCCCCCCTCCACTACGCTGTATACTGTCCCCCCCCTCCACTACGTTGCATACTGTCCCCCCCTCCACTACGTTGCATACTGTCCCCCCCTCCACTACGTTGCATACTGCCCCCTCCACTATGCTGCATACTGTCCCTCCCCCCCTCCACTACGCTGCATACTGCCCCCCCCCTCCACTATGCTGCATACTGTCCCCCCCCCCCTCCACTACGCTGCACACTGTCCCCCCTCCCCCTCCACTACGCTGCATACTGTCCCCCCCCCTCCACTACGCTGCATACTGTCCCCCCCCCTCCACTACGCTGCATACTGTCCCCCCCCCTCCACTACGCTGCATACTGTCCCCCCCTCCACTACGCTGCATACTGTCCCCCCCCCCCTCCACTACGCTGCATACTGTCCACCCCCCTCCACTATGCTGCACACTGTCCCCCCCCCCCCCCTCCACTATGCTGCATACTATCCCCCCCCTCCACTACACTGCATACTGTCCCCCCATAGTCTGATTGTGTCTGTGCACCCAATGACCTCTGAACCCATTTCCTGCTCCACCCAGAACTGGGGGGTCCCCTGTAACTGCCCCTCCCACTGCTCCTATATGACCCCATGTCATTGTGTCACCATCAGTCCTCCTCCTCAGATACTCCCTGTGTCCCATCTCCTGGCTGATGATGTTCTTTTATTGACGTTGTTATTATTAATAATATTCCTAATTAAAAAACATTGTATCCTAATGCTACCAGAATCCCCCCCCCCCCCCCAATATGATAATCCTAAAATGTGATGGATAAATTGTATCAATACTCCTTCCAGTATCACCCGACTTTACTTCTTATTGATCTTCTTATTATATTAGTAGTAATCATTTGTATTAATAATACTATCTATTGATTACACCCCCACCCCCACCATGTTATATTCTTCTTATTAGTATCTGATGGATACATTGTATCAATATTCCTTCCAGTATCACCTTAGTTTGCTGATTATAATATAATATTATAAAAAAAAAAAATGGAATTATGTATCATTAATAATACTAACATCATCAGACCATACCCCCACCCTATAATATTATTTTATGGATACATTACATTGCTTTTTCTTCCAGTATCACTTGACTTTACCTATTAATATTATTATTATTATTAAAAACATTGTATCAATATTCCTACCAGCATCACATAACTGCACCCGACCTCTTCCATATAATAATATAAGGGATACTAAGAAGAAGAATATATGGTAGGGGTGTGATCAAGAGATGCTGGTAGTAATATTAATACAATATTCCCATAGGTAGTAATAATAAAAATAATAATTATTATTATTATTATTTATTATTTGACGGAATTTTATTACAATGTATCCATCAGGTAATTGGAATAATAATATATGGTGGGGGTGTGATCAAGTGATGCTGGTAGTAATATTATTACAATGTTCCCATAGGATTGTAGTAGTAATTAATAATATTATTATTATTATTATTATTTATTGATGTAATTTTATTACAATGTATCCATCAGATAATGGGAATAATAATATATGGTGGGGGTGTGATCAAGTGATGCTGGTAGTAATATTAATACAATGTTCCCATAGGTAGTATTAATAATAATAATTATGTACTACTTGTCGGACTTTTATTACAATGTATCCATCAGATAATAGGAATAATAATATATGGTGGGGGTGTGATCAAGTGAGGCTGGTAGTAATATTAATACAATGTTCCCATATGATGATAATAATAATAATTAATTATTATTATGTATTACTTGACTGAATTTTATTACAATGTATCCATCAGATAATAGGAATAATAATATATGATGGGGGTGTGATCAAGTGATGATGGTAGGCATTATTGATTTAATGTTTCCATAAGAAAATAATAATACTAAAATAGGAAATAAACTACTAGTAGTGTATTTACCTTCCTACCAGTAATTTTATTTTTAGTATTGTTGTTGTTGTTGTTGTTGTTATTATTAACTTATGGAATCATTATATCAGCAATGCTACCAGTATCACTTGATCACACCCCTTCCCCCACCGTATATTATTATACCTATTATTTATTGGATACATTGTAATAAAATTCCTTCCAGTAATACCCGACTTTACCAATAATAATAAGAATATTATTATTTTTATTATTATATGGTGGATGTGTGTCCAGTGATACTGGTAGGGATATTCAGACAACGCATCAATCGTTTATAATATATTATATGGCAGAGGTAGGGTGCAGATAGGTGATGCTGGTAGTAATATTGATACAATGTTTTTTTTTTTATTATTATTATTATTATTACATTTGCTGTTTGTTAGTATATATAGTGATATCTCTGTCCTGACCACACCTCTTCCCCCACATACAGCTTTTTTAAAAAAGAAAATGCTAATTTTAAAGGAAAAACGCCTTTTGCAAAAAATAAATAAATAAAAAAAATTGGCATATAACTTCAGCAAACCTTCTTTTTTTTTGTTTTAACTGTTGCAAGAAAAGATTTCTCCACTTCAATCTGCCGCAGTATTTGAGCCCAGACTTCCATAACTGCCAGAGAACACAAACCTGGTTTTCCTGTAACCAAGGCAACCAGTAGAGTCCTGTACATGGCACGCTTAAAGAGCGCCGCCAGAAAATGTGTTGCCCCGGTGATTGGTTAATTGGCTTTCCTGGCAGTTCTCACCTGATCATGTGACTGTGGCAGGCAGACCCCGCCCCCTAGCCACTGAGGAAGGGGGGAAATGAATGAAACGTGTCGGAGTTTTCTCTTATCTTCATCATGTAGATTACTGATTCACTTTGATCCCTGAAACTCACTTTTGTCCAAAAGCTTTTATAGTGGAGGGATTTCCAGCCTCCTCCGGGAATAGAGGGGGTGGCAAAAAAGACATATATCGGCTCATTAAAACAAAAACAGCCCCAAATACAGCACTTGTAGAATTGAATTTTCCCGTGGCAAGCTGGCCGCTACCTGTGCCATCATATAGATTGTCATATAGTGCTTTGCACGCCACAGATAGCGGCCAGCTTGCTACGGGAAATTTAAATTTTACAAGTGCTGTGTTTGGGACTGTTTTGGTTATATGTGCTGCTGATATAATATTAGTTAGTGAACAGTTTATACATTGTTACTTCCCATACAGGGATCACTAATTGTCTTCTAGTTCTCTGGACACTACAGATTGCGGCCAGCTTGCCGCGGGTAATTTAAATTCTACAAGTTTTGTGTTTGGGGCTGTTTTAGTGATACATGCTGATATATTGTTTGCTTAGTGGACAGTTTATACATTGTATATACATTGTATACATTACTTCCCATACACAGATCACTGATTGTCTTCTAGTGCTTCGCACACCACAGATAGCGGCCAGCTTGCCACGGGAAAGATAATTTCCACAAGTGCTGTGTTTTGGGGCTGTTTTTTTTTTTATATGAGCCGATATATTGTTACTCAGTGGACAGCTTCTACATTGTATACATTGTTACTTCCCATACACAGATCATTGATTGTCTTGTAGTCCTCCGTACACTACAGATTGGGGCCAGCTTGCCACAGGAAATGTTTAATTCTGCGAGTGTTGTGTTTTGGGGCTGTTTTTAGTTATACGTGCTGATATATTGTTACTTAGTGGACAGTTTTTACATTTTATATAGACAGATCATTGATGGTCTTTTCTCTTTCGTTCATTGATGGACACAGCTCCAGATCTTCTTGACCGATAGGTTTATGCTGCCCCCCACAGGAGTAGGACACTGCTTGCCCCCCACAGTAGTAGGAGACTGCTTGCCCCCCACAGTAGTAGGAGACTGCTTGCCCCCCACAGTAGTAGGAGACTGCTTGCCCCCCACAGGAGTAGGAGACTGCTTGCCCCCCACAGGAGTAGGAGACTGCTTGCCCCCCACAGTAGTAGGAGACTGCTTGCCCCCCACAGTAGTAGGAGACTGCTTGCCCCCCACAGGAGTAGGAGACTGCTTGCCCCCCACAGGAGTAGGACACTGCTGTGTCCATCAATGAACATCAGAGGAAAGGATTTTCTCTATCGTTCATTGAAGGACGCAGTCTTTGTTCTTCATAACAGTAGGGTTATACTGCCCCCTACAGGAGTAGGACACTAGGCAGGAAACAAAGTACTCGCTACGCCTATGGGCAGTCCCAGGGGGTATACCCTTTCTCCCTGCTGTGGGATGTCAGTTTTAATCTGTCTAGTAAGGGGGAAGGACCTAGTTCCTTGCTGGGATCTCTGGTTCTGGCAAAAGTTTTTTTCTAGATAGTTTTCTCTCCAGATTTTTTTTTTGCTGTGAGTTCCATAAGCAACTAAGCCGGATCTGGGCTACGGGCTGGATATATTAGATCCAGTAGTTACCCCAGCCGGCCAGCGAGTGCGCGCAGACCCCAGCTCCATGCTAGGTCAGCCGCGTCATAGTCCCACCGGACGGGGACTGGCCCTGTGAGTTAAACGTCTCGCCAGGTCGCATATGGCTGGGTCAAGGCCTGAGTCGCAGCGTTCCTACTGGGTGACAGCCCTCCACTTCAGCGGACAGGGGTTCTGTCAGGAGATGGTGCCTGCCTGTTCCAGGTATGGTAAGTAAATGTTCCCCCCCCTCTCCCCCTGGCGGGTTTAGGGGTGGACACGGGCCCCTCCTTAGGGCAGTCGGATCCTCGCACACCCGGGTTCCCCTCTGTCCTGTCACGCACTCCCCCCGTTACTTGTCCCCCCTCCTCCCCTCACTACTGGGGCTATGGGACGCTTGCAGCTACTCCCAGGGGCTGGGACCGGGCGTCAGGCCAACGGTGGGGGGGGGGGGAAACGCCGGCGACCGGGCGATCAATCGTGTGGGTAGGGATTCACCTGTCCCTTCCGGTCCAGATGGCCCCCAAAAGCTCCGCAGGCCACACAGGACTGCCATTTTCTTGTAGCCCATGTGCTATGAAGATCGGCGGCCATGTTTGTGTAGCCCAGTAGCCATTTTGTGGTGGATCCCCATTAAATATCAATGGTGGCCATGTTTTTGAAGTCCATAGAGGCGTTTTTTTCCGTGTACCCCAGTGCTGACCCTCCGATTTTTTTTCTCTGCTGATCGAGATCGCTGCAGACACGTGCTGTACAGACGTTCTGGGCCTTTCTGGTGCAGGTGGTGAGTCTGGGGGTCTCTCTCTTTCTCTGCTGGGGGTCTTTAGTGCGCTCTGCCTGACCTCTTGGGGGCAATACAGCACGGTGGGACGTTCTCCGGATCCTGGCTATCCATAGATGCACTGTCGGCGGTCCTGGAATCCTTTGTGTCCCAGGTGGAGGTGGACTTCAAGGGGCGAAGTACCAAAAAACGCCCCCCCACCTACCCCTGCCTCAACTGATGGGTCAGATTCTGAATCTGATTCAGCCACCGCAGATTTGGGTTTCCCTGCTGGTTCTACTACCTCGCGCCCTGTCTTCCCTGATAGTGAGGATGACGCCTCTCCATCCAAGAAAAGACGCTGGTGGACGCACTGGTTGTATCTGTGAGACCCTAAAAATGGAGGACGCAGCTGCGACTGGGACTGAGGCGCAGGTTATGTTCCGCACTTACAAGCCATCCAGAGTGGCAAAGGTTTTTCCCCTTCCTGCGTGTTTAGACAACACAGTCACAAAAAAGAATGGGACCGCCCAAAATGTCCCCCTGGGGTGCCTAAGCTGATTGCTAGATGCTACCCCTTAGAGGAAGCCCTTATAAAAAAAAAAAAGTGGACTGTGCCACCTACAGTGGACCCTCTGATCTCCAGACTGAATAAAGCTACCATGATCCCAGTCGACGATTCCCCATCCTTTAAGGATCCAGCGGATAGGAAGGCGGAGTCTGTGGCCCGCAATATGTACTCCCTGGTGGTGGGGTCTGCACTAAGACCAGTGTTTACTATTGCCCTTGTGTCATAAATCTTGACGGAATGGGCTAAGTTACTACGCTGTGACCTACAGGGGGTACAACTCCCCCCTGCCTTTGCGGAACTGACGGACCAGTTGGTGCAGGGGCTGCAATTTGTTTGCGATGCCTCGCTGGATGGGGCTCCAATATTGGCCCGACTGTCGGTTTTGGCAGGGGTCCTCCAGCGTATACTTTGGCTAAAATGCTGGTCTGCGGATCAGACCTCAAGGAAGGCCTTGACTGATCTACCTTTTCAAGGTGATTGCCTGTTTAAGGCCACCCTTGATGTCATTATCAAAGGTCTTACAGGGGGTAAGAGTACCTGTCTCCCACAGGCTAGCAAGGGTAAGGACCTTGGTCGTCCCTCCTTTTCAGTACATAAAAAGTTTTTTTCGTCCCTCTGGGACAACTGATAAGGGATCAAAGTCCTTCAAGGCCTCTTCGGGTGGCTCCAAGCGACCCTGGTCTGGCAAACAGAAATGGGGATTCTCCAGACCTGCGGATAAGACCCCTTCAGACTGAAGGTGCGACCTCACCCGTATCTGGGGTGGGGGGACGTCTTTGCCGGTTCCCGGACCTGTGGCTATCCCAGATAAAAGACAAGTGGGTTCACAAAGTTATACAGTCCGGTTACAAGATTGAGTCTCGATTTGTCCCTCCGGTAAGGTTTTTCCCTTCCAATGTGCGACTGTTCCCAGATCACTTACAGGCTGTCTTTGGGGCGGTACATGACCTGTTACAACAAGGAGTAGTAGTTCCGGTTCCATATTCGGAACGCTTTCAGGCTTTTACTTAAACCTGTTTACGGTCCCCAGGAAGGAGGGCAAGGTGCGTCCAATTCTAGACCTAAAGGCACTGAATTGCTTTGTGCGAGTTCAAAAATTCAAGATGGAATTTGCACGATGGTGGCTTCCCTACACCAGGGGGTTTTCTTGGCCTCCATAGACATTAAAGATGCCTAGCTTCACATCCCGATATTTGCAGGAAATCAACGGTTTCTCCATTTTGCCGTGGAAGAGGATCATTATCAGTTTGTGGCGTTACCCATTGGTCTCACCTCTGCTCCTTGGGTCTTCACAAAGGTGTTGGCTCCGGTCCTGGCTTTATTACACCGGGGAAGGATATCTGTCCTGGGTTTCCTGGATCTGCTTCTCCGTGCAGAGTCTCCCACGGTGCTGGTGACAAACTTCACCATGAGAACTCTGGAGGAGTTTGGATGGATTCTGAACCTTCAGAAGTCGTCCTGGTTCCTTCCATGAGACTGGACTATCTGGGCCTGACTTTGGATTCGTCCTCAGCCAGGGTGTTTCTTCCTCCGGACAAACTTCAAAAGCTCCAGGCTGTGATTCAGCTATTGCTGTCCAGCAAATGGTCATCCCTTCGGACTTGTATGAGAGTTCTGGGACTGACGGTGTTGTCCTTCGAGGCAGTCCCTTTCGCTCATTTCCACACGAGAATCCTCCAGAAGGAAATCCTTCTCAAATGGAACAAAGATCCAAATTCCCTGGACAGCAAGATCCAGCTGAGCCAGGTGACCAGGGGGTCCCTGATATGGTGGCTTCGGTCCCCGATGCTCAAACAAGGAAAATCCTTCCTCCCCTTATATTGGACTGTGCTCACCACGGATGCCAGTCTGCCCGGGTGGGGAGGTTTTCTCAGCAAGCTTTCTGCTCAAGGGGTCTGGTCCCTGGAAGAATCCAGGTTACCGATCAGGGTTCTGGAGCTGAGAGTGACCAGGCTTTGCCTAGTCCACTGGACAGAGTAACTTCAGGGCTCTTCAGTGCACCTTCAATTGGACAATGCCACGGCCGTGGCTTATGTCAGTCATCAAGGGGGGACCAGAAGTGTCCTTGCAGCCTTGGAGGTGGCAGGCATCCTTCGATGGGCAGAACGCTTTGTTCCAGCTCTCTTCGCTGTTCACATTCCACAGGAGTGGAAAATTGGCAGGCGGATTACCTTTCAAGTTCCTGCCAAAACTTCTTTGAAGGATCGAGGCGGAAGGGATTCCAGTCATCCTTGTGGCTTCAGACTGGCGTCGCCGAGCTTGGTACGCCGACCTGATCAGGCTAGTCGCAGATATTTCTTGGAGACTTTCTCTCTGGGAGTATCTACTGTCTCAAGGATTGATCTTCCATCCTGCTTTACAGACGCAGGCTTTGATGACTTGGCTGTTGAAAGCCAGGTGCTGAAGGACAGTGGATTGTCTGCTTCAGTGATTCCCACTTAGCTTAAAGCGACTTCTAGAAGGATCTATCATTGTACGTGGAAGTCTTATATTGCGTGCTGTCTCTTGGGGTTCCCGTGGAGTCTCATGGAGTCTCTTGGGGTTCCCCCTCGCTCTTACTCAGTGGCTCGGATCTTGGCTTTCCTTCAACGGGGAGTTGATCAAAAATTGGCCATGAGTACGATCAAGGGTCACGTTTCGGTCTTGGCAATTTTCTTCCAAAGGCCATTAGCCACCCACTCCCTGGTGCGTAACTTTATCCAGGGGTTGCGACACTTGGCACAGCCTGTGCGACCTCCGTTGCCACCTTGGGACCTTAATTTGGTGCTGTCGGTTCTCCAGAAACCTCCCTTTGAAAATATTCAGGAGATTCCCCTGCTTACCTTATCCCAGAAGGTGGCCTTCTTGGTGGCCATTACTTCTGCACGCAGGGTGTCGGAACTGGTGGCATTGTCCTGTCGTTCTCCTTATCTGGTGGTTCTCAGGGATAAAGTGGTGCTTCATCCGGATCCATCCTTTCTTCCGAGGGTGGTTTCCAGTTTTCACTTAAATGAGGACATTGTTACATAGTTACATAGTTAGTGAGGTTGAAAAAAGACATCAGTCCATCCAGTTCAACCTATGATGTGTGTGTGTGTTTGCTGTTAACCGTACATTGTATACCCCTGTATGTAGTACATTGTATACCCCTGTATGTTGTGGTCTTTAAGGTGCCCATCTAATAGTTTTTTGAAACTATCAATGCTCCCTGCTGATATGACTGCTTTTGGAAGAGAATTCCACATCCTTACCACTCTTACAGTGAAGAACCCCTTACATATTTTAAGGTTAAACCGCCTTTCCTCTAGTTTTAGTGAGTGGCCACGTGTCTTATTGTATTCCCTTTCTCTGAATAGTTTGTTCCTTATGCTAGGGTCACCAGTACAGTATTTGTACATTGATATCATATCCCCCCCTCAATCGTCTCTTCTCCAGAGAGAATAAGTTCAGTGCTTGTAGTCTTTCCTCATAGCTGATGTCCTCCATTCCCCTAATTATTTTTTTTGCCCTTCTCTGGACTTTCTCCAGTTCCAGCACATCCGTCCTGAGGACCGGTGCCCAGAACTGGACAGCATACTCCAGATGTGTCTTGTAGAGAGGGAGAATAATCTCTTTATTTCTGGAGTGAATCCCCTTTTTTATACATCCCAGTATTCTGTTGGCTTTGCTTGCAGCGGCTTGGCATTGCATGCCACTGCCAAGCCTGTTGTCTACCAGTACCCCCAGGTCCTTTTCCATCCTAGACTCACCCAGAGGTTCCCCCCTAGTAAGTAGCTTGCTTTCTGGTTTCTGGCCCCCAAGTGCATTACTTTACATTTTTCAACATTAAACCTCATCTGCCATGTAGTTGCCCCCCCCCCATTATTTTGTTCAGGTCCGCTTGTAAGGTTTCTACATCCTGCATAGAAGATATTGGCATGCTAAGTTTAGTACCATCCGCAAATACTGAGATTGTACTCAATATCCCCTCCTCTAGATCATTTATGAATAAATTAAACAGGATTGGTCCCAGGACAGAACCCTGGGGGACCCCACTTTCCACACCCGCCCAATCCGAGTACTCCCCATTAATCACCACCCTTTGCGCTCTCCCCTGGAGCAAATTGTGTTGCCCTCTTTGTGTCCTAAGCCTCAACATCCCAAGGAATTTGCGATACATACTCTGGATGTGGTTTGGGCAATCAGGGTGTACTTGGCGACCACTGAATCTTTTCGGAAGTCGGATTCGCTCTTTGTACTCACGGATGGACCAAAGAAAGGGCTACCTGCGTCTGCTGCAACTATTTCCAGATGGATCAAACAGACAGTGGTGCAGGCTTATTCAATTAAGGGTCAGGTTCCACCTTTCCCTGTTAAGGCGCATTCTACTCGGGCGCTTAGTGCTTCCTTGGCCTTTCGACCAAAGGCATCTCTGGTTCAGGTTTGCAAGGTGTCTACCTGGTCGTCTGTTCACACCTTTACAAAGTTTTATAAGGTGGATGTGCTGGCACCTGCAGATGCCTCCTTTGGTCGCAAAGTTTTGCAGGCTGCTGTTTAAGGGTGTTTTCAGTCTCCCTTGAGGGTGTTAATGTTTTTGTCTGGTGGGTCTCATCTTGTTGTTCTGATGAGTCCTATGTTGGCTGTGGTTCAGCCTTGGGGAATTATTTTCTGCTGTTCCCACCCCTCATTTTATGGCACTGCTTTGGGTCGCCCCTACTGTTATGAAGAACAGAGACTGCGTCTGTCAATGAACGAAAGAGAAAATTGGATTTATGTCTCACCGTAAAATTTTCTCTGAAGTTCATTGACAGACGCAGTACCCGGCCCTTCTATTTTGAGTTGGGTTGGTATTGCTTTCTCTGACACTGCTTTGATACAAAATTGGCATACTTTGCAGGAAGAGAGAGGGAGTATATCCCCCAGGGACTGCCCATAGGCGTAGCCAGAACTTTTTTTTTTTCTGCCTAGTGTCCTACTCCTGTAGGGGGCAGTATAACCCTACTGTTATGAAGAACAGAGACTGCGTCTGTCAATGAACTTCAGAGAAAAGGATTTTACGGTAAGACAAAAATCCAGTTATTGCTGTTCCTGTGTGTTATTTATATCCCTAGTATAGTTACCCGGATTATTACTCCTGGCAGTGTAAAGACTCCCGCAGTGTTCCATTATATCTGCCTATTATCTGCCTTTTACACCATTTCACAGTAAGTACAGCCACCCTTCCTCCCCATCATCACAGCTTGGAGACATCAATCAAATGACAGATGACGGCACAATCCAGTATTAGAGTGCACAGCTCTCATAATGCAAGGAACATACAGACAGTGAAGGATCTCTAACGCACTTCATGCTACTTACT
Source organism: Pelophylax lessonae (assembly GCF_965119305.1). Taxonomy (NCBI): domain Eukaryota; kingdom Metazoa; phylum Chordata; class Amphibia; order Anura; family Ranidae; genus Pelophylax; species Pelophylax lessonae. The sequence goes on from NC_138769.1 coordinate 14,575,738, forward strand.
TAATGCTGTAAGTGATATTTAGCCTGAAACGCATGAGTGATCCCCTTTGCTGCCTGTGTGTTCCTCATATTAGAGCTGCACATCTAATGATGGATTATTTCATTATTATCGTCATTTGATTGAAATCTGCAAGCCGTGTTAATGGAAGAGGGATGGCCGTACTTTATATTGATGGCTCATAAGTAATCAGGTTTGAAAAAAGACACAAGTTCATCTAATCCAACTTGACTGGCCTGCACAGAGTCCTGACCTCAACCTGATTGAACACCTTTGGAACTAAATAGAGTGAAGGCCTTCTCATCCAACATCAGTGCCTGACCTAAAAAATGCGCTTCTGGAAGATTGGTCAAACATAACCATAGACACACTCCTAAACCTTGTGGACGGCCTTCCCAGAAGAGTTGAAGCTGTTATAGCTGCAAAGGGTGGGCAAACTCAATATTGAACCCTACGGACTAAGACTGGGATGCCATTAAAGCTCATGTGTGTGTAAAGGCAGGCGTCCCAATACTTTTGGTAATATAGTGTATTAATATAGGAGCAGCACAGTGTCTAAGCGGGTAGCACCTCTGACTTGCAGCACTGGGGTCCCTCCGTGTTCATCCAGCAAGCCCATCCCCCACACAGTAAGAAAGCACCCCCTAGGGACACACACACAACCCTTTGGTCGCCCCTGGTATTAACCCCTTCCCTGCCAGTATCATTAGTACAGTAACAGTGCATATTTTTAGCACTGATTACTGTAGTAATGTCACTGGTACCCCCAAAAGTGCCAGTTAGGGCTCTGATCTGTCCGCCGCAATGTCGAAGTCTAAAAATTGCTGATCGCCGCCATTACTAGTAAAAAAAAATAAAAATGACATAAATCTTTCCCTTAGTTTGTTTGCGCAATAAATTTTGCGTAAACCAATTATTATACACTTCTTGTGATTTTTTTTTTTTTTTTTTTTTTTAACCAAAAATATTTAGCAGAATACAAATTGGCCTAAAATGATGAAAACATTTTGATTTTTTTTTTTGGGAATGTTCTATAGCAGAAAGTGGAAAATTATATATATATTTTTTTTTGAATTGTCGCTCTTTATTTATTTTTGTTTCATAGTGCAAAAAATAAAAATCGCAGAGGTGAACAGATACCACCAAAAGAAAGCTCTATTTGTGGGGGCAAAAATGACATCAATTTTTTTTAGGTATCGCACGACCGCACAATTGTCAGTTTAAATATCGCAGTGCCGAATCACAAAAAATGGCCTTCATTACTCCAGCTGTAGAGGGCACCCTTGTCCTCTGTAATGACCCTAAGATCTTGACGCCGATCGCATGAAAATATGCGGCCTCTCAGTGGGTGGGCCCTGGCGATTAACGGCCACGTATTTGCATGCAATATTGCAAAAGCAGCTGTGCCGAGTGTGCGCTCACGCCATCGTTACCGGCGAATAACTGAAAGCTCTCGATCGCTGCTTGTGATCAGGAGCTTTCTGATCATGTGACAGCCAGTCACGATGGTCACGTGATCGTAAACCCCACCCCGCCTCCCGGAACCTTAACCCCTTAAAGGGCCGGGAAGCGCCGCCGCCAAGGGGTAAAAGTGGAACTTCGCTCTCTCCGGCAACGTGGACTATTTTTAATTCTTCTTCTGCTAGCATTAGTTAATAGATTGGAAAGTATATTCGATTTTACTTGTTTTTATAAAAAAAAAAAAAACACACACCATTTATTTTTTTTTTTTACGTTTCATTTACTTCCCAGGAGTCTTCAGGGGGGCGGAGACATTCTCAGCTAAGCACCCCTGAGATAAGGGCGGATGGATTCCAGGAAGTAAATGCTACAAAAATCATCTGTGGCCATGACCAGAAATGCTAAGGGGGTGTTTTTTTCCAAAGTGATTTCTTAGCAAAATGAAGACAAGGATGGAATGAGGGGGGCGGGGGGGGGGGGGTACAATGTACCCACACATAGGGAGGGGGTCCGGGATCTGGGGGGCCCCCTTGTTACAGTGGGCGTCCAGATTCCGATAAGCCCCCTGCCCGCAGACCCCCACAACCACCTCCCAGGGTTGTCGGGTAGAGGCCCTTGTCCTCATCAACATGGGGACAAGGTGCTTTAGGGTGGGGGTTGCAGAGCTTCCCCCTGTCCCAAAGCACCCACCCCCCCCATGTTGAGGGTGTGTGGCCTGGTATGGTCCAGGGGGTTGGGGCCGCTCCCTCGTCCCCTCCCCTTTCCTGACCTGCCGGGCTGCATGCTCGGATAAGGGTCTGGTATGGATTTCGGGGGGGGACCCCACGCCGTTTTTTGGCGTGGGGCTCCCCTCAAATTCCATACCAGACCCGAAGGGCCTGGTTTGGAACCTTGGGGGGACCCCACACCGTTTTTTTTTCTCATCTTGGTGTGGAGTTCCCTCTCAAGATCCTCAGAATGCAAAGCCGCACCACAAGTCGGATCATCCTGATTCGACTGGGATGCGACTTCCATTCAAATCAATGGGCTGAAAGCTGTATCAAAGACTGCTCCTAGGCAACCATTGATTTTTAATGGAGGCAGAAAAATGCTGCTAAAAGCCAACGTGGCTAAACGTGCAATAATGCCAATGAAAAAAGCTACTAAAAGCAAGTTTTTTACAGCTGCTTTTTCCTGGCATTAGAAGTGGCTCTGCAGCTTGTTTTTTCTGACGCCTCCGTGTGCATGGGGCCTTACAGCTGTGAGTGAGCAGAGAACAGCTCTGTAAGAATAGGGGACATGCTGTTTTAAGATCGTGAGCGGGGGTGAATCGCGATTTATTTATTTTAACCACTTCCATACCGGGCCAATTCTGGCACTCTGCTCCTACATGTAAAAATCATAATTTTTTTGCTAGAAAATTGTTAAGAACCCCTAAATAGATAAGTAACTTGTCACGCTTTAAAATTTCGCACACACGTGGAATGGCGCCAATTTCGGTATTTCTCCACAGGCAACGCTTTAAAATTTTTATGTTAGCAGTTTAGAGTTACAGAGGAGGTCTTGGGCTAGAACTGTTGCGCTCGCTCTAACGTTCACGGCGATACCGCATATGTATGGATTGAACGCCGTTTACATATGTGGGCGTTCGCTTCTGCGTGCGAGGACGGGGGGCACTTTAAATTTTATTTTTTGTTTGTTTTTTATTTTTACAGTTTCCCTTTTTTTTATTTATTTTTTTTTTTTATCACTTTTATTCCTATTCGAAGGAATGTAAACATCCATTGTATTAGGAATAGTGAATGACAGGTCCTCTTTATGGAGAAATAGGGGGTCCATAAGACCTCGCATCTCTCCTACAGGCTAAAAAGCCTGAATTTAAAAAAAAAAATGAGATCAATGCAGAATTCACGGTATAGAACATTATTATACCTATATAGACATGTCTTGATCTCCCATCGGGAATATATAATAAATCAATCAGGTTTTTGAGATTATTTCTCTGTTTGTTTTTTTTTTTTATTTTTTTTTCTCTTTGTTTTTTTCTAGCAACTTACCTCATTTAAAATCCCACCCCCTTTCTCTTTTTTATCAGTATTCACAACTGCCAGGCCGGGCGTGACGTCATAACGTCGCGCCAGGGCCTCCAAGAGTCATAGACTGCTGGGGACAATCTGGTCTTTGGTATTCTCTATGGTGTACTTCCTGCACTGGTGGATTCCTTCTCCGGCTCGCCAATCGCACGGGCGAGCCGGTAGAAGCACCAGAGGGCAGCGGGAGGAAAGGGGGGGGGATGTCCCCTCCCACCGCCTGTAAGAACGATCAAGCAGCTGAACAGCTGCTATGATTGTTCTTATTAAGCAGTGAGTCGCCAACTAAAGAAAATAGATATCTGGATGATTCCGGCAGCTGCACCCGACATTCAGATATCCTCACTTAATGCCCAGGACGTCATATGACGTCCAACGGTAAGGGAGTGGTTAACAATCGTGCAAATATGCATGCTCAGGGGTGCCACAGGGCTCTGCCGGGACACAAAGCTCTGCGGCACATGAACAGAACCCGGGAGGTTGGCGTATCGTCTTCCTCGGCACTTGTCAAATGCCTCTGAAAGGCAATCTGACTGTGGATTGCTTTGTAGAGGCACAGCAGTCCTTGTTGCTAGTGTAAGCATGGCCTTAGGTTTGGTCTGTACCCACCGGTGTGACCGAACACGGGGCTGCGTTTCTGTAAGTCACATGTAGTGTAGGGCAGCCCATTCATATCAGTGGGGTGCCTTATGCGCGAGAAATTTGTTCGAAGGCTCTTCTAAAAATGCGCCGCACGATCCACATGGTGCTGCGGTACCATGCAGTCTGGCACCTGTGACAATGTGCGGGTTTGCCAATATGTGGGGAATGCCAATAACAATGGCGGCACATTACTCAATTCTGCACACAAGTCTGGCTTGTGCAGACTGTCCAATAGGAGACTTTAATTCTACTTTACAATGTTTCCTCTGCACATTTTATATCACACGTTGTGTATCTGATCCTCTGTTGGACTTTCCATGTATGGATGTCTTTCCATGTCACGGGTGTTGGACAGATGACAGACGGGTCACATGGTTTTGTCTCCTGCAGTGTCCGCGTGAAGTCTGGATAATGTTCTGTAAGCTGGGGGGGGGGGGGGGTCTGTGTTTGCACAGGGCAACTCCTGTGGTTAGCACTGCACTCCTGCAGCGTCAGGGTCTTGGTATCAGTCCCCACTCCAGTCAATAGGGCTATAGTTACATGGAGACCCTCAGTCCCTTCCTTAGACCCTGTCATCAGACCATTATTTTCAGCATCAAGCTTCCCATAAGAGTACATTTCCATTTTGCATGTTCTATTCAGGTTTATTTTTTTTTTACCTGTAAAAGTCTCCCTTATGCAGACCTCCAAAAGTCCTGAGACTGTTTCTGGGTGCCGCCATCTTGGATGTGGCATCAGCAGACTCATAGCTGTCACTTAAGTGGCGCTTCATAGCATTCTCCTTCATTCCTCCATGGGCAGCTACATAAACCGTTATCTAGACAGGTGAGGTAATGGGCAGAGGAGCTGGACCAGCACGGGCAGTAATTAGACATTCCCTAAAGAGGAGGGGGCTATGACATGCAAGGAGGAAGAGGGCTATGCTAGGGAAATGACTCTATCTGGAGTAGTCACATTTTCTAGGAAGCTCAAAGACTTATTCCAAGTTGATAAAAAAAAATAATAATAATAATTTATTGAAAGGAAAAAGTCTGCAAGTAAGAATAGAACGTAGTTAATCTCCAGGAATTATTCTTATTGCATGCTTGCATCCGATGATTTCCTCCATGTCTCCCCGAGATGGATTCCTCCATGTCTCCCCCAGATGGTTTCCTTCATGTCCCCTTGATGGATTCCCAATGGTTTCCTTCATGTCCCCTTGATGGATTCCCAATGGTTTCCTTTATGTCCCCTTGATGGATTCCCAATGGTTTCCTTTATGTCCCCTTGATGGCTTCCCAATGGTTTCCTTTATGTCCCCTTGATGGATTACCAATGGTTTTCTTTATGTCCCCTTGATGGATTCCCAATGGTTTCATTTATGTCCCCTTGATGGATTCCCAATGGTTTCCTTTATGTCCCCTTGATGGATTTCCAATGGTTTCCTTTATGTCCCCTTGATGGATTCCCAATGGTTTTCTTTATGTCCCCTTGATGGATTCCCAATGGTTTTCTTTATGTCCCCTTGATGGATTCCCAATGGTTTCCTTTATGTCCCCTTGATGGATTTCCAATGGTTTCCTTTATGTCCCCTTAATGGATTCCCAATGGTTTTCTTTATGTCCCCTTGATGGATTCCCAATGGTTTTCTTTATGTCCCCTTGATGGATTTCCAATGGTTTCCTTTATGTCCCCTAATGGATTCCCAATGGTTTTCTTTATGTCCCCTTGATGGATTCCCAATGGTTTTCTTTATGTCCCCTTGATGGATTCCCAATGGTTTCCTTTATGTCCCCTTGATGGATTCCCAATGGTTTCCTTTATGTCCCCTTGATGGATTTCCAATGGTTTCCTTTATGTCCCCTTGATGGATTCCCAATGGTTTTCTTTATGTCCCCTTGATGGATTCCCAATGGTTTCCCGCATGCCCCCCAGATTGTTTGTTTTTGTTTTTTTGTTTTTTTTTTCATGCCATGCCCTCCGCCCCAATGGTTTGCTTCATGTGCTTATGATGGTTTTCCTTAATGCCCCTTGATGAATTGCTGATGGTTTCCTTTATGTCCCCCTGATTCTTTTCATGCCTCCCGATGGTTTCCTCTATGTCCCCTTGGTGGGTTCCTCCATGTCCCCCTTCCCCCACAGATGGTTCCCTCCATGTGCCCACAATTGTTTCCCAAAGGTTTCATCCATGTCCCCTCCGATGGTTTCATCCATGTCCTCTCTGATGGTTTCCTCCATGTTCAACCCCCCCCCCCCCCAAAAGGCTTCCTTCACAGTCTGTTTTTCATGCCCCCCCCCAATTATTTCATGCTACCCCAATTTGGTTTCCTTCACTTCAATTGTTTCTTCCATGTCTTCTGCGATGTTTTTTTTTTGTCATGTCATGTCTGATACTCCTTCCATTTCAATATTATCGCTTGCACAGTGCTCCTTGGGGTGTTTAAAGCTTGGGAAATCTTTTTGTATCCAAATCTGGCTTTAAACTTCTCCACAACAGTATCTCGGACCTGCCTGGTGTGTTCCTTGTTCTTCATGATGCTCTCTGCGCTTTTTAACGGACCTCTGAGACTATCACAGTGCAGGTGCATTTATACGGAGACTTGATTACACACAGGTGGATTCTATTTATCATCATTAGTCATTTAGGTCAACATTGGATCATTCAGAGATCCTCACTGAACTTCTGGAGAGAGTTTGCTGCACTGAAAGTAAAGGGGTTGAATAATTTTGCACGCCCAATTTTTCAGTTTTTTATTTGTTAACAAAGTTTGAAATATCCAATAAATTTCGTTCCACTTCATGATTGTGTCCCACTTGTTGTTGATTCTTCACAAAAAATTACAGTTTTATATCTTTATGTTTGAAGCCTGAAATGTGGCAAAAGGTTGCAAAGTTCAAGGGGACTGAATACTTTTGCAAGGAACTGTATAAGAAGCCAGCAGGTGACAAAGCCCATTGGACTCCACCTATAACTGACTCCACCTCACTTTTGGGTGGACAACCCATTTCAAGTGGCTCTATAGCACTGCACTCTGCAGTGTAGTTGAGCATCATGGGAAATGTAGTTCCAGGCGAGGTGTTACCAGACTGCGGCAATGCCAGAGATTTTCACTTTATTTGGGAAGTTTGCATTGAGCTGTATTGCAGATTCTCCCAGCCCTGCACACCCTGATGGAGGGGTGGGGGAGGGGAGGCTGATTTTCTGCTTCTATAGGGTAAAGGAGAGGTTTATAGATAACAACATTGTCCTGGAGGGGTAGGGAGGGGGCATACAACCCCCAGGCGATGTACTTTGTACGTCATGTACGCCTCGTGCGCTCTGTCATTGAGGTCACCATTCAGAAGATGGGGTGTGTTGTGTTTTTTTTTTTTTTTTTTTTTTTTTTTTTTCTTATGAATGAATGTCCTGTTTTTGTTATATAACTTCACATTATGTAACATGAAGATTGGAAGAGGAAATTCTCCCGATCCCTCTAGGTTCAGCTGGAACTCGTGAGCCAATGATTGCATTTAAATTATTTATTATTATTATTATTATACATTTATATAGCTCTGACATATACTGCAGTGCTGTACAGAGATCACTGAGCCAGTCACATCGGTCTCTGTACCAGAGGAGCTTACACTCTAATGTCCCCCCACCAGAGGAGCTTACACTCTAATGTCCCCCCACAGTCACGTACTATTATTATACATTTATATAGCTCTGACATATACCGCAGTGCTGTACAGAGATCACTGAGCCAGTCACATCAGTCTCTGTACCAGAGGAGCTTACACTCTAATGTCTCCTCCCCCACAGTCACAGATTATTATTATTATTATTATTATACATTTATATAGCTCTGACATATACCGCAGTGCTGTACAGAGAACACTGAGCCAGTCACATCAGTCTCTGTACCATAGGAGCTTACACTCTAATGTCCCTCCCCCACAGTCACACACTATTATTATACATTTATATAGCTCTGACATATACCGCAGTGCTGTACAGAGATCACTGAGCCAGTCACATCAGTCTCTGTACCAGAGGAGCTTACACTCTAATGTCCCCCCCAGTCACACATTATTACTAGTAATATTTATTATTATACATTTATATAGCTCTGACATATACCCAGGGGCAGACTGGCAACTTTCGGCCCAGGGGGCAAGTACAAACCAGAGGCCCATGGTGCAGCGACTCAGCCCCCTCCCACTTTCCCTCACCCTGCCTCCCACTCTCCCAATCCTCCTCCTGGCCCCCATTCCAAGCTGAAGCCCTGCTCCAGATACTCTCTACTTACCGGCTGAATCCGGGTTCCCAACCTGGCCAGCAGGTGGAGGTTGGGGGGAGCTTGGTTTGGGCTGGCCGGGGCAGAAGAGTCTCCCCAGTGGGGCAAGGAACCAGCCTCTGCTCAGACACAGTTTACACTATCCATGCTAGGGGGGGGGATGCCTGCGCTTTGTCCTTGTCTTCAAACTGCACTCAATAGGTCAGTGGCAGGGACTTTTTACTTCTCTTCACCAGGAATCCTTTAGGCATGTCTGTGGCAGAAGCGGTGCAGCCTTTTTATGGGAAATCAGAGTGGCCCAGGGGGCATTTGCCCCCCTGCCCACTGGCCCAGTCCTCCCCTGCATATACCGCAGTGCTGTACAGAGAACACTAAGCCAATCACATCAGTCTCTGTGGGGGGGGGGGGGGGTTTCACATTAGGGTGTAAGCACTTCTGGTACTGTCACACACTATTTTATTATTATTTTTATACATTTATATAGCTCTGACATATACCGCAGTGCTGTACAGAGAACACTGAGCCAATCACATCAGTCTCTGTACCAGAGGAGCTTACACTCTAATGTCCCCTCCCCCCACAGTCAGACACATTTCTACATCTATATAGCTCTAACATATACTGCAGTGTTGACCTTCTTTGACGGCCCCCCCGTGTTGGACAGCCTTTTCCCCCCCTGCACCTGTTAGGATTGACGATCCATGAAGGGCGTGGCCGTCCGCACGGTTTGTGTTGTCACTTCATTCCTTCAGATCTTCTACAAGCTAAACTAGTTTTCCTGACCCCACTGCTGGCAGACATTTTTCTTTCTCTATTCATTGGCAGGAAAATTGAATGGTGACAATACCCAAAATATCTTTGTATCTCCAAAAGGAGGGACGGGTTTTCCTTCGGCTGCGTCTCCATTTCACATCGCGTGCGTCTGGCCCCTGTCGATGGTTGCCGGTATCCGGTTGCAGGAAGAACTGCGAGAAGTCTGCTGTACCTGACCATGCTGGATTTAAAAGGGACTGGGAATAAGGTAAACCTTGGGGGGGGGGGGCGCTAATGCATAATGGTGGGGGTTCCAGCGCCGGGTTGAGGTGTAGCTTGGACCCCGCTTGACTATGGCAGTACCACTGCTGCCTGATAAAACAAATACAACCACCACTTCTGAGGGCTGGAAGCTGCAAAATGTATGGTTTTGGGTTTAGATACACTTTAGTGTAGATTGTGTGAGCTAGAGACGTCTTGTTCACCGGCCTCTTCCTCTGCGGGGAATGGCTTGTACATGGAAGCGAGTTCAGGAAATGTGCTGGCATATTAAAGGGCCACTAAACAAGTTTTGTGTGTCCATTGATCTATATCAGAAAAACTTTGTTTAGGATTTGGCACGTTTAGAAGTCCCACCACTGCTGGCGGAATTGCTGCAAAATCTAATTTTCTAGTAAGGAATCCGCATCAAGCCACAGAAGAAGTCGCCCCGCTATAACTTGGCAGTTACGCTACCCTCTGCTTCACCCTCCCAGCTGTGACTGAGCAGCTAAGCCCCCCCCCCCTCCTAGCAGTAGCTCAGCTCCCTCTGCTTCCCTCTCCCAGCATTGGCTCAGCAGCACAGCTCCCTCTGCATCCCCCTCCCCTTCCAGCAGTGGCTTAGCAGCTCAGCTCCCTCTGCTCACCCCTCCCATCCCAGCAGTGGCTCAGCTCTCTCTGCTTCCCCCTCCCCCTCCCAGTTGTGGCTCAGCAGCTTAGCTTCTTTGCTTCTCCCTCCCCTCCCAGCAGTGGTTCAGCAGCTCAGCTCCCTCTGCCTCCCCCCTCCTCTCCCAGCAGTGGCTCAGCTCCCTCTGCTTCCCCCCCCTCCCAGCAGTGGCTCTGCGGCTCAGCTCCCTCTGCTTCCCCCTGCCCCCTCCACATCCTTTTACCAATGACTAAGCATTTCAGCTCTCCCTTCCCTTCAGAGACACAGCAGCCCATCCCATTATTCTCCCCTCTCCCAGCAGTGACTTGGCTGAACCTGTTCTTTCCTCCCAGCAGTATCTGAGCAGGTCAGTTCCCACTCTACTGCAATAATAACTGAGCAGCTCAGTTCCCACTTTATTTCTACCTGCAGTGACTCCGCTTACTGTGCTCATCCTCCCAGCAGTGGCACAGAGGCACAGCTCCCTCTGCTTCCCCCTCCCCTCCCAGCAGTGGCTCAGCGGCTCAGCTCCCTCTGCTTCCCCCTCCCCTCCCAGCAGTGCCTCAGTGGCTCAGCTCCCTCTGCTTCCCCCTCCCCTCCCAGCTCTGGCTCAGCTCCCTCTGCTTCCCCCCTCCCCTCCCAGCTGTGGCTCAACTGCTCAGCTCCTTCTGCTTCCCCCTCCCCTCCCAGCTGTGGCTCAGCGGCTCAACTCCCTCTTCTGCCCCCTCCTCTCCCAGCTGTGGCTCAGCAGCTCAGCTCCCTCTGCTGCCCCCTCCCCTCCCAGCTGTGGCTCAGCTCCCTCTGCTGCCCCCTCCCCTCCCAGCTGTGGCTCAGCGGCTCGGCTCCCTCTTCTGCCCCCTCCCCTTCCAGCTGTGGCTCAGCGGCTCAGCTCCCTCTGCTGCCCCCTCCCCTCCCAATTGTGGCTCAGCTCCCTCTGCTTCCCTCTCCCCTCCCAGCTGTGGCTGAGCGGCTCAGCTCCCTCTGCTTTCCCCACCCAGCAGTGGCTCAGCTCCCTCTACTTCCCCCTTCCAGCTGTGACTCAGCAGCTCAGCTCTCTCTGCTTCCCACTCCTATCCCAGCTGTGACTCAGCAGCTCAGCTCCCTCTGCTTCCCCCCTCCTCTCCCGGCAGTGGCTCAGCAGCTCAGCTCTCTCTGCTTACCCCCTCCCCTCCCAGCTGTGGCTAAGAAGCTCAGCTCCCTCTGCTTCTCACTCCCCTCCCAGCTGTGACTCCCCTCCCAGCTGTGACTCAGCAGCTCAGCTCCCTCTGCTTCCCCCTTCCCTTCCAGCAGTGGGTCAGCAGCTCAGCTCCCTCTGCTTCCCCCACCCAGCAGTAGCTCACCAGCTTAGCTCCCTCTGCTTCCCCCCTCCCCTCCCAGCTCTGGCTCAGCTCCCTCTGCTTCCCCCCTCCCCTCCCAGCTGTGGCTAAGAAGCTCAGCTCCCTCTGCTTCTCACTCCCCTCCCAGCTGTGACTCCCCTCCCAGCTGTGACTCAGCAGCTCAGCTCCCTCTGCTTCCCCCTTCCCTTCCAGCAGTGGGTCAGCAGCTCAGCTCCCTCTTCTTCCCCCTCCCAGCAGTAGCTCACCAGCTCAGCTCCCTCTGCTTCCCCCCTCCCCTCCCCTCCCAGCTCTGGCTCAGCTCCCTCTGCTTCCCCCCTCCCCTCCCAGCTGTGGCTCAACTGTTCAGCTCCCTCTGCTTCCCCCTCCCAGCTGTGGCTCAGCGGCTCAGCTCCCTCTGCTTCCCCCTCCCCTTCCAGCTGTGGCTCAGCTCCCTCTGCTTCCCCCTCCCCTCCCAGCTGTGACTCAGCTCCCTCTGATTCCCCCTCTTCTCCCAGTTGTGGCTCAGCTCCCTCTGCTTCCCTCTCCCCTCCCAGCTGTGGCTGAGCGGCTCAGCTCCCTCTGCTTCCGCCTCCCAGCAGTGGCTCAGCTCCCTCTACTTCCCCCTTCCAGCTGTGACTCAGCAGCTCAGCTCCCTCTGCTTCCCCCCTTCTCTCCCGGCAGTGGCTCAGCAGCTCAGCTCTCTCTGCTTACCCCCTCCCCTCCCAGCTGTGGCTAAGAAGCTCAGCTCCCTCTGCTTCTCACTCCCCTCCCAGCTGTGACTCAGCAGCTCAGCTGCCTCTGCTTCCCCCTTCCCTTCCAGCAGTGGGTCAGCAGCTCAGCTCCCTCTGCTTCCCCCCTCCCCTCCCAGCTGTGGCTCAACTGCTCAGCTCCTTCTGCTTCCCCCCAGCTGTGGCTCAGCTCCCTCTGCTTCCCCCTCCCCTCCCAGCTGCGGCTCAGCTCCCTCTGCTGCCCCCTCCCCTCCCAGCTGTGGCTCAGCAGCTCAGCTCCCTCTGCTGCCCCCTCCCCTCCCAGCTGTGGCTCAGCTCCCTCTGCTGCCCCCTCCCCTCCCAGCTGTGGCTCAGCAGCTCAGCTCTCTCTGCTTACCCCCTCCCCTCCCAGCTGTGGCTAAGAAGCTCAGCTCCCTCTAAGTTCTCACTCCCCTCCCAGCTGTGACTCAGCAGCTCAGCTCCCTCTCTTTCCCCCTTCCCTTCCAGCAGTGGGTCAGCAGCTCAGCTCCCTCTGCTTCCCCCCTCCCAGCAGTAGCTCAGCAGCTCAGCTCCTTCTGCTTCCCCCCTCCCCCTCCTAGTAGTGTCTCCGCTCCCTCTGCTTCCCTCTCCCAGTAGTGGCTCAGCAGCTCAGCTCCCTCTGCTTCCCTCTCCCAGCAGTGGCTCAGCAGCTCAGCTCCCTCTGCTTCTCCCTCCCAGCAGTGGCTCAGCAGCTCAGCTCACCATGCACCCTCTCCCGGCGGTGGCTCAGCAGCTCAGCTCCCTCTGCTTCCCCCTCCCGGCAGTGACTCAGCAGCTCAGCTGCCTCTGCACTTCCTCCTGGCGGAGACTCAGCAACTTAGCTCCTTCTACACCTTCTCCCAGCAGGGACGCAGCAGCTCAGTTCCTTCTGCACCCCCTCTCAGCAGTAAATTAGCTGCTTAGCACATTCTGCACTCCCTCCTGGAAGTGTCTTCTGCCCCCTCCACATCCTTTTACCAGTGACAAAGCACTTCAGCTCTCCCTTCCCTTCAGAGACACAGCAGCCCATCTCATTCTTCTCTCCTCTCCCAGCAGTGACTTGGCTGAACCTGTTCTTTCCTCCCAGCAGTATCTGAGCAGGTCAGTTCCCACTCTACTGCAATAATAACTAAGCAGCTCAGTTCCCACTTTATTTCTCCCTGCAAGCTTACTCTGCTCATCCTCCCAGCAGTGGCTCAGCAGCTTAGTTCCCACTCTTCTTCCAACAGTGACTCAACCGCTCAGCTTACCCTATTTCTCCCCTCCCCAGCAGTGGCACAGCAGCTCAGCTTACCCTGTCTTCCCCAGCAGTGACTGAGCAATCAGAAAATGAAAATAATTTCTTATGGCAATCCTGAGGTTTCCTTTTTTTAATACTGGGCTAAAAAGAGGTACATAATACAGAGAGTACTTCATGGCCTCCCAAGAAGAAGAGTTACATAATACAGAGAGTACTCCACAACCTCCAAGAAGAAGAAGTACGTAATACGGAGAGTACTCTACGGCCTCCAAAAGGAAGAGGTACATAATAAGGAGCGTACGTTACGGGCTCCGAGAGGAAGAGGTATATAATACGGAGAGTACGCTACGGCCTCGGAGAGGAAGAGGCACATAATACGGAGAGTACGCTACGGCCTCGGAGAGGAAGAGGTACATAATACGGAGAGAACTCCACAACCTCCAAGAGGAAGAGGTACATAATACGGAGAGAACTCCACAACCTTCAAGAGGAAGAGGTACATAATACGGAGAGTACTCAACAACCTCCAAGAGGAAAAGGTACATAATAAGGAGCGTACGCTACGGGCTCCGAGAGGAAGAGGTATATAATACGGAGAGTACTCCACAACCTCCAAGAGGAAGAGGTACATATACGGAGAGAACTCCACAACCTTCAAAAGGAAGAGGTACATAATACGGAGAGTACTCAACAACCTCCAAGAGGAAAAAGTACATAATAAGGAGCGTACGCTACGGGCTCCGAGAGGAAGAGGTATATAATACAGAGAGTACTCTACAGCCTCGGAGAGGAAGAGGTACATAATTCAGAGAAGTGCTCTATAGTTTCAGAGAGCAGGTGGTAGATATAATGGAAAGTACTCTATGGTCTTCAAAAAGAGAGTGCACAAGATGGAGAGTACTCCACAGCCCCTGAGAGGAAGAGTGCTCAGCAGTGCGTCATCCTCCTGTGTGTCAGAAATACATCTCCCCGGCCATATGGAGAGTGCACAGCATTGAGAGGGGTGTTGGAGAGGACGCACGATCAATGACCATTCATGACACTTTGATTTTAGGTACCCTCTCCTGATAAACATGATAAGAGTCCACATATGGTTAGATGCTTGCAAATGCAGGCATGCACATTCAATAGGTTATCCACCCAGGTGATTCATCAACTTGAACAGGTGTGAGTTCCCAGCCACCACATACTGACTCTTACAAGACACTGGTGGAAAAAAAGCAATGTGTGGTTAAGGACCACTACAGCCTTTCTAACACAACACAGCTCCAGAGACTTCCAAATCCCAGTTAATCAGGAACAATTGTGAGGTAATGGACACACAATCCCTTCTGAATCCTGATGGCACCGTATCTCAAGAATGGGGAACATCAAACAAAAAAGGGGAGGCCCATAGTGCGTTCTCTCCAGATAAAAATATTTATTTGAAACAAAGATAGGGTATGCACTCACCCACTACAGGTTAAAACAGGCATAAAAAAATCCAATGCGCCGGCGGCTCTTAGCAGTGTTCTTCCGTATACCACCGAAAAGATAGCCGGCCTCAGACTTCCGCGTGTGACGTGGGTCTTTTATTCATTTAACTGGGATTTGGAAGTCTCTGAAGCTGTGTTGTGCAGGAGAAAGGCTGTAGTGGTCCTTAACCACACATTGCTGTTTTTCCACCAGTGTCTGGTAAGAGTCAGTATGTGGTGTCTGGGAACTCACACCTGTTCAAGTTGATGAATCACCTGGGTGGATAACCTGTTGAATGCGCATGCCTGCATTTCCAAGCATCCAACCATATGTGGACTCTTATCATGTTTACATGCTGATATTTTTTGCAAGCCTATATATTTTTTCAAAGCCTATATTTTCAAGCAATTGAACATATGTGGACTTTCAAGATTTACTTTCTTAACGCAACTCCGTTTCAATATTTACTTTATCTCCAACATCCCAGTGTTTGGAGGTTGCTGCTTTAGTTTAAGAGCCCATTCACACTAGGGCGACTTATGAGGCGACTTGTGTCGCCCCAGGTCGCTTGACCTAACAAAAGCAATGTTAATCAATCAGTGCTGTCTTAATTGGCACTACTGAAGTCGCTCCGACTTCAGAAAAGGGTCCTGTACTACTTTGAGGCGACCTGTGATCCGACTTGTCCCATATATTTCAATGGGAGTCGCCTTCTTATCTTAATTGAAGCGACTTGTGATCCGACTTTCCATAAAAATGGTATTGAACAAGAAAAAAAGAGCATTTTTCTTATAATTTTTATTAAAACATAAATTTGTCTTCTCTCCACCTTGATGTTTTCTTGCAGGCATTTATCAGGCATTTTTGGTGGCAGGCATTTTTTTTTTGGATTAGTGTCTGGGGGGGGGGGGGGGGGGTCTAAAAAGTGTACCTGAGTGCGCATGCGCGCGGCCCCGGGAAGAGTCATGTACTGACGGCGCTCCGCACGACCCACCGGCTTCAAAGCATATATTCAGCCTTTCTAGCATCGGCAGCCGTTCGGCAGTGACACCAACCCGTGGGGGAGAGGAGGATGAACAGGAGGGCCACAGGAACAGTAAAGAAGAAGCACCATACGCCAGCAGCAGCGGCCGGCAAACCGGGCCGGTCTCCCTGTCCATCTTCACAGCCAGCCAAGATGGCCGCGACCCGCGGCTCAGCAGCACGAGGCGGCCCTCCATTGGCTTCACCCTGTCTAGCCTCACCGCTCCTGGAGGCAGCCACATCACCGTCCCCTGGAGTGGGACACCCCTCGCTGGCACAGCCACAGGCGCACATGGAGGAGGTGAGAGACCCGTTCTCCTCACAGTCGCAGGGAACCAGCTCCCAATCCCCGCTGGCTGCATCCCACCATCTCTCCCCTTATCAGGCCTCATTCGATGGGGACATGGAGGGGGCCTCCTCACCGGCCTCTTCCCTGGACAGACACATGGCAGACATTGCCGAACTTGCATTGAGCCAGAGCAGCTCCACGCCCCCCCCCCCTCCCCCCCAAGCTACATACTCTGGGGACTCGGTCCTCATCGCCCGTTTCTCAGCTCTCCTGCAACAAGAGCTGACTAAAGCATGTGCCACCATTACAGCGGGCCTCAGGGGGGACCTCCAGGAGATAGGGGGGCGCCTGGACACCATAGAATCCAAGATGGATGGCACTGTACACAGGGTCAACCAAAATCACAAGCTAATTGTTTCTTTACAAGACCAGCTTGACACTGCTAACTCCAGGATTGAGGATCTGGAAAATCGTTCCCGCAGATACAACTTCCGCATAAGGGGGCTCCCCGAGACAGTGACTGACCTAGAACCGGCTGTCCACACGCTCATGTCCTCTCTTATCCCGGACATCTCTCCGCATCATTTGGAACTGGACCGCTTTCACCGAGCGTTAACAGCCCAAGCTCCGATGGTTTGCCAAGGGATATCATAGTAAAGCCTCACTTCTACCGGATCAAGGAGAAGGTTATGGCGGCAGCCCGCTTTCGCAATGATATCACTCTGTTTGATCACCCCATCCAGCTGTTTGCGGATATCTCCCAGACCACCATTCAGAAGAGACGTTCGTTCAAACCTTTACTGACACACCTGATCAACCGACAGATCAAATACCGTTGGTCCTACCCATTCAAATTATCTTTTACTTTTAAGGGCAAATCCCATTCTTTTACGACATTCCATGAAGGAGAAGATGTTCTGCTGGGCCTAGGCATCATATCCAGAGACCCCCCACCAGCCAGGTCCCCTCCGGGAACCCAGGGGGAAGCACCTAGGCCACTGTCGCCCTTGTGGTCACAGCCTTCCAGGAGGGGGACCACCAAATCTTACCCCCCGCCATGAACTACACTTTGTCTGCTTTATGGGCGTTGCGCCTAAGCCCTTTTTTTTTTCCTTTGGTTTTCTCCTGTTTTGGAGGGCCCCTACCCTAATCCACCCAGTGATCTGAGATTGGTCGGCCGACCTGATCAACTGGGGCCCACTTTTTGCCGTAGACCTCTGAGTCCCAACCTTTGTGGATTTCGTCTGAACAAACGGACATGGACGGTAATGGGATGGTAAATGGGGGTGGGGGGGGAAGCTCGGTCGCTCCTGGCCACCGTTGTGGTCTCTGGCGGCTGACCTAGTCTTTGAGCTCCAGCTCTTATCCACCTGCTGATAGTTTTTTGCAATTGTTAGTTGCTCTTGTTTGTTTGTCTTGGGGGGATAGACACCGTCTACCCCCGTCCATTGCTCTAGCCTTTTTGGGATAACAAGAAGAGACGTTTTTTTTTTGTCTGTCCTTTACATTTTTATTTTTTTTTTTTATATATTTTTTTTTTTTTTTATTGTTCACTTTTGTGTGTAGCCTCCTCGTAACGGGGTGCCGGACTTCCGCCTGCTCCTTTCTTCCTCCGGGGGTCACATCCCTTTTGTTTGGTGGCTGGCCGGAGGGGAAGGACCATCTGGGGTCCACTGAACTCTGTGTTGGGCCTGATTCAGGCCCTGGGGAGAAGGTTCCAACTTGTTTTTGAAACTGCTTTCTTTTACTTTTTGTTGTTGCTGCCGACAAACGTCGTATCTTCTCATTTCTTTTTTCAGCCTGGATTGAAGCCATTTGTGGGTTGGTCCCGCATGCCACTTACTGCGTCCTTGCCCCTGTCCTCGGATGGTGGGCAACCTCGCACTATCCTACGGGGTGCTGGACCCCACAACCAGCATAAACTGTGCATTACATGTTTTTTAAGAGCGGATCCGCTTCTCTCCCCTCCTCACCCCCAGCGGGTGGTGGGGGGGAGGGAAGGGGATCGTTTTTTCTTCCCTTCTCATGTTTTTTTTTCTCCTCTTGCTCTCTGACTTTTCTCTTCTCTCCCCCTTTCTACTAGCGGTGTGTCGGCGTCCTGGTCCAGTCCCCACCTGCCTCGTTGCCAGAGCATCTCTGGAGCAGAGTATACCCGGGGAAACGACTCTCCAGAATATCAGGCGAGTACAACCTACCGAGCCACGATGACACGTCCGTCCACGAGTAACTTTAAAATCCTCACACACAATGTCCAGGGCCTTAACGCTCCTGTTAAGCGGACAAAAGCCTTCAGTCACTACCACAAGCAGGGTATTGATGTTGTCCTCTTACAAGAGACCCACTTCACCCGCACATCCGCACCTAAACACCTTAGCGCCAAATATCCCACCTGTTACATGTCCAATAGCACTGACAAGAAGCGAGGGGTGGCGATTTGCATAGCTAAGAAAGTACCATTTACACCTAAGACGGTAATTAGAGATAAGGAGGGACGCTACATTATGGTTCACGGTACAATCAACGAACATGAAGTGACTTTTGTCTCTTACTATGCCCCTAACATAGGCCAAATACCCTTCTTCACTGAAATGCTAAATGTGATTATGCCTCATGCATCGGGTCATGTAGTGTTCGGGGGCGACAGCAATGTCCCCTTGGACCAAGTCATGGACAAATCTAACTCTTTACATGCGTCCCTAAAACACGCTCCACGGCTGGGCGTCCGGCTGGCCCGTCTGCTGCACTCTGCAGGATTGGTGGATGTGTGGAGAAACGAACACCCGACGATGCGCGACTTTACACACTACTCCCACGCCCATAAAACTTATGCCCGTATCGATCACCTTTTTGCCATGTCGGCAATCCTTCCATTTGTACTAAAAGCACAGATAATCCCTACCCCGTGGTCGGACCACTCTCCAGTGGTGATGACGGTCTCTGACCTGTGGACTAAGCCTAAACCGTCCTCCTGGAGGCTCAACGCCTCCCTGCTCAACGACCCTTCAGTCTCCCAGGAAGTGTCGGACTGTTTGCGCCAATTCTTTGCGGAAAACCCTGTCACGGACACCTCCCCCGCGATAGTCTGGGCGGCGCACAAAGCGACGATCAGGGGTAAACTAATCCAAATAGCCGCTCGGAAAAAGCGAGAACAGGATGGGGAAATATTACAACAGGAAGGGGTCTTACGTGACCTCTTGAGAGAACAGAAGAGGGCTCCAGAGATAGATATTAGACACAGAATTGATGCGGCCCGAGTGGCCCTCAATTTCAGCCTGACCACTAAGGCGGAGAGGTCTCTCCGCTGGACGGGTAACCGTTACTATACTTTGGGAGACAAACCCCACACACTGCTGGCCCGTAAGTTAACTCCAAGGCCTTATTCACCGGCACTTCCTAAACTGAGACTCCGGTCTGGTCTTCGGACACAGAACCCTCAATTAGTGGTAAACGAGTTTTACCACTTTTACTCCAAACTCTACTCACAGCCGCCGCCCCTCCGTCAGCCCCTTTTTGACGATTTTTTTCGAGATATCCCTCTGCCTCGGCTATCCTCCCCCCATGCGGACCTCATGGACAGGGAATTTTCGGACTTAGAGGTACTGGCCGCTATTAAAACCATCCACCCTAATAAAGCGCCTGGCCCCGATGGGTTCTCTGGGCACTATTACAGGAAATTTAGTGAAACCCTAGCCCCTCATCTTTGTTCCTATTTTAACTCTGTTAGGAGGGGTGAGGCTATCCCCAGATATGAAAACAATGCGTTCATTCACGTCATTCCTAAACCGGGCAAGGATCACGGAGACTGCCTTAACTATAGACCGATATCACTCATTAATGTAGACCTCAAAGTAATGGCTAAGGTACTGGCGACCAGGTTGAATTCCTTCCTGGCAGACTACATTCACCCGGATCAATCGGGTTTTGTTCCCGGTAGGCAGGCCCCGGACCAAACCAGGCGCGCACTCAACATTATCTCGGCCCTTCAATCTTACTGGGATGGTATGGGGGATAGGAAAGGCATGCTGTTATCGTTAGATTTACACAAGGCATTCGATTCCCTATCATGGGAATATCTAATGCGGACTCTGGAACATTTTGGCTTTGGGCACCACTTTCTTACCCTTATTCGAACGCTGTATGATAACCCTATAGCGAGGCTGTCTATTAAGGGCTATGGTTCTGACTTCCTAACAATACGCAGGGGCACGCGTCAAGGCTGCCCCTTGTCGCCTCTTCTCTTCATTCTGGCCTTGGAGCCGTTGGCCTCTAAGATCCGCCTTAACCCGAATATTCGGGGTATACCGTGTGGGGGCATGGAACACAAGTGTGCCCTCTTCGCGGATGATATCTTAATGTTCGTCTCGAGCCCATTACTATCTCTCCCTAACTTGCTTAAGGTCCTGACAGAGTTTGCATCCCTCTCTGGCCTGCGGGTCAACCCCTCCAAGTCCCAGGCTTTGAATCTGACGTTAGATGCGCCAACACAGTCGGCCATCAAGGCCAATTTCACCTTCGCATGGCAGGAACGGTCGCTACCATATCTGGGGATACATCTTACATCATCCATTGCCACTTTATACACGCACAATTACCCATCTATATACAAACAACTTCGGGAAGACCTCACTCGCTGGTCGGTCAGCCCTCCATCGTGGTTCGGTAGGTTGAATACAGTCAAAATGAACATCTTGCCTAGACTGCTATATTTGTTTCGCACTCTACCTGTGATGCTGCACATGTCGGACCTCAGGGACTTTCAGGGGACACTTCTCCGCTTTATATGGGGGGACAAGAGGCCCAGGGTAAATAGACGTACTCTCTTCACCCTGAAGCTTAGGGGTGGACTGGGGGTCCCTGATTTGGTGAAATACTATCACGCGGCTCAACTTGCTCACCTAATTCGCTTCCATTCCCAGACTCCTCACCCCATTTGGATGCGATTGGAATCGGCCCACCTGTCATTTCCGATACATCACGCACTATGGTTGAGGGCCAAGGATAGACCGGGGTGCTCTGCCCCGCTCTGTCCTTCTCCCTGGGCATATGGGATAGACTTTCGAAAAGACACAGTTTTAAATCCCCCCACGCGCCTCTGGCTCCTCTGTTGGGCAATCCCTCGTTTCCCCCTGGCCTGTGCCCCTCGGCTTTCGAGTGGTGGACAAACAAAGGCCTCCTTCGACTGGCAGATCTCTGTGATCACCGTGGATTGCTCACCAGGGACCAGCTGGAGGAAAAATACTCCCTCCCGAGCGGTGAATGTTACAGCTACACCCAAATTTCTCATTATGTAACCTCCCTAAAAAACAAGAGCGACATCACTACCTCCACGCAAATGGAATTTTTATGTCGCATGGTGGATAAGCAAAAGAGTTACATATCCTCAATCTATAACATGTTGCATGATGACGATACTAAACTACCGTACATGCTCCGCTGGGAGGAAGATCTAAATGATGACTTAGACCGAGCTGAATGGAATACCCTAGCACAATCTAACTCCAAATCCATCCTCAACACCTCTTTGATAGAGGCTAACTACAAGGTGTTCCTTCGCTGGTACATGGTCCCGGTCAGATTGGCGGCGGCAGTTCGTACTGCGTCCCCCGACTGTTTTCGGGGATGCAGACAAGCGGGCACGGTATTCCACACTTGGTGGACTTGCCCGAAAGTAAGACGCTTCTGGATCCGCACATACAATTTGATCTACTCATTGACGCAAGTCAATCTAGTTAAATCCCCCCAACAAGCCTTATTGGGTGGGCGGATCGAGGGGGAGTCTAAACCCGCTAAGCGCCTTATAGCTTTTATATTTACAGCGGCTAAAATTGCGATAGCCCGCTCCTGGCGCTCGCCGGTTATACCGCTGGAGCTGCTCAAAGCCAAGCTGACGTGGATCATGATAAATGAACGGATGGTGGCGCTGCTTAACGATAAAATGCGCCAGTTTGACAAGACGTGGGACCCTTGGCTCAGATATTTGGCAGGCCCCCATTAAGGGGAAGTGCTATTGGCCCACACGGGAGCTGGGGTGAGCGGGGTGACCTGCTGGGGGTGGACGGACCTGGGCGCGGACGCCCCCCTACCCTCTTGACCCACCGCTACTAACTCTCCTTCCCTCCTTTTCATTGCTATTGCTTGGGCCCTAGTGGACCACTTACCCCCTTCTCTCTTCCCCTTCTTTCACCCTTTGCTTCCCTTCTCTTTGCTCACTTCTACCTTTTTCTATTTTGTTTTGTTCCCCCTTTTTTTTTTTTCTTTCTTTCTTTCTCCTTCTCTTCTCTCTCCCTACTTCTTCGTTCTTACTCATTACAGTGCACTGCCGGAAAGCCGGTGCCCCCCCTCAGTTTAGGGAGGGGGGCCAGGGCCGGGGGTCTGGGGCCTCCTCCCTCCTTGGGCGCAGCGTGTTCCCTTGTGGGGCGCCGGAGGGGGGGGGCTCGGGCCCCTGGCCAACCTGGCGGCCGATTCAGGCTGCCATTCTTACCATTACTATGTTTCTGTTGCATTTTTTATTTTATTTTACACCGGCTATATCTGTATCAGTTGTGCCTTGATTTATATTATGGGATGTTATGCTATCCTTGAGATATATGTTTAAGCCTTATGGGCGTAAATTGCACTGTTGTACACTTTGTTTACTTTTTGCAAAACTTTAATAAAAAAATATTGGAAATTAAAAAGTGTACCTGTGAAGTTTCAGCTCTGTAGCATGTCCAGAACCCCCAAAAAATTAGCATTTTTCTTATAATTATTAATACACCAGTGTGTCCAGAACCCCCAAAAAATTAGCATTTTTCTTATAATTATTAATACAGCAGTGTGGCGGCTTCTGTACACCTTGCCTTTTTTCTTGCAGGCATTTATCGGGTATTTTTGGAGGCAGGCATGACTTTTTCTGGATTTAGTGTCTGGGGGGTCTAAAAAGTGTCCCTGTGAAGTTTCAGCTCTGTAGCATGTCCAGAACCCCCAAAAAATTTGCATTGCATTTCTTATAATTTTTATTAGAACATGAATACGGCTTCTCTGCACCCGGCGGTTTTTCTTGCGGGCATTTATCGGGCATTTTTGGAGGCAGGCATGACCTTTTTTGGATTCAGTGTCTGGGGGGTCGAAAAAGTGTCCCTGTGAAGTTTCATCACTGTAGCATATCCAGAACCAGAAAAAAAAAGCATTTTTCTTATAATTTTTATTAAAACATGAATATGTCTTCTCTCCACCTGGCATTTTTTCTTGCAGGCATTTATCGGGCATTTTTTTGGCGTCTCTGGAGGCAGGCATGGCTTTTTTGGATTTAGTGTCTGGGGTATCTAAAAAGTGTACCTGTGAAGTTTCAGCTCTGTAGCCTGTCCAGAACCCACACTGAACCCACTGAACCCACACTGCTGTATTAATAATTATAAGAAAAATGTTTTTTTTTTCTGGTTCTGGACATGCTACAGAGATGAAACTTCACAGGGACACTTTTTAGACCCCCCAGACACTAAATCCAAAAAAAGTCATGCCTGCCTCCAAAAATGCCCGATAAATGCCTGCAAGAAAAAATGCCAGGTGGAGAGAAGCCGTATTCATGTTCTAATAAAAATTGTAAGAAGAATGCTTTTTTTTTTCTGGTTCTGGACATGCTACAGTGATGAAACATCTGCAACAATGTTTTCAGATTACAATATTGTAACCATTCTAAATGTAACAAATGGAAGGATCAGATATTTGTTCTAATTGCTACAAGAAAAAAAAAAAAGAACTGAAAGTGATTGGGAAGCACACAGCCTGAGTTCAGGGATTTTGTTTTTATTCTGTTAATTTGTTTATTTAGAGTATTTATTTTGTTTTATTCTTTTCGGGGGGGGGGGGGGGTTGTTTTCTGTTTTATTTAGTTAATTAATTATTTTGCTTTTTATTTTTATTTTGTTTTTGTTTTTTTTATTTCTTACATTTAGTTTTGTTTATTCATTCGTTTAGGTTTTTATTTAGTTTATGTATTCGTTGTTTTTGTTTTTTTAGTTTTTTTTTTTTCATTTATTAGTTTATTTAAATTTAGTTGTATTTTTATTTTACTTTTTATAATTAGTTTGCTTATTTTGTTTAGGTTATTTTATTTTTATTTAGGGACTTTATTTTATTACATTTTTTTATTATTATTTTTTTATTGTACATATTTTTACTGATTTTACGTATTACGTGATGACAGAAATTGAATTTTCCCACAAGGCTTACTCAGCCAACAACATCCAGCCCACAATACTCCCATCAGTGTTGCCTCCCATTGGCCCAAAGATTCTGCAGTATTTTTACCAGGTCGTTGACTTAGCTTTGATCCCAGAGGACCAACATGACTGCCAGGCAGCCTGAATTTTCAGACGGAGATAAGCAATGGCGGGCCTCTTTTAAATCCCCATACATAAGGATTTTATGGTGTAGAGGGGCCCCGAGTCCTCCTGATTTTTAATTATTGAAAATCGTTATTTATATTCCCAATTATAAGTGACGTGCTCCCGGCTGGACAGATCTATTGATCAGCGTGACATTTCCCAGGCAGTTTGGATCATGTTTGAGCCTTAACTCCCGTATGCCGATCAATGGCTCTTTTTTGATTTATCACTTCTGAAAATTCCAAATTTTGGCTTCACCTGTGTCCCCACTGGGGGGGATTTCCATCACTTCCTGTGCTGACAGAAGGGAATAAAAATGTGGGGGTGATAGTTCAAAGCTGTAGGCCATTCGTTGAATCGTAAATGGAGGTTTTAATTTGTTCGTTCATTTCTTTTTTTTTTTTTTTAATATCCAGACTCCGCTGTCTCCGCACTGACACCCTGGTTATCCTTTGCGGTTGCACCGTGCGTAGGAAGGAGCCGCGCTCTCCGGACGAGAAGTGGCGGTCCTGGGGTCCCCGGCCTCCACCGCCCAGCCATGTCCCTGGAGCAGAGAACCGTTCTACTGGAGGAAGACGAGGAAGAAGAAACCTCCAACAGCCCAGGATTCGGAGACGACGATGACGACGGCGAGCCGAAAATCTGCCGCGCCTGCGGGGACAAGGCCACCGGCTACCACTTCAACGCCATGACCTGCGAGGGCTGCAAAGGCTTCTTCAGGTGGGTCCTCTCGATATACTTCCCGTACCCTCATGTTGTAACCACTTGAAGACCAGGCCTACAGTGCATCCGGAAAGTATTCACAGCACTTCACTTTTTGTTATGTTACAGCCTTGTTCCAAAATGGATTCAATTATTTTCCTAAAAATTCTACAAACAATCCCCCAAAATGACAACGTGAAAGAAGTTTGTTTGAAAGCTTTGCAAATTTATTAAAAATAAAAATAAACAACGAAAAAATCCCATGTACATAAGTATTCACACCCTTTGCCCAATACTTTGGTGAAGCTCCTTTGGCCCCAATTACAGTCTCAAGTCTTGTTGAGTATGATGCTACAAGCTTGGCACTCCTATTTTTGGGCAGTTTCTCCCATTCTTCTTTGCAGGACCTCTCAAGCTCCATCAGGTTGGATGAGGAGCGTCGGTGCACAGCCATTTTCAGATCTCTCCAGAGATGTTCAGTTGGGTTCTAGTCTTGGCTCTGGCTGGGCCACTAAAGGACATTTACAGAGTTGTCCCATAGCCACTCCTCTGTTATCTTGGCTGTGTGCTTAGGGTTCTTGTCCTGTTGGAAGATAAACCTTCTCCCCAGTCTGAAGTTCAGAGTGCTCTGGAGCAGGTTTTTATCAAGGATGTCTCTGTACATTGCTGCATTCATCTTTCCCTCCATCCTGACTAGTCTCCCAGTACCTGTCGCCAGGGCCGCAGATAGGGGGGGACCACCAGCCCTCTTGTAGGGGGCCCGGAGCACACAGGGGGGCCCACACAGAGAGGGGGATTAGTGATGGACAACAAATTCAGAAATCTTCCTCCAGCACCTGAATCTGATCTCTCCCTCTCCCTGCTATCAGCTTTTATCTGTTGAGGAAGAGACAGTCGTCCCTCACTAATCCCCCTCCCTTGTGTGGGCCCCCCTCCCAGCACTTATCTCTGCTCAGGAGTTTATTTGTAAATTGTAACTTTGTTTCTCTCTCTCTGTCTCTCTGATCACTGAGCTCCAACTGCCTGTATATTTTTCTCATCTCATCTTCATTTTTATTTAACATAGTTTTTTTTTTTTTAGATTTAGCAGGAATTATGCAAGTTATGTTATATTTGTGTCTGCTAATAGTGATTTTGTTGTAATTTTAGCTAAATATATCTTTAATATTTGCTTGGGGGGGCCCTGCCAGGTAGTCTGTACGGGGCCCCGTGATTTCTAACAGCCCTGCCTGTTGCTGAAAAACAACAATCCCACAGTATGATGCTGCCACCACCATGCTTCACTGTAGGGATTGTGTTGGCCAGGTGATGAGTGGTGCCTGGTTTCCTCCACACATGATGCTTGCCATTCAAGCCAAAGAGTTCAATCTTTGTTTCATCAGAGCAGAGAATTTTGTTTCTCATGGTCCGAGAGTCCTTCAGGTGTCTTTTGGCAAACTCCAGGCCGGCTGTCATGTGGATAATGTAAAATAAATATATTCACCCACGCCAAAGATTACCTCTATTAGTGAAACAGAATTATTATTGACCCAATAAATATAAAAAATGTAAAAGGTGATAGGCAGCTGCCGGGCTCCTTCCCGCTACAGAAACAAACTGAATAAAAAAACAAGGGTAAGGTGAAAACCACCTACGCCCACAGGTCCGCACTTTCTCTATTTAAAGAGGAAGTAAACCCTCCTCTGACACTTTTACCTATAGGTAAGCCTATATTAAGGCTTACCTATAGGTACTGTAAATATCTCCTAAACATGTACCGTTTAGGAGATATTTACCTTACATGCAGCCAGTGACGACACTGGCGCATGCGCTCTGAAGGAACGGCCGCTGGTGCCGTTTCTTCAGAGCCCCGTGCCGTGACCGTCGGCTCCCGCGCACGTGCGCGGGAGTGACGTCACCGCTGCTCCGGCCAATCAGATGGTCATGTCGCCCGTCATACAGGTGAGCGGGTGGCACGGCGGGGGCTCGTTCTTAGGTAAGTATTTCATAATGAGCTAGTATGCGATGCATACTAGCTCATTATGGGTTTCTCTTTCAGGTTGCAGCAAAAAAAAAAAAAGTTTAGAGGGTTTACAACCTCTTTAAGCCAAGTGTAAACCAAAATATATGTGGGAAAATGTGCTATTATACAATGTGTAATAAACTAATATATTTTTAAACTCCAAAAAATCAATTGGTGTGAATAGTATTTATCCCCAATATATAAAAAACAGTGACCAGTACTATTTAAAAATATATGACGTGTGCTGAATGCTTAATAAAAATAGAATTAAATATGCGTGATTGTACTCTGGGTGACCAAAGGTGCAAACAATGTAAGTATACCAGACAGTTTAGCTATTGTGCTGAAAAGAAGACAGTTCAGAAAAATTAAAATAAGTCCAAAACCCCCTTACTCTGCTGTGATTATAATGGAGGGATTGGCGTTTATGGCACAATGCCCGGGGGCCCCGGTGATCTGGCTGGGCGACTTTAACAATGTGATGGACTCGGGTCTGGATAGATCCGGTGGCGCCTCCCAGGCGCCGCCGGGGTCGTCCCCGACCAGGTTCTCCCGATTGTTGGAGAGCTTTGGTTTGGCCGACTCTTGGCGCAGCAAGTACCCCGCTCAGCGTGCGTACTCCTGTTTCTCGGCTGCACACCATTCTATGTCACGCATTGATCTGATATTGTTGTCTCGAACCCTGCTCCCCAGGTTACTGACGGCAGGCTTCGCCCCACGGACTCTGTCTGATCACTGCCCTTATTGGATACTGTTGTCCTTGCCCTGCAATAGACCTCCCCCGGCCTGGCGCCTGAATCCCGCCTGGCTCCCCTTGGTGTCTGATGGGAACGACATTGAGGGGACCTGGACACAATTCTTTTCTGATAATGAGGGCACTGCCTCCCCGGCTGCAGTGTGGGAGGCATTTAAACTGTTCGCCAGATCCACTATGATTTCCAAAATCAAAGCTGTTGAGCGCGGGCTGCTGAGGAGATCTCCAGGGCAACGACAAATCTAATTGAAGCTGAACAGGCCTTTATGGCGGACCCGACTCCGACACATGAATCCCAGTATAAATTGACCTCTAAAGTCCTTTCCCAACTTGAATATGAGAAGGCGAAATCTAAGATGTTCTTTCAGAAGCAGAATCTGTTTGCACATGGAGAGCGGGCGGGGAAACTCCTCGCATATTTAGTCCATTGTGAGGATAGGCCCCCGGTAGTTATTACTTTAAAGGATGACCTGGGTAATGAGATCACTGATCCTGCTGCGGTGACACAGTGTTTCCGATCATTTTTTAGTACACTTTACACCTCTAGGGCCCCCGCTGACTGCACTGACATGCATGACTTTCTGGACTCTATTGACTTTCCCACTTTGACACCCGACCAGTTGGCGACCCTCGAGGCACCCATTTCTGTGGAGGAGATTGCGGCAGCCGTGTCCAAGTTCCCTAGATCTAAGGCCCCCGGCCTAGACGGCCTCCCGATTGAATTCTTCTCCCAATATTCGGAACTCCTTTCTCCTAAATTATTGGCTTTGTTTCAATCTCTATTCAAAGATGCAGCCCTACCCCCTTCTATGCGGGAGGCGCTAATTGTGCTCATCCCCAAGCCGGGCAAGGACTTACACGCCCCAGAGTCTTACCGTCCCATCTCTTTGCTCCCAGTAGACACTAAAATCCTTGCGAAAATTTTATCCCTCCGTCTTAACAAGGTGATCCTTTCACTCATACACTCGGACCAGGCCGGGTTCATGCCTGGGAGGAACACCTCATTTAACCTTCGCCGGTTATTCATGAATCTCCAGGCACAACACGACGGAATGGGTGGCAGGGTGGTGGTCTCCTTGGACACGGCTAAAGCATTCGACTCGGTAGAGTGGCCATTTCTATGGACCTGCCTGGACCGATACGGCTTTGGACCTAATTTTATTAAGTGGGTCAAACTTCTATATAGCGCCCCGGTAGCTAGGGTCCTGGCCAACGGCTGGCAGTCGACCGCCTTCCCTTTATCCCGTGGCACTCGACAGGGGTGCCCCCTCTCCCCCCTGCTGTATGCCCTGGCCGCGGAACCCCTGGCGATGGCCATTAGAGCACATCCCGGGATTCGTGGCCTACGTAAGGGACCGCTGGAGGAGAAGATCAGCATGTATGCTGATGACACTTTGTTATATTTGGAAGACTCTCGAGAATCCCTGCTCACAGCCCTTTCTTTAATTGAACGGTACGGACGATTCTCCGGTTTTCAGATAAACTGGGATAAGTCACAAATTCTCCCGCTTGACGAGAGCCCGCAGGCGATCGCCCCCGCAAACCCGGCCCTACAATGTGTATCCCGCATTAAATACTTAGGGATTCAAGTGACAGCTAGCTCAGCAGATTATGTCCCGGATAACGTTCAACCCTTGTTCCCTCTGCTTAAGGCTAAAATTCAAGTATGGTCCAAATTACCTCTGGGAGTGATGGGTAGAGTCAATTTAATTAAAATGATTCTCCTTCCCAAAATTCTCTATGTTGTATGGCACTCTCCTATTTACCTGCCACTCAGGCTGTTTAAGCAGATGGAATCACTCCTCAAGACCTTTGTTTGGGGTGCTAACCGGCACAAGATCTCCTGGCGCAAACTCAAGAATCCTACAAATCTAGGGGGGTTGGCCCTGCCGGATTTTAATCTGTACTATCTGGCAGCTCAGTTGTCCCAGTTCTTTCACATAGATAAAACGGATAGAGAACGCTTCTTGACCCTGCTCTGCCCTGGGTGGGCTCATCCCCTCGGGGACCCCCTCCTAGTTATCCTTAGGGGCGTCAGGGGCTCGCCGGAGCCCCTGTGCCCCAGATCTCTTCTATATCACTATTGTCGGATCTGGGAGGTGGTAGCGTCCAGGCTTCGGTGCCCTCCATTCCACACATTCACCCCTCTGTGGCATAATAGTACATTGCGTGAGTTCCTCTCCATCCCTGACCTGTCGGTATGGAGTGGGAGGGGTATTCTTCTCCTTAGCCATATCTCCACGACCACTGGTCTACGGTCTTACGAGACCTTGCGAGACCAGTTTGCGCTCCAGGGCCCCATGCACTACAGATACTTACAGCTCTCCCATGCCTATAGATCTCAATTCCCTGACGGCCCTCCTGAGATAGAATCGGTCACCACCCTTGAGATTGTTAAAAGTACAGAACCCAGTCACCTCATTTCCATGTTCTACTCTGAACTTCACACACCTTCCTCGACCACTTTAGCTTTTGCACTTAAGACCCGCTGGGAGCGCAGTGTGGGGGCCATGGAGGATGAGGAATGGGAGGATGCCCTGGAGACGTGCCGCAGAGTGTCGCCAAAACTGTCGGATCGCCTAACCCAGACCTTTATAATACACCAGGCTTATCTCACCCCACTTAGACTGTCCAAATATCACCCTGACTTGGTCCCCTCTTGTCCTATGTGCGGAGACCCTGATGCTTCCTTCTTTCATCTATTGTGGAGCTGTCCCCAATTACAGACTCTATGGCAACAAGTAGTCACATTTCTGCATGACAAAATGGGGTCTCCTCTACAACTCTCCCCTAAGTAGTGTCTCCTGGGGGTCTATCCGGATGGAGAGATGCCCAAATCCACTGTCATATTTCTTCAGGAAACCTTGTTTATAGTACGTAAATTGATAGCCAGGCGGTGGATGAGACCTACTCCTCCTACTCTAGGATTGTGGATTAAGGAAATTAATAGTGTCATCCCATTTCATAAACTTTTATATAAACATAGGGGGTGCCCTCAGAAGTTCAACAAGATTTGGGACAAATGGGTGCAGTGCCCTGATACGGCTCAGTAGTGAAGTGGGTAACTACTTTATGCTGACCGCCCCTGGTAAACCAACATTGTCTGCTTGAGTGTTGGGCCGACAGAAAGTAACTGACTACTGCCTTATTTTTACTATGTCTGTTCTGTTTCTAAGTGTTAATCACTGTGTATATTTGTATTTTTGTACCCCTGTGTGTTATGAATCTGATCGCAGTTTCAATGCACGGTTTATTTTTGTATTGTACCAAAAGTTTCAATAAACCTCACTGTTTTAAAAAAAAAAAAATAAGTCCAAAAAAGGGGTTGGGAATTCCAGGGGGAATAATCAAAGTGTTCAGCAAATCCCAGAAGGAGAAGACTGCACTGCCACCTTATGCATAGACCGAGGACACCATGAGTGCTGGGGGAATATCAAAGAACTCACCAGATGAGGTGGATCCTCTCTTATCTTATGACAAAGGGGATCAGCCGAGCTTAGGTGGTCTCCCCCCCCCTCCCCCCCCCACCAAAGGATGTTTCTGTATCTCCTGGGTCCACTCGTGCCTCCTCTTCTCCAGCTTACTCCTTATTCCCAGAAGGCTCGCCGTGTATGTAGGAAAGGGAATACCAAATCCTCATAGTGTACTCCAGTAAAATGTATTGAAAAAATTAATTGGTACAGAAATTACTTAAAAATCCATAAAATCCCCCAAAAGATGTCTGAGTCCAAGGGATTATTGCAGCAAAAATTATGCGGGCCACGGAAAGATGTAAACACCTATTCCGGTTTTGCTGCAATAATCCCTTGGACTCGGATTTATTTTGGGGGATTTTATGGATCTTTAAGTAATTTCTGTACCGAGTCCAAGGGATTATTGCAGCAAAACCTGAATAGGTGTTTACATCTTTCCGTGGCCCGCATCATTTTTGCTGCAATAATCCCTTGGACTCAGACTTCTTTTGGGGGATTTTTAAGTAATTTCTGTACCAATTAATTGTTTTTCAATACATTTTACTGGAGTACACTAAGGATTTTGTATTTCTCCTCCTCCTTCCTCTTTTTTTTTTTTTTTTTTTTGTTTTTTTTGGTTATACGCAAAAAATAAAAATTGCACAGGTGATCAAATACCACCAAAAGAAAGCTCTGTTTGTGGGGGGGGGAAGGACTTTTATTTGGGTACAGCGTCACACGACCGCGCAATTGTAAAGTAACACAGTCTTGAATCCCAAGAAAACGGCCTGGTCATTAAGGGGGGAAATCTTCCGGTCCAGAAGTGGTTCAAGTGATTCGTAAAATCTCATTTAACCACTTGCCGTCTGCTTACGTGGACACTACTGCGGCAAAGTGGTCTGTTATCGTCTGGCGACGTAGACCTACGTCGCCAGACACTCCCCTTTCTCGGCGGCGCGTGCCGCCTAGGGTTGCCACCTCATCCCTTTAAACCAGGACACACATTAATTACACAGGTTCTGTGGCTTATTAAGGTGGTAATTAAACTCCCTTGGTGCCTTATGTGCATTATATTAGCCTCAGAACCTGTGTAATTAATATGTGTCCTGGATTAAAGGGATGAGGTGGCAACCCTAGCGCTGCCGGAGGCTCGCTCCAGCTGTATTCAGTCACAGCGGGAGTCGGGCCAGGGGAGGAGCGGCGGTGATCGCCGCTGCTCTTCCCCGATCGCCGGGGATCTAGTGTGGAGATCCGCCCGCTTGTGTAAACACAAGCGGGCGGATCTCCTAAGTGACAGGCAGGGTCAGATTGCAGGATTCAGCATAGCTGAACCCTGGATCTGTCCTTGTGTCACTCAGTCACCTCCCCCCACACAGGTTAGTAAGCACCAGGCATACATTAACCCCTCCCTCTCCAATAAAATTAACCCCTTCCCTGCCAGTGTCATTTTTACAGTAACAGTGCATATATATAGCACTGATTACTGTAGAAATGTCACTGGTACCCCCAAAAGTGTCAAAAATGTCAGTCAAGGGTCCGATCTGTCCACCGCAATGTCGCAGTCCCGCAAAAAAAAATCGCAGATCGCCGCCATTACTCGTTAAAAAAAAAAACACCAAAAATGACAGAAATCTTTCCCTTAGTTAGTAAACGCAATAACTTTTGCGCAAAATACGCTTATTGTGATTTTTTTTTTTTACCAAACATAGGTAGCAGAAAACAAATTGGCCAAAAATTTTAAAAAATTTGATTTTTACATTTTTTTGGGGGGGAATTTCATATAAAAAAAATGTGAAAAATATTGTTGTTTTTTCAAAATGTACGCTTTTTTTTTTGTTTATAGCGCAAAAAGTAAAAATCGCACAGGTGATTAAATGCCACCAAAAGAAAGCTCTGTTTGTGGGGAAAAAAAGGACGTAAATTTTGTTTGGGTATGGCGTCGCACGACCGCGCAATTGTCAGTTAAATTCGCACAGCGCTGAATCGCAAAAAGTGGCCCAGATGTAAGACAGCAAAATCCTCCGGTGGTAAAGTGGTTAAAAAACAAAAAATAACAAACGTCATACTTTCCTCCTCTGTGCAGTTGGTTTTGCACAAAGCAGCCCGGATCCTCCTCTTCTCGGGTCCCTCGTTCCTGCTCCTGGCCAATCACCTTGAAAATATATATATATTTCCAACAATTGTAAAAGGTGACAAATTCACCATGGGTACTATAAAAACATCAAAGAAATATGGTTACAAGTACAGTATATGACGTATAAATTGTCGGATATGCTCGGATTCTGGAACATAGGATTGATCTTTGTACAGTAGAAGGCCAACCTAGTTCATAGTCTGCATACATCCCAACCAGTGTTAATTTCGTCGACTAAAACCGACTAAAACGTTTTCGTCGACTAACACAATTCAGATGACTAAAATACGACTAAAACTAAAATGGCATTTTAGTCTTAAGACTAAAATACGACTAAAACGAAAATGGCATTTTAGTCAAAAGACTATAACTAAAACTAAATCAAAATTTGCTGCCAAAAATTAACACTGGTGCATGCTCAAAGCATAAATAATAGCATATTAGATTTTTCACTCCAGGACCAGCAGTAGTATATAATGAGTTTGGAAATTGTAGAGAAATGCTTAAATAATGCATTACAAATTACAATTGAACTACACCCATTTGATTATAGCCGACTAAAATGAGTTTTAGTAGACTAAAATGTAGGGCGTTTTAGTCGACTAAAATATACTGGAGTTTTAGTCGACTAAATACGACTAAAACTAAAACACTTGCAGAAGACTAAAATGGGACTAAAAATAAAATGCCATTTTAGTCCTAAGACTAAGACTAAAACTAAATTGAAATTTGCTGCCAAAATTAACACTGATCCCAACAGGTTTAGAAATTTACAATAATTTCTTCAGGGGAAGGAGGAAGGTAATAGTCTCTTTTCTACAAATGTAATGTAAATATATGTTAACATACAATAAAATGCATATATAGCATCCAATAGAGATAGTCTGCCATACACGCACTGTACCAATATCTCTAATGCATAGCTGTTCATGATAGCTTGCAGTACCTGGATGTACCTCTATCATAGAGCTGCACGATTAATCGTATGAAAATCGCGATCTCGATTCACCCCCCCTGACGATCTAAACCTGACATATGCTCGATTCTTTGCATAGCTGAACAGCTGTGGAAAAAAAAAAAAAAAGCCTCCTGGCAAAGCCTATCAGCATTAAGTCTCCCAGTAACTATAAACAAAATGATTACATTGTATCTTTTCCTTCCCTCTGCCAGGGAGAAAGGAAGTTTAACCTCTTAAAGACTAGACCTTTTTCTGACACTTGTTGCTTGCAAGTTAAAATTAGTTTTTTTTTTTTGCTAGAAAAGTACTTAGAATCCCCAAACATTTTATATATTTTTTTAGCAGAGACCCTACAGAAAAAAATGGCGATTGTTGTAATATTTTATGTCACACTGTATTTGCGCAGCAGTCTTTCAAATGCAATTAATAGACTTTAATGAATAAAAAAAAAACGTAACAGTAAAGTTATCCCAATTTTTTTTTGTTACACAGAGAATCGTGATCTTTATTCCAAGCTAAAAAATCGTGATTCTCATTTTGGCCAGAATCGTGCAGCTCTACTCTATTATGAGGGGGCAGGAATTGCTCCGGCTTTTTTTTTTTTTTTTTTTTTTAAGCAGCTGTCACAGGTACTCAGAGGTGTCGGGAACAATGACAGCTTCCAGGATGTGACCGCTCAGGCGGAGGATTGTGCTGGTTATAATGAGAAAACCTCATTCCGGGTCAGACTCGGTCAGGAACAAATTCTGAATCTTCAGCTTTGTTCTAAACTGGGTGGACCACCTGATGACCGACGTACGTGTATACATCAAATTGAGGGATGTTCACTTGCTGCCTAATCTATCTCCCCCCCCCCCACTTTCAGGTGCCATTGTAACAAGACAATCAGTGTTTGCTTTGCCTGTCACTGGTCTTAAAGTTATGGCTGATTAATGCACATCACAAGCAGAAGAATTTAATTTTGGTTTAATCCTCTGGGGATTCCAGATTTTTGTTTACTTATAAAAGGGTGTCCCGGGACTAAAAGAAGATTTAGGAATGTAGTCATACTGGACCATACATGTGAATTATATTCAGAGCTGGGTTGGAAGATTGGATTGTAGCTCTGCGCTGGGTTGGAAGATTGGATGGGAGCTCTGAGCTGGGTTGGAAGATTGGATGGGAGCTCTGAGCTGGGTTGGAAGATTGGATTGTAGCTCTGAGCTGGGTTTGAAGATTGGATGGGAGCTCTGCGCTGGGATGGAAGATTGGATGGGAGCTCTGCGCTGGGTTGGAAGATTGGATTGTAGCTCTGCGCTGGGTTGGAAGATTGGATTGTAGCTCTGCGCTGGGTTGGAAGATCGCATTGTAGCTCTGCGCTGGGTTGGAAGATTGGAGTGTAGCTCTGAGCTGGGTTGGAAGATTGGATTGTAGCTCTGCGCTGGGTTGGAAGATTGGATTGTAGCTCTGCGCTGGGTTGGAAGATCGGATTGTAGTTCTGTGCTGTGTTGGAAGATTGGATTGTAGTTCTGTCCTGGGTTAGAAGATTGGATGGGAGCTCTCAGCTGGGTTGGAAGATTGGACGGGAGCTATGAGCTGGGTTAGAAGATTGCATTGTAGCTCTGAGCTGGGTTGGAATATTGGATGGGAGCTCTGCGCTGGGTTGGAAGATTGGATTGTAGCTCTGCGCTGGGTTGGAAGATTGGATGGGAGCTCTGCGCTGGGTTGGAAGATTGGATGGGAGCTCTGCGCTGGGTTGGAAGATTGGATGGGAGCTCTGCGCTGGGATGGAAGATTGGATTGTAGCTCTGCGCTGGGTTGGAAGATTGGATTGTAGCTCTGCGCTGGGTTAGAAGATTGGATGGGAGCTCTGAGCTGGGTTGGAAGATTGGATGGGAGCTATGAGCTGGGTTAGAAGATTGCATTGTAGCTCTGCGCTGGGTTGGAAGATTGGATTGTAGCTCTGCGCTGGGTTAGAAGATTGCATTGTAGCTCTGCGCTGGGTTGGAAGATTGGATTGTAGCTCTGCGCTGGGTTGGAAGATTGGATGGGAGCTCTGCACTGGGTTGGAAGATTGGATGGGAGCTCTGCGCTGGGTTGGAAGATTGGATTGTAGCTCTGCGCTGGGTTGGAAGATTGGATGGGAGCTCTGAGCTGGGTTGGAAGATTGGATGGGAGCTCTGCGCTGGGTTAGAAGATTGCATTGTAGCTCTGCGCTGGGTTGGAAGATTGGATTGTAGCTCTGCGCTGGGTTGGAAGATTGGATGGGAGCTCTGCGCTGGGATGGAAGATTGGATTGTAGCTCTGCGCTGGGTTGGAAGATTGGATTGTAGCTCTGCGCTGGGTTGGAAGATTGGATTGTAGCTCTGCGCTGGGTTGGAAGATTGGATTGTAGCTCTGCGCTGGGTTGGAAGATCGGATTGTAGTTCTGTGCTGGGTTGGAAGATCGGATTGTAGTTCTGTGCTGGGTTAGAAGATCGGATTGTAGTTCTGTACTGGGTTAGAAGATTGGATGGGAGCCCTGAGCTGGGTTAGAAGATTGGATGGGAGCTCTAAGCTGGGTTGGAAGATTGGATGGGAGCTCTGAGCTGGGTTAGAAGATTGCATTATAGCTCTGCGCTGGGTTGGAAGATTGGATTGTAGCTCTGCGCTGGGTTGGAAGATTGGATGGGAGCTCTGCGCTGGGATGGAAGATTGGATTGTAGCTCTGCGCTGGGTTGGAAGATTGGATTGTAGCTCTGCGCTGGGTTGGAAGATTGGATTGTAGCTCTGCGCTGGGTTGGAAGATTGGAGTGTAGCTCTGCGCTGGGTTGGAAGATTGGATTGCAGTTCTGTGCTGGGTTGGAAGATCGGATTGTAGTTCTGTGCTGGGTTGGAAGATCAGATTGTAGTTCTGTGCTGGGTTAGAAGATCGGATTGTAGTTCTGTACTGGGTTAGAAGATTGGATGGGAGCCCTGAGCTGGGTTAGAAGATTGGATGGGAGCTCTAAGCTGGGTTGGAAGATTGGATGGGAGCTCTGAGCTGGGTTAGAAGATCGCATTGTAGCTCTGAGCTGGGTTAGAAGATCGGATGGGAGCTATGAGCTGGGTTAGAAGATTGCATTGTAGCTCTGCGCTGGGTTGGAATATTGGATGGGAGCTCTGCGCTGGGTTGGAAGATTGGATTGCAGTTCTGTGCTGGGTTGGAAGATCGGATTGTAGTTCTGTGCTGGGTTGGAAGATCAGATTGTAGTTCTGTGCTGGGTTAGAAGATCGGATTGTAGTTCTGTACTGGGTTAGAAGATTGGATGGGAGCCCTGAGCTGGGTTAGAAGATTGGATGGGAGCTCTAAGCTGGGTTGGAAGATTGGATGGGAGCTCTGAGCTGGGTTAGAAGATTGCATTATAGCTCTGAGCTGGGTTAGAAGATCGGATGGGAGCTATGAGCTGGGTTAGAAGATCGGATGGGAGCTCTGAGCTGGGTTAGAAGATTGCATTATAGCTCTGAGCTGGGTTAGAAGATCGGATGGGAGCTATGAGCTGGGTTAGAAGATTGCATTGTAGCTCTGCGCTGGGTTGGAATATTGGATGGGAGCTCTGCGCTGGGTTGGAAGATCGGATGGGAGCTCTGCGCTGGGATGGAAGATCGGATTGTAGTTCTGTGCTGGGTTAGAAGATCGGATTGTAGTTCTGTACTGGGTTAGAAGATTGGATGGGAGCTCTGAGCTGGGTTAGAAGATTGCATTGTAGCTCTGAGCTGGGTTGGAAGATCGCATTGTAGCTCTGAGCTGGGTTGGAAGATCGGATGGGAGCTTGGATCCAGGTCCCAGAACTTGTGACCTCTCCCTCCCTCGTAATTTTGTAGCTGTTTCGGGGGAGGGAGATCGCTGTCATTTCTTCGGTGTTGCTAGGTCCTCACTTTGCCATTTTTATATTTCTGACTCTCAATTAACCTTTGGAAATGGCAATTTGGAGCAGCTGTCAATGTGAAGTGACTCTCATGACCTTGTCAGATGCATTTGGCGAGCTCCGTGCCTCTCTTTCCAGGTATTGGCAGCTCCGGCTTTGTGTCAGTCCTCCAATATGTTCCCTGGTTACCTAACAAGGAGGCCGGTTGCTGGGTGACCAGGATGACTCCACGCCGGCTGGAGCGGCTCCTGAAGACGGGGCACTAATTCTCAGGAACACTTCAATCAGAATAAAAGGCTCTCGGCTTCTAATAAATGTAAGAGTGCATTCCTGACTAAAGCTTCCTGGAAGAGCCATGTATAGCCCACATTGATTCTACACCCCCAAGAGCTCACATCTCATTATCCCGGCACTAATGAAAGGCTAATTATTCCAGGCAGTGAATGGAGGAGCACCTGGGGTGGCCACCATGTGGTTTTTACCATTGTCTGTTGTCTAAGTTTAAACTGTACTAGAAATAATTGGTCGAAGTCCCAACAATGCCGGCCAAGGTATTTCCATCAATTTTTCTACAACGAATACAATCATCTGCTCACCTGAGACTGGGATGTGATTGAAGCCGTACATACTGGGGTACTGGGGGTGTTTGCTAACTTTAAATTTCAAAAATTGCAGCAATTGCCAACCAGCCACCATGTATAGGGCCATTGTCCACCAGCCAAACAGCCTGGATGAGATTTAACAGTCCAGCAGCTTTTACCAGGAAATAACTTGAACCCTTGAAATAACTTTAGGTCTCTGGGATTTGTTGGGAAGGGTCCCTTTTTATTGTCAAAGGGAGAAGAGCCCCCTTCTAATGATGGTAAGTGAGAAAGGGTCACCTTTCTATTGGTGGTCAATGGGAGAAGGGTCCCCTTTCTATTGGTGGTCAATGGGAGAAGGGTCCCCTTTCTATTGGTGGTCAATGGGAGAAGGGTCACCTTTCTATTGCTGGTCACTGGGAGAAGGGTCACGTTTCTATTGCTGGTCACTGGGAGAAGGGTCCCCTTTCTATTGCTGGTCACTGGGAGAAGGGTCACCTTTCTATTGCTGGTCAGTGGGAGAAGGGTCCCCTTTCTATTGCTGGTCACTGGGAGAAGGGTCCCCTTTCTATTGCTGGTCACTGGGAGAAGGGTCACCTTTCTATTGCTGGTCAGTGGCAGAAGGGTCCACTTTCTATTGCTGGTCAGTGGGAGAAGGGTCACCTTTCTATTGCTGGTCAGTGGGAGAAGGGTCCCCTTTCTATTGCTGGTCAGTGGGAGAAGGGTCCCCTTTCTATTGCTGGTCAGTGGGAGAAGGGTCACCATTCTGTTGCTGGTCAGTGTCCCCCTTTGCTTTGCTCTATTGTCATTCCCCGGACTATTAACCTTTGCTGTGCCATATTACTGCTTGGGGATCATCGCCCCTCGTTGTGCCATATTACCGCCCTGAAGATGGTCCCCCCACCCTTAGCTGTTCCCTATCACTGCCATGGGGTTATTTCCTTTTGCTGTGCCCTTCTGCTGCTATGAGGGTCATTGCCCTTTGCTGTGCCCTATCGCTTTTATGGGGGTTATTTTCCTTTGCTGTGACCTTTTTGCTACTATGGGGGTGATTTCCCTTCGCCCTATAGCTGCCATGGGGGTGATTTCCCTTTGCTGTGCCCTTTTGCTGCTATGGGGATTATTTCTCTTTGCTGTGCCCTATGACTGTCATAGGGGTTATTTTCCCTTTGCTGTGACCTTTTTGGTGCCATGGGGGTATTTCCCTTTGCTTTGCCCTATCGCTGCCATGGGGATGATTTCCCTTTGCTGTGCCCTATCGCTGCCATGGGGGTGATTTCCCTTTGTTGTGCCCTATTGCTACCATGGGGGTGATTTCCCTTTGTTGTGCCCTATAGCTGCCATGGGGGTGATTTCCCTTTGCTGTGCCCTTTTGCTGCCATGGGGGTGATTTCCCTTTGCTTTGCCCTATTGCTGCCATGGGGGTGATTTACCTTTGTTGTGCCCTATGGCTGCCATGGGGGTGATTTCCCTTTGCTGTGCCCTATAGCTGCCATGGGGGTGATTTCCCTTTGCTGTGCCCTATTGCTGCCACAGGGGTGATTTACCTTTGTTGTGCCCTATGGCTGCCATGGGGGTGATTTCCCTTTGCTGTGCCCTATGGCTGCCATGGGGGTGATTTCCCTTTGCTGTGCCCTATTGCTGCCATGGGGTGATTTCCCTTTGCTGGGCCCTATTGCTGCCATGGGGAGATTTCCCTTTGCTATGCCCTATCGCTGCCATGGGTGTGATTTCCCTTTGCTTTGCCCTATTGCTGCCATGGGGGTGATTTCCCTTTGCTGTGCCCTATCGCTGCCATGGGGGTGATTTCCCTTTGCTGTGCCCTATCGCTTTTATGGGGGTTATTTCCCTTTGCTGTGACCTTTTTGCTACTATGGGGGTGATTTCCCTTCGCCCTATAGCTGCCATGGGGGTGATTTCCCTTTTGCTGTGCCCTTTTGCTGCTATGGGGATTATTTCTCTTTGCTGTGCCCTATGACTGTCATAGGGGTTATTTTCCCTTTGCTGTTACCTTTTTGGTGCCATGGGGGTGATTTCCCTTTGCTTTGCCCTATCGCTGCCATTGGGGTGATTTCTCTTTGCTGTGCCCTGTAGCTGCCATGGGGGTGATTTCTCTTTGCTGTGCCCTGTAGCTGCCATGGGGGTGATTTCACTTTGCTGTGCCCTATTGCTGCCATGGGGGTGATTTCCCTTTGCTGTGCCCTATTGCTGCCATGGGGGTCATTTCCCTTTTGCTGTGCTCTACCCCTGTCATGGGGGTGATTTCCCTTTGTTGTGCCCTATGGCTGCCATGGGAGTGATTTCCCTTTGTTGTGCCCTATGGCTGCCATGGGGGAAATTTCCCTTTGCTGTGACCTATTGCTGCCATGGGAGTGATTTCCCTTTGCTGTGCCCTTTCGCTGCCATGGGGGTGATTTCCTTATGCTGTCCTCTTTTGCTGCTATTGGAGTTTATTTCCCTTTGCTGTGCCCTTTTGCAATTCCTGGGGCTATGTATTGGTGTTATGATACATTGTTGCTCTGCAGACTATTGCCACCCTTTTTTTTTTATTTTTTTTTATTTTTTTATTTTTTTCTTTATTTATTTTTTTCTCTTTTTTTTTTTTTCATTCAAGTTTCCCAATAAACATCCTGCATGTGTGATTCGCCTCCGTGTGCTCTCTCTGCGCTCTTAGTTCATCACACCCTCTCGCCCTCCTCCTCTATGAATTTTCCCCGGCATTGTATTTGCAGCTTCTTGCTTCAGCCTTCCATAAATTAAAACCCTAACGGCCACACAAAGAAATTCTTAAGGCCCGTACACACGTACCGATCGTCGGCATACAAACGTCGGTGGACGAAGGATCTGCCGATTGTACGCGTGTTAGTATGGTGCCTCCGACAGATGTCTGCGCACAATCCGCGGACAAAAGTCTTTCGTGCAAACATGAAAATATTTGTATGCCGACACCAGAACGGACGATTGTTCGCCTGTCAGTACACAATTCGGCCGACAGACCGCAGATTTGCAAGACTGGGCATGCTCAGAAAATAGAAAACACAGGGAAAGTTAACCATTACATGACATCACTTCTGCAGTCGGCGGACAAAATTCTTGTGCTGTCCTTGTGCTGTCTTTGCACTTTTCAGCAGACACCGACATCCCGGGGAGAAAAGAGGAACATTTGTAAGCCGACCATCGGTACGTGTGTACGGGGCTTTAGAAAGCGTTTCCACACCCAGAGCCACGCAGAAACCGAAAGAGAGGCAGATCAAAGCCAATCCAGGAATCGCTTGTGAGACGCCGGTGCCTTATTATTCCAGCATTACGCACGGCATTGACAGACGCAACCCCAGGATGAAGAATGCGCGCTGTACAGGCGTTTAGGGTGACCTTGTTTACTTAATGCCCAGCAGCGACTATTCACACCGCACAATGCGGCGGATATGAGCGTCGCCTCCGCACACTGCTGATTTTCTATAACTTGTATCCTTCACGTGAATACAAAATCGTTTAGAGAATTACAATGAGTACAATAAAAATGTACGTCCTACTTTATATACTATAAATCTGTGTCCTCCATAGAAAGATACATTGATTTCCCTTCGGTTTTCCACAGGTGTAACGGCTCCTTTGCTGGACTGAAACAGCTTCCTCTGATTTCACCGCACACTGTGAGCTTCTCACAATGTTCATTAGAAGCTGCCGCAAGTCAGAGCCCCGCCCACCTCATTTTTCTGTCAGCCTGGCTGTCCCTGGCCCACCCCTTTCATTTTATTGGATTTAATTTATTTCAATCATGGAGGCTCAGCATTACAGGTGGGTGTTACGTAGGACAGGCTGCATACAAATACAGCCTACCAAGGCACACCCACTTCCACCCATCAAGGTAGTTTGATATTTGCATAACTCCTCCCAAGAGCCCGCCCACTGCTTGCTTTAGGACTGAATGATCGATCGTAATCCTCCTTTTTTGGTGTTCACAACTTGTCTAATTTGATTGCTTTTGTCCAATCATCATGCTTACATATGCGTCCTTTTATAGAGATGTGATGTCACTGGTGTCAGGTGACTCTCATTAAACGCACCCCATGATGGAATTCGAAGATTAAATGCTGTCTGGACCTCCTCTGATCACTGTTACTTTAAGGATTTAATAGGACACTCAGGAGCAACTTTAAAAGACCCAAAACTCTTCCATCAAGTCCAGGGTCCTTATAATTTCCAGTTATATATGAATTCTACAATTCCCATATCCTATTTCTGTATAAGAATTCAGTTGTCCGTCCAGTTTTCATATTTATGTGTGTTTTTATATTTTTTATCTCTATCTCTCTATATATCTGTATACATATCTCTAAAATAAATAAGTAAAAAAAAAAAATATATATATATAGATTTATCCTATATTTATTATTATAATATATATTTTATAATATATATATACTATATTTATTATTATAATTATATATATATATATATATATATATATATATATATATATATATATAATTATTATTATTATTATTATTATTATTATTATTATTATTATTATTTTTTTTTTTTTATTTTTTTTTTTTTGTATATAGAGGTATAAATATAAAAAAACACCTAAATATGAAAACTGGAAGAACGAATATATAATATATCTCAAAAGAATAAATATGTAAATGATATTTAATGATATATTTATATTTCAAATAAATAGTGCTTCCTAATGATTAGCATATTTACTGCTTACAGCCAGCAGGTGGCGCACTCTAATCTGGTCATCTGTTTCCACCAACATAACTTGCTTCCAGCCAGCAGGTGGTGTACTTGAATCTGGTCTTCTGTTTCCACCTTCGTAACTTGCTGGCAGCCAGCAGGTGGCGCAATCAAATCTGGTCATTTGTTTCCACCAACATATCTTGCTTATAGGCAGCAGGGGGCGCATTTGAATTTTGTCTTATGTTACTTTATTGCAGCCAGTAGGGGGCGCTCTTGAATCTGTCCATTCATTTTTCCCCAATGTAACTTACTTACAGCCAGCAGGGGTGCATTTAGACGTGGTCTTCTCTTTTCACCAACACAGATTGCTACTATGCTGTGAATAGCCTTTATAATTTGACCTTCTGCTATTTTGCTCAGTTCGCAACATCCAGAGCTTTTTCTTCCTATTTGACTGAAAAAAATAGTAGTTTAAGGGGAACTCTGGTGTACTTCCTGTGAGTCACAAGCCATTGTCATAGTAATTACCCAAAATTCATTTTTATATTTGTTTCCCCCAGGCGAGCCGTGAAGAGGAATTTGCGTCTCAGTTGTCCTTTCCAGAACTCCTGCGTTATTAACCGAAACAACCGTCGTCACTGCCAGGCCTGCCGACTGAAGAAGTGCCTGGACATTGGGATGAGGAAGGAGTGTAAGTAAAGGATAGCTGGATATGCATAACTGCAGCCGGAAGCATTTACTTCCTGTTACCCAGCAGTAGTTTGTGTCTCTGCCCCTCCCACAATGGGGATATTTCCTGCAGTAGTTTGTGTCTCTGCCCCTCCCATAATGGTGAGATTTCCTGCAGTAGTTTGTGTCTCTGCCCCTCCCACAATGGGGAGATTTCCTGCAGTAATTTGTGTCCCTGCCCCTCCCACAATGGTGAGATTTCCTGCAGTAGTTTGTGTCTCTGCCCCTCCCACAATAGTGAGATTTCCTGCAGTAGTTTGTGTCTCTGCCCCTCCCACAATAGTGAGATTTCCTGCAGTAGTTTGTGTCTCTGCCCCTCCCACAATAGTGAGATTTCCTGCAGTAGTTTGTGTCTCTGCCCCTCCCACAATGGTGAGATTTCCTGCAGTAGTTTGTGTCTCTGCCCCTCCCACCATGGGGAGATTTCCCCTGCAGTAGTTTGTGTCTCTGCCCCTCCCACAATGGTGAGATTTCCTGCAGTAGTTTGTGTCTCTGCCCCTCCCACAATAGTGAGATTT
This sequence comes from Pelophylax lessonae, assembly GCF_965119305.1. NCBI lineage: Eukaryota > Metazoa > Chordata > Amphibia > Anura > Ranidae > Pelophylax > Pelophylax lessonae. The sequence continues at coordinate 14,620,619 of NC_138769.1, forward strand.
CCTGCAGTAGTTTGTGTCTTTGCCCCTCCCACAATGGTGAGATTTCCAGTAGTATGTGTCTTTGCCCCTCCCACAATGCCCATTTGTCTCTTTCTATAATTGGGTATTTGTGTGTTTATTGTACATAAGGAATCCATTGATGGGTGTTACCCCTCCCCCCTCATTTTCCTTTTAATAATGGTGGTGATGGTTGGTGTTGCTGGGAACCCTGGTGGTGGTTAATCCCACTTTTGGAGTCTCTGAGCGATAGAAGAAAACAGCTGATCAGATCTGAGTGCCGCAGTAACCTTTGAGCTGAGTCCTTCGTCTTTAAGGGCAGCCAAATGCCAGTGGTTGGAACCAGGAGATCCCCCACCTGTCCACCCGTCCACCACCGGGGCTACTTTTAAAGCGGCGAAATCGGTCACCGGCCGTGTCCACGGGACACAGCCGATGACCGCTCAGAGTACCAGCTTGCTTCCGGTACCTAGTGACAACTGTGACCAATCGCAGCATTTCGCATGACAGTTGTACCCAATGGGTGGCTTCCTTTCATGCAATCCATTGTGTACATTGTGTTGCTGGCTGTGATTGCTCACAGTGATCACATGGTACAGACAGGGTCAATCACAGCCCATCTGTAACATGTGATTAGCTTTGACCACTCCCACCTAATCCCAACAAAACAGGCTGAATGATTCAGTTTCATTCAGTAAAATGCTTGCTTATAGCAATGTAATGCACTGCTATAAGCAACCATAATGTGTAAATTAAAAAAAAAAAAAAAAAAAAAAATCCTGGTTACTTCCCGAGTAGGACAGTGTTACTATGGTAACATTATTATGCTCTAGTCACATTGTGTTTAAAAAAATAAATGGTAAAAAAAAAAAAAATTATATATACACATTTATTTTTCCATACAGTCACCAGTGTCCCTGATTACCGCCACACCAGTTATATGATGGTGCTGTACTGCGCTGGTGTTAAAAAAAAAATCTTTGTTTTCATTTCCTCATTTTACAAGAATTTACAACTTTAACCACTTAAGCCCCGGAAGATTTTACCCCCTTCCTGACCAGGGTTTTTTTTGCGATTTCTTTACTGCGTGACTTTAACGGACAATTGCGCGGTCGTGCGACGCTGTACCTAAACGAATTTGACGTCCTTTTTTTCCCACAAACAGAGCTTTCTTTTGGTGGTATTTGATCACCTGTGCGATTTTTACTTTTTGCGCTATAAACAAAAAAAAAAGCGTAAATTTTGCAAAAATAACTATTTTTCCCATTTTTTTTTATATGAAATTCCCCCCAAAAAAAATGTAAAAATCAAACTTTTTTTAACATTTTTGGCCAATTTGTTTTCTGCTACATATGTTTGGTAAAAAAAATCGCAAAAAGCGCAAAAGTTATTGCGTTTACTAACTAAGGGAAAGATTTCCGTCATTTTTGGTGTTTTTTTTTTTTTAACTAGTAATGGCGGCGATCTGCGATTTTTTTTTTTTTTTTTTTTGTTCTTTGCGGTACTGCGACAATGCGGCGGACAGATCGGACCCTTGACTGACATTTTTGACACTTGTGGGGTTACCAGTGACATTACTGCAGTAATCAGTGCTATACATATGCACTGTTACTGCAAAATGACACTGGCAGGGAAGGGGTTAACTTTATTGGGGAGGGAGGGGTTATGTGTCCCTAGGGGCGTGCTTTCTACTGTGATTGGCTGTGGCTACTATTGTAGGAACAGTGATCAACGGTCCTACATAGTAGAACCGTCTGATCACTGTTTCTACACAGGGGAGAATGACAGGCGGCTTGTTTACATCAGCCTCCTGACTTTCTCCCTCTGTACCGACGATCGGCGAGTAAACGGCAGACATCGGGTCCGCCGGTCACACGCACTAACTTCCCTGTGAACGAGCCGCGGCGGGCGCGCGCTCGCCCGCCCGCTATTGGCTCACAAGGAAGTGACGTACCGGTACGTCACTCTGCCTGGCCGGGGCTGACCGCCGCAGTATATAGTCGTGCGGCGGTTGGCAACCAGTTAAAAAACTCACCATGCCTCCTACTAAATACCTTGGACTGTCTACCTTCAAAAAAGGGGCCATTTTGGGGGGTACTTGTACAGAAATTAGATCGGCCATCAGGACTGATTAATTTTCAGATATATAGTGGATATAAAAGTGCAAAAAGTTCTGAAAGGATTTATCTTTGTCTCATTTTTTTTACACCACAGAAAGTTGACATTTTAACAGGGGTGTGTAAACTTTTTATATCCACTGTGCACTCGTGCACCCTCTAATTTAAATATGACCCACCCCTTCCTGTCAAGGCCATGCCCCTTCCCGTTTAAGACCTGCCCTGCCATCTGTAAACCACACCCCTTCCTCTTTAGGCTCCACCTTTTGTAACATGCATGGTAAACCTTAAGCTGGCCATATTCTTCACCTACATCTGTAACTTTCAGCAGAAGAGGCATTCTGATGGGTCAGCACCATCACATGGATGGTGCTGGCCAATCAGATTCCGTCTAGCCCGTCCTGTTAACATGAAGATAGATGGCCCCCTCAGCGCTGGTGACACACACCAAAACCAGTGGTTAGGACATAGGGACCGGCAGACGGGGGTCACCCCTCTGGTGGGTGTCACCCGGGTGCGGTCTGAACCCCCCCCCCCCCCCACACCCCCATAGCAATGCCGTTGCCGGCAGGGACTATTTTCGTTCGGGAGCAGGCTGTTTTTTTTTTTTTCTTTCGTGCGGGGGAGCTTTTTTGCTGCCCCCCTGCAAAGTGCTGCCCTAGGCCTGGACCAAGATACTGCGTTGACTGTATATCCCTTAGTTTGTGGACTCTATAATTTTCCTACTGACTAAATAATATTTACGGATTTGGGTTATTTTCACCAAAAAAAATGTAGCAGAATACATTTTGGCCTAAACTTACGAAGAACAAGTATTTGCAAAAATGTTTAACAGATACTTAGAAAAACACAGGGTTTTTTTTTTTTTTCAAAATTTTCAGTCTTTTTTTTCATTTATTTAGCAAGAAATAAAAAAAAAAACCCATTGGTGATTAAAGAGGTTGTAAACCACCAAAAAACAATAAAAAAATAAATCTAAAAGACAAAGGCATAATGAGCTAGTAGGCATCACATACTAAGCTCATTATTAAATACGTTAAAATGAAGCCCCCGCAGTGGTGCCCGCACACCGCTGACACGGCCGACATGTTCACTCGTCTTCCTTACTGGTTTGCGTCCTCTGGCCATCTGATTGTTTGGAGCCGCGATGACATCCCTCCTGCTCGTGTGCACGGGAGTTGTCATTCACGGCACAGAGTTGTCATTCACGGAACCGCATGGACGGCCGTTCCTTCAGAGCGCATGCGCAGTGATGTCACTGACTGCATGCAAAGTAAATGCGTATCCCCTTAAACGGTGCAAGTTTAGGAGATATTTACAGTACCTATAGGTACGCCTTATTATAGGCTTACCTATAGGTACGAGTTACAGAGGAAGCTTTACTTCCACTTTAAATGCCACCAAAAGAAAGCTCTATTTGTGTGAGCAAAATTATAAAAATGTCATATGAATATAGTGTTGCATGTTCGCGCAATTGTCATTCAAAGTGTGACAGCGCTGAAAGCCTGAAAATTGGCCTGGGCAGGAAAGGGGTGAAAGTGTCCAGTACTGAAGTGGTTACAAATTTAGGTATAATAGTCTGGCTATAACTTGGCTAAGTTCTTTGAGGACTCTTGGGTGTAAGTCATCTGGTCCTGGTGATTTATTTGTGTTTTTAATTTTTCAAGTCTTTTTTTTTTGGACTCTGGCTTCTTTTAGTCACAAGGGTACATTTCATGTTACTAACAATACAGTCATGGTTGTTATACTCCTCCTTTTGCTTTGTAAAAACTGAGAATAAAGCATTTAGTACAGTTGCCTTCTCCTCGTCATTTGTAACCCACTTCCCCTGATCATTCTTTATCAGGCCAATATGCTTTGACCTCCTAACTAATATATTTAAAAAAAAAATTGTATTTTTTTTTTCACCTCTCTTTTAGCTGCTCTGATCGTGCCCTTACCGTTCTTATTGCATTCCTTGTAGTGTTGGAATGCCGATGATGACCCCTTGGCCTTATACTTTTTTTTTTTTTTTTTTTTAAAGCCCTTTTTTTTTATTTATCTTTTTAATCTAAAATGTAGCCACTTTTATATTTGTTGCCCATTGGAACTAAGCCCCCGTTCACACTAAGGCGACCTGTGAGTCGACCTGGTCGCCTCACAGGTCGCCGTAGGTCGCCTTCCATAGGGAAGCTGCGGACCCGTTCTAATAGGAGCGACACAAGTCACTCCGACTTAGAAAAAGGGTCCGGAGCTTCTTTGGGGCGACCCGGATGCGACCGCCATAGACTTCAATGTTATGAAGTCCGTGGCGGCCGCTCCGAGGTCGCGGTGCGCTGCTCGCACCGCGACCTCTGAGGTCGCCCCCCCGAAGTCGGATCGCCCCAGTGGGAACGGGGCCTAAAAATGTGCAGAATGAAAATATTTGTTTTGTTATTTCAATAATTTTGTTTAGTTAAATTTTTGTTTTCTGAATCCATTTAATTTCGTTGATTCATTTTCAAATTTACTGAATCTGGCCGAATTGAATTCAATTCAACCGAATTCGGAAAATTCAAATGCCAATTTATTTTATTCTAATTTTGTTCTAATTTTGGAATACTGTTAAATTGTATCTATTTTATTCTTTCCTTTTTTTTTTTTTTCTTTTCTTTCAGTCTAATCTATTCTATTCTTATTCAAATGAGTTCTAATCGAAATCTGAATTTCAGAAGATGGTTATATTCTTCCTATTTTACTCTATTCTATTCTTTTCTTTTCTGTCAGAATTTAATCTATTTCAAATTCAGAAGAAGGTTATATTCTTTCTATTCTATTGAATTATATTCTATTGTTTTTTCTAATCTAGTCTTTTCTATTTGAATTTCAAAAGATAGTTGTACAGTAAACCCCCGCTCCATCGCGGTTCAGTTTTTGCGGTCCCGGTATATTGCGTTTTTTTTTTTTTTTTTTTTTGTAATGTTATTTTACTATATAAATCATTAAAAATGAAAGTTTTTCCATAGCTCTTGCTATGTCTCTCAGTATCTTTTATGTGTTTAAATTAGTTTCTATTGTTTTAAAAGTGTGTTTAAAGACCTTAAAATGCTTTTACACGTACAGTGACTGTAAAAAAAAAACATGCCTACAATGCATTTTAATAGGGTTTTTCTATTTAGCGGATTTTCACTTTTCGCGGCTGGGTCCGAAACGTAACCCCCGCAATGGAGGGGGGTTTACTGTATTCGATTTTATTCTATTGTTGTTTTTTTTTTTTTTCTATTCTATTATTTTCTATTCCTTTTATTTTTCTATTTTATTCTATTCTTGACTTTGAATTGAAAATAGTTTTCAAATTCGATTAGAAATTTGGCCACATTTTGTTTCGTTATTTCGGATTTGTTTAAGTTCATTATTATTTCAATTCAATTCAATTCAAATTAGAATTTCGGCTGAAGCTCGTTTTTGTTATTTTGAATTCATTTTAATTTGTTACTATTATAATTCAGAAATTCAGGGAAGGAAACAAACCACACATATCTATTTTGGAATACACTGGCCAATGCCATTATTTATTATGTTCTTAAAGCACACCCATTTTCCTCAGTGTTGCTATAATTTAATCCTTGAATATCTTGTAGTATGGAGCGCAGTTTAGAAAAGTTGGCCCTTTTGACATTTAGTGTTCTTGCACTTTGCTCGTGCTTCCTTTTTCCTATGATTTAGGGTGAATGGGATTACTCTGTGATCACGGTTTTCTAAATTATCCCTTATTTCCACATCTGCAATCAGATCTGTGCTGTTGGTAATAAGTAGATCTCGGATTCTCATATCCTCCGAGTCTCTGAACGGTCGGGGCTCTCACACTTCTCTTTTGGCATCAGTGATCATGTCGGACGAGGCGGTGGAGATGCGGCGGGCGCTCATTAGGAAGAAGCAGAGATCGGTGCAGTTACAGAGCATGTCCCCTAATCCCAGCCTGTCAGAGGAGCAGCGATCGCTGGTGGAGCAACTCGCCGAAGCCCAGAACAAAACCTTCGATTCCAACTTCGCCTATTTCAACAATTTTCGGGTATGTGAGGTCATGTGATAATGATCGAAGGTAGAATGGGTGGGGGGGTGGGGGTTGCTGACTTGTCTTTCCCAGTTTCAGGGCTGTCATTCTCCTCTGGGTCTTGTCAGTCACAGACTGCGGAGTCTCAAATGTTTGAACGTGCGTCCTCCATGTTTGTTCCGGTTCAGCAGGATCACAGTGAGGGCTCTGGAACAGGAACCTTGAAGGAAAAGTCAGCAACACAATCTTCCATATTTGTGTTTTCTGATAGGTTCTCTTTTGTTACAAGATTGAAATGTTACAGAATTAGTAACAATGTAACCAGATTGTAGCGGCTCCTCTCCTCGACTGAAATGGCTTCCTCTGCTTTCACTGCACACTGTGAGCTTCTCACAATGTGCATTAGAAGCTGCCGCAAGTCATATAGAGCCCCGTCTAGCTGGAGGAAATCCAGCATCATCTAGCCCTTTCATCTTCAACCTCTATCACCAATTGTATGTCTTTCAGCCAATCAAACGGCACATGGACCTCACAGAATTCTCGCAGCAGTCCTCCTCCAACGTCTTCACTATGTTACCTCATATCTCCGACCTTGTCACCTATGTGATTGAGGGAGTCATCAGCTTCGCCAAAATCGTCCCTAGCTTCAGGTACAGTTCTCTGTACAGCACTGCGGTATATGTCAGAGCTATATAAATGTATAATAATAATAGTGTGTGACTGTGGGGGGACATTAGAGTGTAAGCTCCTCTGGTACAGAGACTGATGTGACTGGCTCAGTGATCTCTGTAAAGCACTGCGGTATATGTCAGAGCTATATAAATGTATAATAATAATAGTGTATGACTGTGGGGGAGACATTAGAGTGTAAGCTCCTCTGGTACAGAGACTGATGTGACTGGCTCAGTGATCTCTGTACAGCACTGCGGTATATGTCAGAGCTATATAAATGTATAATAATAATAGTGTGTAACTGTGGGGGGACATTAGAGTGTAAGCTCCTCTGCTACAGAGACTGATGTGACTGGCTCAGTGTTCTCTGTACAGCGCTGCGGTATATGTCAGAGCTATATAAATGTATAATAATAATAGTGTGTGACTGTGGGGGAGGGGACATTAGAGTGTAAGCTCCTATGGTACAGAGACTGATGTGACTGGCTCAGTGTTCTCTGTACAGCGCTGCGGTATATGTCAGAGCTATATAACTGTATAATAATAATAGTGTGTGACTGTGGTATCTAAAAACTCCACCATTAAATTTATTGTAGCTGTGGAGGCTTACCCCAGCTATTGAAGTGTCTCTGTCACCTGTCTCCTGTTTGCTCACCTACAGGGAGACCTCCATGGTCCTACAGAAGGTTGTCATGTTGTTGCCTCTCTTTCTAGGACATTGTCTATCGAGGATCAGATTGCACTCCTGAAGGGCAGCGCACTCGAGATGTGCGTAATCCGATTCAACACCGTATTTAACACAAAGACATGTAGCTGGGAGTGCGGCAGGATCACGTACAACCTCCGGGACATGGCACTGGGTGAGTGGTGATCACAGACAGGGCAGACAGGAAAGTTTGAAGTAGCAAAATTAGATAATTCTCCAGGGCCCTGGGGGCCAGCTCTGAGCTCTGTTCAGAGGTTCTTGTCTCCTTCCTTCAGTTTAGTCAAATTCTCTATATTGACCTATATTAAAATCTTTGGCTGGAGTGCCATTTTAAGTCTCCATTGACATTCGTCCTCTGTGTCTCCCTCCAGCTGGGTTCCGCCAATTCTTCTTGGAGCCGCTCATCAGATTTCATTGTATGCTGAAGAAGCTCAACCTGAAGATGGAGGAGTATGCCCTAATGCAGGCCATCTGCCTGTTCTCCTCCGGTACTGGCAGAGCCGGGCTCACAGCTTCCTTCTTCTCATCTTTTATACCATTTGCTTGTATTGTGTGTTATTAGATTCCTCCCCACCTGTCTTTATTACCGATCTGTGTCACAGCTATGTGCCACTCCTCTACCACTGACTACCCCATATCCACCATCACTGCCATGTGATTCTCCTCTTCAACTGTCCACCCCATATCCACCATCACTGCCCCTCACCTACCATTGACCACCCCATATCCACCATCACTGCCCCTCGCCTAACAATGACTACCCCATATACACCATCACTGCCCCTCACCTAACAATGACCACCCCATATCCACCATCACTGCCCCTCGCCTACCATTGACCACCCCATATCCACCATCACTGCCCCTCGCCTAACAATGACCACCCCATATACACCATCACTGCCCCTCACCTAACAATGACCACCCCATATCCACCATCACTGCCCTTCGCCTACCACTGACCACCCCATATCCACCATCACTGCCCCTCGCCTACCACTGACCACCCCATATCCACCATCACTGCCCCTCGCCTAACAATGACCACCCCATATCCACCATCACTGCCCCTCGCCTACCATTGACCACCCCATATCCACCATCACTGCCCCTCGCCTAACAATGACCACCCCATATGCACCATCACTGCCCCTCGCCTACCACTGACCACCCCATATCCACCATCACTGCCCCTCGCCTACCATTGACCACCCCATATCCACCATCACTGCCCCTCGCCTACCATTGACCACACCATATCCACCATCACTGCCCCTCGCCTACCACTGACCACCCCATATCCACCATCACTGCCCCTCGCCTAACAATGACCACCCCATATCCACCATCACTGCCCCTCGCCTACCACTGACCACCCCATATCCACCATCACTGCCCCTCGCTTACCATTGACCAACCCATATCCACCATCACTGCCCCTCGCCTACCACTGACCACCCCATATTTACCATCACTGCCCCTTGCCTACCATTGACCACCCCATATTCACCATCACTGCCCCTCGCCTACCATTGACCACCCCATATTCACCATCACTGCCCCTCGCCAAACAATGACCACCCCATATCCACCATCACTGCCCCTCGCCAAACAATGACCACCCCATATCCACCATCACTGCCCCTCGCCTACCATTGACCACACCATATCCACCATCACTGCCCCTCGCCTACCACTGACCACCCCATATTTACCATCACTGCCCCTCGCCCTCCACTGACCACCCCATATTCACCATCACTGCCCCTCGCCTACCATTGACCACCCCATATTCACCATCACTGCCCCTCGCCAAACAATGACCACCCCATATCCACCATCACTGCCCCTCGCCAAACAATGACCACCCCATATCCACCATCACTGCCCCTCGCTTACCATTGACCACCCCATATCCACCATCACCGCCCCTCGCCTACCATTGACCACACCATATCCACCATCACTGCCCCTCGCCTACCACTGACCACCCCATATTCACCATCACTGCCCCTCGCCTACCATTGAGCACCCCATATCCCCCATCACTGCCCCTCGCCTACCACTGACCACCCCATATCCACAAAAATAGAAAAAAGTGTTGTCCAGCGCTAAAAAATATAGTCATTAATAGCCTATAAATATATGTGAGTGAATAAACAGCGATAAAGTCCCAAGTGAAATAACCTAAATCATCCAAGGTGAAGAGAGTGATCCGAGAAGGACATCTGATCCCAACACCATGGTTAAGCGCTCACCGGAAAACACGTGGACCCAATTTATCATATGATAAAAGGGTCAGGAAGGCTCATGTATATCCTGCAGTTCTTCAAGCTGTGAAACCAGAAATTCAGATTTGTAGTCAGGGGGTCAAAGTGAGACGAGTTTCCTCTTTTTCTCTCCAGGTCACATAAAAATGACAATCCCAGACAAAACGGACATAGTGTAATTCCGTTTTAACTATTTTAATAAATGAATAAGAATACACTTGCAAACATCCGGGATCAAAAAGCAGTGAATATAGGTATACAGATCAGGCAATCTGTGACATAATCCTGGCTGCAAAGGCAAATGCCAAAATTTAAAGGGAATTACACTATGTCTGTTTTTTCTGGGATTGTAATTTTTATGTGACCTGGAGAGAAAGAGGAAACACTTTGACCCCCTGACTACAAATCTGAATATCTGGTGTCACAGCTTGAAGAACTGCAGGATATACATGGGCCTTCCTGACCCTTTTATCATAAGTTCCGGTGAGCGCTTAACCATTACCTCTCCTGTTGGTGTTGGGATCAGATGTCCCTCTTGGATCACTCTTTTCACCTTCTTTTTTTTTTTTTTGCATGTCCTCTTCTGTCTCTGCTACCTTGCACAGCTACGTGCCACACTTCCTCTAACACTGACCACTCCATATCCACCATCACTGCCCCCACTGCCATGTGCTTCTCCTCTTCAACTGACCACCCCATATCCATCATCACTGCCCCTCACCTAACAATGACCACCTCATATCCACCATCACTGCCCCTCACCTACCACTGACCACCCCATATCCACCATCATGTGCCCCACACCATATCCACCATCACTGCTCACACTGCAATGTGCCACTCCTCTCCTCTACCACTGACCACCCCATATCCATCATCACTGCCCCTCGCCTAAAAAAATGACCACCTCATATCCACCATAGCTGCCCCTCACCTACCACTGACCACCCCATATTCACCATCACTGCCCCTCGCCTACCATTTTACCACCCCATATCCACCATCATGGGCCCCACACCATATCCACCATCACTGCTCACACTGCAATGTGCCACTCCTCTCCTCTACCACTGACCACCCCATATCCATCATCACTGCCCCTCGCCTAAAAAAATGACCACCTCATATCCACCATAGCTGCCCCTCACCTACCACTGACCACCCCATATTCACCATCACTGCCCCTCGCCTACCATTTTACCACCCCATATCCACCATCATGGGCCCCACACCATATCCACCATCACTGCTTACACTGCAATGTGCCACTCTTAAACTGACCACCCCATAGTTACCATCTGTTTCCTCATTGGCATGTGCCCCTTCTCTACCACTGAGCAACCCATATCCACCAACCGTGCCTTTCACTGCCTTGTGCCTCTCCTCTTCTACTCGCCACCCCACATTGACCATCCATTTCCTCAATGACATTTAAACCTTCTCTTTCACTGACCACTCCATATCCACCACCTGTGCCCTCTCTGTCATGTGCCACTCCTCTACCACTAACCTCGCTGCCATGTACCCCCCTTCTGTACCACTGACCACCCCAAATTCCCCATCCATGCTCTCATTGATATATGCTCCTTCTCTACCACTGACCACTCCATATCCACAGTCCATGCCCTCACTGCCATGTGCCCCTGCTCTACCACTGACCACCCCATATACACCATCTGTACCCTCACTGCCATGTTCTCCTTCTCTTCAACTGACCACTCCATATCCACTATCTGGTTCCTCATTGGCACATTCCCCCCCTCTCTACCATTGACCATCCCATATCCAGCATCACTGCCCTGACTGCCATGTGCCCCTTGCCTGCCAAGGACCACCCCGTATTCACCATCAATGTCTTCACTGCCATGTTTTCCTCTGCTCTGCCACTAACCACGCGGTGTCCACCATCTGTACTGTCACTACCATGTGCCCATTCTCTATCACGGACTACCCCATACCCACTATCAACACCCTTATGCAATATTACCTCCTCCACCATTGACTGTACAATATCCACCTTATGTGCCTTCAGTGCCATATGCCCCTTCTCTACCACAGACCACAACATATCCACCATCTGTGCCTTCACTGCATTGTGCCCCTCGTTTACCACTGATCAGCCCATAGCCATCATCCATACCCTCACCACCTTGTTCACTCTTATCTGAACCTGACCACACTTAACATGGGTTAAGGTTTTATATTCCAAGGTTGGTCTAGTAAGAAGTTAAAGGGGAGAGAAATGTTTTTGGATAAGGGTGATAAGTGTTTAGTTGCAAGGCCTGCAGCCCAAAAAAAACAACTTCAAACACCCAACTCCAGATTTCCATTCCAGAAATGTATCTCTAACAGACGTCCCCTTCCTTTTTCCCAGTACCCGTGTTAAGCTCACTGTGATCTGCTACTGCTCAGAAGAGATCCAAGTTTGCGTCTTTCTGTAGGGTTACCAATTGAGTGCCTCAGACTCTGAGAATAAATCCTACTGTCTGATCTATGTGCTCCCCCACACTTGGCAGTCTTTATCTTCCACCATCAGATGATTGCATTGCTATGCATTCTATGTGACATCGGTCCTACAGCAGCCTTTTCAATTGTGTGTTGCAGATCGCCCGGGAGTCACAAGCCGTGAAAACATAGATAGGATTCAGGAACATTTAGCACTGACGCTGATGTCACACATAGAAACTGAGCGGCAATCTCAGGAGTACAGGTAAGCATGTTCATGGAGATCCATATGCTATAGAAATGGTCACCCAAGTGTGTCCCTCACTTCTTCCACCCATATAGGACTATATAGTGGATATACTTTTCCTAAACTAGTCCCGACTGTCTATTTCATCCATAGTTCTGTGCTGGTCTCACCAGTTCTATCCAAAGTTTCTATTTCCATTTTGTATGGAAAGGACAGGGGGTGGCATTCTGGCGCCAGAGGCCTAATTGTTTCTGCTTGTCCATTGCCTGGCCTTGTACTCCTAACATGCTCTATATCCCAGTTCCCAAGTAGTGCACATCGCAGCATGAAATAACAGGAGTTAGGAGGGATGTGATTAACTGTGGAATTCTTTTTAGGAACTGCTATGCACATTCTGTATCTATAAGTCAGCCTATGTTATCATGACACTCCATTTCTTCTGGAATCGTTACTAATCTGGCAAAGAGTATTCCTTGTGCCATTTTCCTTTTATTAATTACTGGGAAAAGCCATATTACAATTGTACTTAGTGCCATGTCCCCAAAAGCTTGACCCTATGTCTATGGAGCCAGGTGTGTCCTGCTGCACTAAAAATGCCATGATGGATCAAGGTAGAACTCTCCTGACCATGTGTCAGGGAAATGGCCTGTGGAAGAACTGGCAATACTGCCAGTATTAGAGATGGACGCTTTTGGCGCACTCCAGAAGAATGGTGAATGACGTGAATCAACGAACGCGCGTACGCAATGGCGCGCGCATAACGTGACAGATGTGGCCACTTGCTAGCCTATATAAGACTGCTACTGATTCCGCCAAATTGCTGGATTGTTGTCAGCCTGTGTTCCGGAACCTCTGTGTACTTTCCTTGCTCTACCAACCTTGCTCCTCTTTGATCACCTGTATATGACCCCGGCTTGCTTTACAAACTTCAGTATTATTTACCTGTCTGCCTTCCTGTGTATGATCCCTACTCACATTACAGACTTTGCTATTATTACCTGCCTGCTTTCCTGTTGTGACCTCAAGTTCCTGTTTCTGCTACCTACCTTGTCCCCAGACTGATTACCCATGTTTGATCCTCAGCCTGGTTTCTACTACTGTTCCTGTGTGCACAGGTTTGCCAAGTACATCTGGAGTTTCCGAGAGACATCTGTCTTTCTGTGTATCATGTCATCTCGGATCAGGTACGTGACAGTATAATCCAGCCAAGTCGGAGGCTGACAGAGGTGTTTCCACGCTCTAGGCTTTGTGCTAGCAAGTCAACCTCTATACTCAGGCAGTACAGAGACTCAAAGAAGGCTATTTCCAGCTGGAGGGCCGTCTGCAGCATTTGATGGTCTCCCGTACTTCTGTGGATTCCAGTCCACCATCTGCCAGTGCTGCACCAGCTTCCTCGTCCCAGGAACAAACTAGCTCCACTCATACAGTAATGGTTACTCCTCCCGAACAGGTATCGATGCCTGAGTGGTTCTTCGTTGAGTGGAAAAAGTTCAGGGCCTTCAAGAGCGCTTGCTTATTATACTTGGCCCTTCAGTCCAGAACTTTTTCCATCGAGACTGTGAAAGTGGGCTTCATAATTTCTCTGCTATCCGATTAACCTCCAAACCTGGGCTTATAACTTATTGGAATGGAAGGACCCTGTTCTGAACTCTGTGGATACTTTCTTTGAAGCCATGGCGCAACTTTATGATGTTCCTCAGTGTACAGCTACTGTGAAGTCTGCCCTACAGCAGGGAAAACATCCAGTTGAAGATTACACCGCCGACTTCTGTAAGCTGTCCACTGACACCGGTTGGAATGAGGCTGCTCTTAGGTACCAGTACCGCCAAGAGCTGTCTAAGACTCTTAAAGAGGAACTGGCCCAAGTTGAAACCCCTGCTTCTTTTGAAGATCTTATCCAACTTGCCATTCAGCTTGACAAACGTCTGCGGGAGCAGCGGTCGGAACGTTCTTAAACCTTTAGGCCTATCTGGATGTTGCCTAAAGTTCCACCTGCTTCAGTACCTCCATCTGCATCCTCTACCTCTACAGCTTCTGCAGGGGAACCTATGCAAGTAGGCTTGGTCCGTTCCTCCTTAACTCCAGATGAGACAACATTGCCAGCAGGCCAATCTCTGCCTCTACTGCGGAGGGGTCAGACATTTCTTGCGTTACTGACCCGTGAGCCCTAGTAAGTCTTACCCACAAAGCCCTATGAACTGTCAGGTCTCTGGATCTTCTCAGAGGGAGCCACAGGGCCAATCCTGTCCCAACATCAGGGGCCTAAGGCTCTTCTCCATCCTGTGGCTTTCTCTTCTCTAAGATAACTCCAACAGAGAGAAATTTCGACGTGAGTGACTGGGAGCTGTTGGCCATTAAATTCGCCTTGGAGGAGTGAAGATACTTGCTGGAGGGGGCTGTTCATTCCATTTTGATCTTCACCGTCCATAAGAAGCTGGAATACCTCAGAACAGCTAAACGGTTAAGACCCCCTCAAGCCCGATGGGCTCTGTTCTTCTCCAGGTTTAATTTCCACATTACTTACTGGCCAGGCTCCAAGAATGGGAAGGCGGATGCTCTGTCGAATGTTCCCGGATACCCCTGAAATAGCAGAACCAGGTTTGGCCCTTTCTGCACAAAATTTTTTGCTTATCCTGCCCAACCTAAAGACAGCAATTAGTCAGGCTTCTGCCCAGTGTACTGAACCAGAAGTACCTTCTTTGAGGAGTCAAAAGGGGTTTCTATGGTTTCAAGATAAAATAGTCTTAAGGACTTTTCATGATCACAAACTTGCTGGGCATTTCGGGATACAGAAAACCTCCGAACTTATTCTGCGCTCCTTCTAGTGGCCCAGTCTGAATCTGGACTGCAAGAATTATGTCAACTCCTGTGTCACTTGCCAACGTAACAAGGGGTCCAATGCCATGTCCTCGGGTCTACTGAAACCATTACCCATGCCTGAGCAGCCCCAGAGAAAGATATCCATGGACTTTATTGTAGACCTGCCTCCCTCTGAAGGATTTTCCACCATCTTGGTAGTAGTAGATCACCATTCCAAAATGGCTCATTTCCTACCTATGATTGGTACACCCTCTGCTCTGGATACAGTGAACGTGTTCATTAAAGAGATAATCCGACTACACGTCTTACCAGACAACATAATATCCGACAGAGGAGTACAATTCACTTCCAGATTCTGGAGAGATCTCTGCAAGTCCTTGTCAATAGAGGTGTGTCTGTCCTCTGCTTACCATCCACAGAGCAATGATCAAACAGGACAAATCAGACCTTGGAACAATATCTTCGATGCTTTTGTACCTGTGCTCAAGATGACTGGGTGTCTCTTCTCCCATGTGCAGAATTTGCCTATAATTATTCCTTGCATGCTGCCACCAATCTGACCTCGTTCTGGGCAAATTATGGGTTCCATCCCTCATTTTTACCGAATACTGTGCCTAAAGCATCAGTTCCTGCAGTCCAGGATAGCATAAGCTTTTTTAATCCAATTATCAGTCGCTCCAGGAGGTTATGCAAAAGGCTCAAGAAGATTACAAGAAATCCTGTTTTTAAAATTGGGGACAAGGTATGACTTTCGTCAGTGAAACTTAAGCTTTCATATCCTTCCCGAAAGCTTGGGCCAAAATGTATCTGTTCCTTTTGAGATCAAGATGGTGATCAACACTGTGTAGCCTTTGAACTGGCACTACCCAACTCATACAAGATCCACCCTGTGTTCCAGGTTTCTCTGCTAAAACCGGCTGTACCAAGTCCTTTCCCCGGGAGAGAGGAGTTGCCCCCCACCTTCAGTCTCGGTATAAGGTGAGACTGACTTTGAGGTGGAGACCATTATGGATTGCCAGAAGAGAGATAGACAAATACAGTACTTCTTAAATTAGAAGGGGTACCCCTTTGAGGATATGGGAGCCCACGAGCAACGTGCATGCCCTTAGGCTGGTGCAGGAGTTCCACAATAGATTCCCAGAAAGACTGGCCCATTTGGGCATCTAGAGGCTGCCCTTGGGGGGGAGGGGGGGCACTGTCAGGGAAATGGCCGTTGAAGAACTGGCAATGCTGCCAGTACTAGAGATGGGCGTTTCTGCCGTAATCCCGTGCGCAAAAAAAGGTGAATCGGCGAACACAATGGTGTGAATCGGTGAATGTACGTACGCAGTGGCGCGTGCATAACGTGACAGATGTGGACACTTGCTGGCCTAAATAAGACTGCTACTGATTCCACTGGATTGCTGGATTGTTACCAGCCTTCCTGTGTTCCTGAACCTCTGTGCACTTTCTTTGGAATTCCTGTTGTGACCTGGTTAGTTCCAGACCTGTTTGATCTCCTTCTCCTGGCATTGACCCTCTGGTTTGCTCCACCAGCCTTGCTTCTGTTTGGTCACCTGTGTATGACCCTGGCTTGCTTTACAGACTTCAATATTACTTTCCTGCCTTCCTGTATATGACCCCCGGCTCACATTACGAACTTTGCTATTATTACCTGCCTGCTTTCCTGTTGTGACCTCGGCCAAATTCCTATTTCTGCTACCTGCCTTGTCCCCGGACTGATTACCCATGTTTGATCCTCAGCCTGGTTTCCACTACTGTTCCTGTGTGCACAAGTTTGCCAAGTACGTCTTGAGTTCCTGAGAGACATGTCTTGCTGTGTATCCGGTCATTGCCAGCATCCACCAGGTGATCACTGGCCCAGCTCTTCAGGACCCTGTTGGCAACCTGTGCTTCTTTGGGCGCTACACCTCCTGTACCACCTTCAGGGGTATACCGCATTCAGCCGCAAGGGGAGCCCTCTCAGCACCTTGGCCTCGGATCAGGTACGTGACACCATGACTAGAAGCATTTCAATACATTCCTGATATGTCTTAATATCTGTATCACTATACAGAAAAGTTCCACCTTTTAGCATTATCAAGATGTCCTTGAGCTCCAATTAGTGACTATGCCTTAGCTGTCATGACGTCATCAGTTTGCTGAAGGCAGGAGCAAGCATTTCCTTTAGTTCCCCCAATGATCAGATTGTAAATTTATAGCAATTCACAAGTGACTCCAGGACAAACAGAAGGGGCAGAATTTACTTTCTGTTGCTTGTATATAAAATGAATCAGCCCCATTTTTTGCCATTTTTCAGGTTTCTGTTTGCGAAGATCATGGAGTGCCTAACGGAACTGCGCACGGTGAGCGATGAGCACAGCAAGCAGGTCCTCTACATTTGGGACATCCAGCCAGGCTACACGCCTCTCCTTCTTGAGGTCTTCAGCAAAGTGAACGACGAATGACTAACGCCCTCACATGGCTTATTTTTGAGGAAATGGCAGGACACGCTAGGAACCAATGAAAATAAGTTACTGGTTCCCTGAGACGCTAAATGTCCCTCTAGACTGATGCTACTCCCTTCCAAAAACAAAACGGGTACCGGAAACTCTTCTGAATGTTAATTCAGATCCTCCCGCTCCAATGGTTTCCCTTTGTTACTGTAGTGAACACTACATGGACCAGCAACTCTGACCTCAGGACAATTACATATCAGGGAAACAGACTGTGCCAAACAAGATGCTGGATCTATGGGAACAGTCTATGGCCAGCTCATGGCCTGTAAGCTACACTGCTCTTGTGACATTAGCTAAGACAGAACATAATAAGCTACAACCA
Organism: Pelophylax lessonae; assembly: GCF_965119305.1. Classification (NCBI taxonomy): domain Eukaryota; kingdom Metazoa; phylum Chordata; class Amphibia; order Anura; family Ranidae; genus Pelophylax; species Pelophylax lessonae. The sequence continues at coordinate 14,638,725 of NC_138769.1, forward strand.
CCTGCCCATAATGTGACATGAACCACAGGGGCCGCTGATAAGGGGGTACAGGCAGCACTCCTGTGTAGCGCCTAGGCCCCATCTGGTTATTAGAAAGGCTTGTGGGCAGCAGGCCCTGTCAGGCTGTATGGGACCCCATGATTTCTAATGGTGGCCCTGGGGCACAAGAACCTGCTATGACTTTTTGGGGACCAGTCTCCTGTGCACCCACTGTGTCTCCAGCATGACTTGCTTATGTTAGAGTTCAACCAACCTGAAAATTTAAAGTGAGCCCCTCATACCCAAAACCAAAGTGCTGCAACCGTAGTTTTCCAGGCTGTCCCCTTCATCCTCTACCTAATATCTCTTAGTCACAGGCCCAGTACTAGTACGCATGTTGGCTTAACACTTCAACTAGTAGTTAATGGAAACCTGTCCTGAGATAACCCAGGGGCTGCCTTTGCTGACCGCCTTTCTGAAAATCCTGTTTGGCTGCCATGCTGATCCACCAGGTTTAATAATTTGGCTGCCATGCTGATCCACCAGGTTTAATAATTTGAATCACTGAGTCAGAAAAAAAGATGTGGATTAAGAAAGTGCTAGAGCAGTGATTAAAAGTGTTTAATGCAAGAGGATCTACATAACAGTCAATGGTTCCAGAGGTATAGGTCAGCCCCAAAAGGTTCCTTAGGTTTCCAGAGGATGAAGGTGACAGCCAGGGAACAGTGGCTGCTTCCATATGTTTGTCCATATGGGTTCATTATATGGTCTCTCAGATGCAGGAGCAGAGCAGGACATATGTTAAATGGGTGGATGCATATAGATGCACTATATTGCCAAAAGTATTGGGACGCCTGCCTTTACACGCACATGAACTTTAATGACATCTCAGTCTTAGTTCATAGGGTTCAATATTGAGTTGGCCCACCCTTTGCAGCTATAATAGCTTCAACTCTTCTGGGAAGGATGTCCACAAGGTTTAGGAGTGTGTCTATGGGAATGGTTGACCATTCTTCCAGAAGCGCATTTGTGAGGTCAGGCACTGTTGTTGGACGAGAAGACTTGGCTCGCAGTCTCCACTCTAGTTCATCCCAACGGTGTTCTATCGGGTTGAGGTCAGGACTCTGTGCAGGCCAGTCAAGTTCCTCCACCCCAGACTCACTCATCCATGTCTTTATGGACCTTGCTTTGTGCACTGGTGCGCAGTCATGTTGGAACAGGATGGGGCCATCTCCAAACTGTTCCCACAAAGTTGGAAGCATGAAATTGTCCAAAATGTCTTGGTATGCTGAAGCCTTAAGAGTCCCCTTCAATGGAACTAAGGCGCCAAATCCAGCCCCTGAAAAACAACCCCACAGCATAATCCCCCCTCCACCAAATGATTTTGACCAGTCCACAAAGCAAGGTCCATAAAGACATGGATGAGTGAGTTTGGGGTGGAGGAAATTGACTGGTCCTGACCTTAACCCGATAGAACACCTTTGGGATGAATTGGAGACTGTAGGCCAGGCCTTCTCATCTACATCAGTACTTGACCTCACAAATGCGCTTCTGGAAGAATGGTCAAACATTCCCATAGACACACTCCTAAACCTTGTGGACAGTTTTCCCAGAAGAGTTGAAGCTATCATAGCTGCAAAGGGTGGGCCAACTCAATGTTGAACCCTATGGACTAAGACTGGGATGCTATTAAAGTTCATGTGCATGTAAAGGCAGACGTCCCAATACTTTTGATGTAGTGTATGTAATATCCACTTCAGCCCATCCATTCCATTCTACTCTTAGACATGGCTGTACACTTAATGAAAGAGAAATATTTTAAGTGGCCACATTAGTGGAAACCTGTGCCAGATAGGGATAATGTATGTCCTTCGCTGACCTCCTCCTGAAAATCTCATCAGAGCAGACAGTCAATATAACAGACACGATAGCAGCTATTTATCGGACTTGGCCATGTACGTTGGGGCTTATGCCTAACGTTTTGGCTAACTGGCAACGTACATCACCTCAAACACTCCACACTGCTGTAGCCTTAATCAATGTATTTTCTATATGTGTACAGTAGGGATGAGTGATTGCGCTAACTTTTTGAATTTCCTTTGAATTGACCAGAACGTTCGCTAAAATTGACCTCCAATTTCACCATCCTGGCCGCTTAGGAGAGCTCTTTTTGGCAAAAGAACAATTTATGGGGCTATGTTTCCTGACAAAGCAATGTGATCACCAGGTCCGCATTGATTTAAAGATCAAATGGCTTTGTGATAATCAAAGGTTTAGGGTCAACCTTTGGTTGAAGCTTGGGACCAGTGCTGGGATGAAGGTTAGGGTCAGCATTTGGGCTCAAAATTAGGACCAGCATTGGGATTAAGGTTAGGGTTGGCTTTAGGATCAGCTTTTGGATCAAAGTTAGGGTCAGTTTTGGGATCAAGGTAAGATTTAGTGTTGGGATCTAGGCTAAGGACAGCAAGAGGGCCAGTTTCACAGGGGCTTGTGTAAGAGCAGTGTCAACAGCAGCCTTTGACAAAGCATTTGCAGAGCTTTCAGCAAGCTTTGAAGCTTTTAAAGTACAATTTAGCTCCAGTTTGTAGATTTTCAACAAGCTTAAGAATTTGCTAAAGCCTGCTAGCAGCTTGTTTAAAGTGGAAAGCTGACCCTAACCTCAATTCCAAAGCTGATACTAACCTTTATCCTAATGCTGACCCCTAATCTCTATCCTTAAGCTAATTCTATTTATTGATCCCATTGCTGACCTTGACTCTAACTGCTGACCATAACTTAGATCCCAACACTAAACCTTACTTTGATTCCAAATCTGACCCTAACTTTGATTTTAAAAAAGCTGAACCTGACCTTTATCCTAAAGCTATCCCAAAACCTTGATCCCAACGCTAACTCTAAGCTTGATCCCAATGTTGTCTGTTATATTAAGTCAAGGTTGAGGTCAACATTAGGATCGTAGTTAGTACAACTTTGGGATGATGGATAGAGTTAGCTTGAGGATAGAGGTTGGAGGTCACCGTTGGGTTTAAGGTTAGAAGCATCACTGGAATTAATGTTGAGGTGAGCATTGGGGTCAACTTCAGAATCAAAGTTAAAGTCAGTGTTGGGATAAAGGTTATGGTCTGCGTTAGAATTAAGCTTGTGGTCAGCTTTGGGATTAGGGTAAGCGTTGAGGTTTGGATCCTCTGTTTCTCAATATCCATCAACTTCCCAGCTAATGATGACCCTCTTCTGGTGCAAAAACAGGTCCAGGATCAGTACAAGAGCTTCTGTAACCCTCAGGAGTAATTTAAAGACCATGGTACCAAAAAAAGTTAGGAGCATCATTGGAGTTAGGGATAGCGTTGGAGTCAGCATCGTAATCAAGGTTAAGGTCAGTGTTGGGATAAAGGTTATGGTCAGCATGAGCATTAAGATGATTGGGGTCAACACTATGGTTTGGATATCCCCGTTTCTCAATATCCATCAACTTCCCAGCTAATGAGGATCCTTTTCTGGTTCAAGAACAGGTCAATGATGGGTAAAAGAGCTTTTGTAACCCTCAGGAGTAATTTAAAGACCATGGCACCAAAAGGGTAGGATCATCATTGGAATTAAGATTAGGATTTTTGTAGGGGTCAGCTTTCAGAGTCAAAGTTAAGGTCAGTGTTGGGATAAATGTTATGGTCAGCGTTCGATTTAAGATTATTAGGGTCAGGTTTGGTCCGTTTCTCAATACCCATCATCTTCCCAACTAATGAGAACCCTTTTCTGGAGCAGGGACAGGTCCAGCAAAGCTTCTGCAACCCCCAGTAGCCCTTTAAAAACCATGGTACCAAAAAGTTGGGAGCATCATTGGAATTAAGGATAGGGTTAACGTTGGGGTCAGCTTCGGAATCAAGGTTAGGATGAGTGATAGGCTTTGGATCCCCCCGTTTCTCAATACCCATCATCTTCCTAACTAATGAGAACCCTTTTCTGGTGCAGGAACAGGTCCAGGATGGGTAAATGAGCTTCTGTAATCCAAAGGAATAATTTAAAAACCATGGTACCAAAAGGTTTGGAGAATCATTGAAATTTAGGTTAGGATTAGCGTTTGGGTCAGCTTCGGAATCGAGGTTTGGGTCAGAGCTAGGGTTTGGATCCCCCTGTTTCTCAATATCCATAAACTTCCCATCTGGGGGCCCTCTTCTGGTGCAAGAACAGGTCCAGGATCGAGCTTCTGTAACCCTCAGGAGTAATTTAAAGACCATGGTACCAAAAAAGTTAGTAGCATCATTGGAGGGATAGTGTTGGGGTCAGCATCGTAATCAAGGTTAAGGTCAGTGTTGGGATAAAGTTTATGGTCAGAGTGAGCATTAAGATGATTGGGGTCAACGTTATGGTTTGGATACACCCATTTCTCAATACCCATCATCTTCCCAACTAATGAGAACCCTTTTCTGGAGCAGGGACAGGTCCAGCAAAGCTTCTGCAACCCCCAGTAGCCCTTTAAAAACCATGGTACCAAAAAGTTGGGAGCATCATTGGAATTAAGGTTAGGATGAGTGATAGGTTTTTAATCCCCCCCCCTGTTTCTCAATACCCATCATCTTCCCAACTACCCTTTTCTGGTGCAGGAACAGGTCCAGGATGGGTAAAAGAGCTTCTGTAATCCAAAGGAATAATTTAAAACCATGGTACCAAAAAGTATGAAGAATCATCTAAATTAAGGTTAGGATTAGCGTTTGGGTCAGCTTCGGAATCGAGGTTGGGGTCAGAGCTAGGGTTTGGATCCCCCTGTTTCTCAATATCCATAAACTTCCCATCTGGGGACCCTCTTCTGGCGCAAGAACAGGTCCAGGATTGGTACAAGAGCTTCTGTAACCCTCAGGAGCAGTTTAAAGACCATGGTACCAAAAAAGTTAGGAGCATCATTGGAGTTAGAGATAGCATTGGGGTCAGCATCGTAATCAAGGTTTAGGCCAGTGTCGGGATAAAGGTTATGGTCAGCGTGAGCATTAAGATGATTGGGGTCAATGTTACGGTTTGGATACCCCCGTTTCTCAATATTTATCATCTTCCCAATGAGGGCCCTTTTCTGGTGCAAGAACAGGTCCATGATGGGTAAAAGAGCTTCTACAACCGCCAGCACGAATTTAAAGACCATGTTTACCATCTTTGTTCTACCTGCCCCTTTAGGGTTGAATCCATTTGGTAGACTGATAGCTGAATTTTTCATCCTAGTCCAGATCCCGACCTGTTTTTAAAACGTGCCTCCCAGATGCCTCAGGGAAAACCCAGAGTACACTCCTCTTTATTGTGCCATTTTATTTTTCAGCACGTGAGGCAGTCATGGTGTCCAGTTAGGCCATAGCTGTAGGGGAAAAAAAATGCCAATGTTCAGGACAAAATCACTCTTTGCAAATACATATATTTTGCATTTGGAATCACAATCTGTTGTGTAGGCCCAAAATAGGATACAGTGACGTCATGCAAGAATCGGCTCCAGCCTTGGAAATGAAGTGGAGCTCTGGTTAGGAGTTACAGAATAATTTAGGGTTAAAAAAAAAAAAAACTTACCTCAACGGGAGTCTTCTCATTCTCCTTAGCCTCAGGTGACACCATGAAATAATGGGTAAAATCTATGCATCTGCTTTGCGGCACTGGGGTCCTTGGTTCAGGACACTGTCTGCATGGAATTTGCATGTTCTCCTTGTGGTTGGGTTTCCTCTGGGTACTCCCGCACTCCAAAGACATGCTGACCGTTTTATGGGTCCTTGGCTAAGTTGGCGCTATTACGTGGTGTGTATGAATGTGAGAAAGGGATGTTAGATTTTAAGCTCCTTGAGGGCAGGGACTGATGTGAATGTAAAGTGCAGTGCAAATTTTCAGCACTATAGAAATACCTGTAATAATATGCCAGGTGTAACCTCAAACAAAAACCACATCGCTCAGAACAGTGGAAATATCAGGTAAATGGAAACATCCATCAGCTGCATGGGGTGCGGTGATCTCTCCAAACACCATAGGATACAATATCAAGCAAAAGGACAGCCGGCAACTCTGTAAATCTTCCAATTCTTTGTCACGCTTAAGTGAGTAAAAAGACAAGGTGGTTAACGCGTTTCGGCGATGAGCCTTGATCACAGCCAGGTGTCACTAAATGGAAAGCTACCGGCTAGTCCACTGCATTAGCATGCGCTGTTCACGCCCAGGAGGAGCAGAGATCCCAGAAAAGGCATTAAAAGGACCCTAGAATGGTCCGGTTACCAGAAGGGTTATAGCCCTCTCTGGAGGTCCACTTTAAGTTGCAGTCAGTCGCATCCTTTTTATAGCAGCAGGTTTAACGTCACATTTCATACATCCCTCCCCCATTCCACGGGGGTTCAAATCTCAGGAATTATGTCAGACTGCAGGACCAATCCGTAGAAGACGTTTTCTAACTATGAATGTATATACCTGTGTGTCATTATCGCCCCCTGGTGGCCTTTCTACTTATTTATTTTGTTGTCCGTCATGTCTCTCTGTGAAGTGAATGTGACGGAAATATTTTTATTGTGACTTGATCTATTGTGACAATCGATGGTTGGGTGGGTGGGGGGGCAGATCGGTCTCCTGGAAGAGATGGTGCAGCGAGATCAGTGGAGACTGAATCTGGGAGGGAGGGGGTTAATTATGAAAAATGTGAAATTTGTGATGTATGTTTACTGGAATAAACAGGATTTACACATTTTATATAACCTATCCGTGTGTTTCCTGCTGTGGCCGTGTGATGGTTTCCTAATTCTGCATTTCCTGGGAATGGGGGGGGGGGGGGGGGGGGGGCACATGGCACATAATGATGCCTGGGGGGCGGGGGTGTTATAATGTCCAATTATTCACATTTATCTATGAAGAATAAGGTCATTATAAAAAAAAAAAAATATATATATATATATATAGTGCTTTGCGAAAATATTCGGCCTCCTTGAACTTTGTGACCTTTTGCAACATTTCAGGCTTCAAACATAAAGATATAAAACTGTAATTTTTTGTGAAGAATCAACAACAAGTGGGACACAATCATGAAGTGAAACGAAATTTATTGGATATTTCAAACTTTGTTAACAAATAAAAAACTGAAAAATTGGGCGTGCAAAATTATTCAGCCCCTTTACTTTCATTGCAGCAAACTCTCTCCAGAAGTTCAGTGAGGATCTCTGAATGATCCAATGTTGACCTAAATGACTAATGATGATAAATAGAATCCACCTGTGTGTAATCAAGTCTCCGTATAAATGCACCTGCACTGTGATAGTCTCAGAGGTCCCTTTTAAAGCACAGAGAGCATCATGAAGAACAAGGAACACACCAGGCAGGTCCGAGATACTGTTGTGGAGAAGTTTAAAGCCGGATTTGGATACAAAAATATTTCCCAAGCTTTAAACATCCCAAGGAGCACTGTGCAAGCGATAATATTGAAATGGAAGGAGTATCAGACCACTGCAAATCTACGAAGACCTGGCCGTCCCTCTAAACTTTCAGCTCATACAAGGAGAAGACTGATCAGAGATGCAGCCAAGAGGCCCATGATCACTCTGGATGAACTGCAGAGATCTACAGCTGAGGTGGGAGACTCTGTCCATAGGACAACAATCAGTCGTATACTGCACAAATCTGCCCTTTATGGAAGAGTGGCAAGAAGAAAGCCATTTCTTAAAGATATCCATAAAAAGTGTTGTTTAAAGTTTGCCACAAGCCACCTGGGAGACACCAAACATGTGGAAGAAGGGGCTCTGGTCAGATGAAACCAAAATCAAACTTTTTGGCAACAATGCAAAACGTTATGTTTGGAGTAAAAGCAACACAGCTCATCACCCTGAACACACCATCCCCACTGTCATACATGGTGGTGGCAGCATCATGGTTTGGGCCTGCTTTTCTTCAGCAGGGACAGGGAAGATGGATAAAATTGATGGGAAGATGGATGGAGCCAAATACAGGACCATTCTGGAAGAAAACCTGATGGGAGTCTGCAAAAGACCTGAGATTGGGACGGAGATTTGTCTTCCAACAAGACAATGATCCAAAACATAAAGCAAAATCTACAATGGAATGGTTCACAAATAAACATATCCAGGTGTTAGAATGGCCAAGTCAAAGTCCAGACCTGAATCCAATCGAGAATCTGTGGAAAGAACTGAAAACTGCTGTTCACAAACGCTCTCCATCCAACCTTACTGAGCTCGAGCTGTTTTTGCAAGGAGGAATGGGCAAAAATTTCAGTCTCTCGATGTGCAAAACTGATAGAGACATACCCCAAGTGACTTACAGCTGTAATCGCAGCAAAAGGTGGCGCTACAAAGTATTAACTTAAGGGGGCTGAATAATTTTGCACGCCCAATTTTTCAGTTTTTTATTTGTTAAAATTTGAAATATCCAATACACTTCGTTCCACTTCATGATTGTGTCCCACTTGTTGTTGATTCTTCACAAAACATTACAGTTTTATATCTTTATGTTTGAAGCCTGAAATGTGGCAAAAGGTCAAAAAGTTCAAGGGGGCCGAATACTTTCGCAATGCACTGTATATATATGTGTGTGTGTGTGTGTGTGTGTGTGTGTGTGTATATATATATATATATATATATATATATATATACTTATTTTCAAATTGTATTAGTTTTTAATGCTGTTTACAATAAAAGTGAAAAAGATAGACATTTCATAAAGCATTATCCGTAATTTCAATAATCCCCAAACCCCCCCCCCCTCCCTCCTTCTCTACCACCCCCTTCTAACTTTATTAATCGATATCCAATTTGATGTTCCTCTCTGTCTTTCCTCTAGTTTGACCGATCTTCCTATTTCTATAATGGATCCATTGTCCAAATTACAATGGATTTACTGGATTTTATCAAATCTACCCATTTTTTTTTTAATGAGCAATTTAGTTGTTCCTCTTCCCTACTACCAATATCCTCTATGTTGTAAACATGGTCGATTCTTCTGCACCATTCATTAGGGGTCCGACTCTCTACTTCCAACCATTTTTTCAGTATTACTCCCTTTGCTGCATTCAGTAGGATTGGAACCATTGTAGTCAGTGGCGGCTGGTTCTCCATGAGCCGGGGGGGGGTGGTAGACGGACCACACCAGCTCCAGCCCGCACACCATACCCAACCCCTCCCCCAGACCACACCAGCCGGCACACCATACCCCCCCCCCGACCACACCAACTCCAGCCTGCACACCATACCCCCCCAGACAACACCAGCTCAAGCCTGAACACCGTTGCAGACAGACCACACCAGCTCCAGCCCGCACACCATACCCGACCCCCAGACCACACCAGCTCCAGCCTGCACACCATACCCCCCCCCCCCGGACCACACCAGCTCCAGCCAGCACACCATACCCAACCCCCCCTTTAGACCACACCAGCTCTAGTCTGCACACCATACCCACCCCCCACGGACCACACCAACTCCAGCCTGCACACCATGCCCGACCCCTCGGACCACACCAGCTCCACCCAGCACACCATACCCGACCCCCCCTTTAGACCACACCAGCTCCACCCAGCACACCATACCCCCCCCCCCCCGGACCACACCAGCTCCACCCAGCACACCATACCCAACCCCCCCCCCTTTAGACCACACCAGCTCTAGTCTGCACACCATCCCCCCCCGGGGACCACACCAACTCCAGCCTGCACACCATACCCGACCCCCCCGGACCACAGCAGATCCACCCAGCACACCATACCCAACCCCCCCCCCCTTTGGACCACACCAGCTCTAGTCTGCACACCATACTCCCCCCCCCCCCCCCCCCCGGACCACACCAAATCCAGCCTGCACACCATACCCGACCCCCCCCCCCCCCCAGACCACACCAGCTCCAGTCCATATCCCATTCCCCCCCCCCCCCCCCACCAATCACACCAGCTCCAGCCTGCACACCAGACCACACTAGCTCAAGCCTGAACACCGTAGCTCTAGCTGCGACCCCCCAGACCACACCAGCTCCAGGCTGCACACCAGCTCATAAAGTCAGCAGCTATAAATTCCGTAGCTGCTGACTTTTATTATACAGTGGAAATAAAAAGTCTATACACCCCTCTTCACATCACCCCATCAATGGGATTCAGGTCTGGGCTCTGGCTAGGCCATTACAAAACTTGAATCTTCTTCTGGCTCGGCCATTCCATTGGTAATTTGGATGGATGCTTTGGGTCGTTGTCCTGCTGAAAGATGGAGTTCCTCTTCATGTTCAGCTTCCTAGCAGAAGCCTGAAGGTTTTGTGCCGATATTGACTGGTATTTGGAACTGTTCATAATTCCCTCTACCTTGACTAAGGCCCCTGTTCCAGCTGAAGAAAAACAGCCCCAGATTGCAGATTCCTATCTTTTTTGTTATTCTGAAGAAATTCCTGTTTGTTCCTCTGTGCTGAGTGGGTCTTATGGGAGTGGTTTCATAATTATCAATCAGCTGTGCACCTGCAGAGCACTAATGAGAAAATCTGCTGGCCCTGCATCCCTTTAGACGTGTTCCTATTGGGAGTATCTCCCCAAGAAAAATTATATTTTTGTTGCAGGGGATGTCTGAAATCTGACTTGTATCTTAGGCAGACTTCTGGGAAAATTGGTGAGCCAATCACACAAGCAGGAAATGATGTTTCTGGGGGTGTGGTCAGTATACATTCTGTGTACAGAACACCTTCAGGTGGCCATATTGTATTTCAGAAAATTACAACAGCTGCAGATTGAAAAGGAAAAGTATTTTTTAATAACATTCAATTACAATATGATTTGTGTTGCAATTGTATACGCTACAATATTTTTTCTTTACTTGCTGATTTTTTTTTTTTTCCCCATGAAAGTGGAGTTACCTTTTAACCGCTTCCGGACCGCCCGCCGCAGATATACTGCACGAACCGATGTAGGGCTAGGTCGCTCGTGCTCCTGCAGCTAGGGGGCGAGCGCACGCCGCCGCCGGGGACTCCGATGCACGGGGCAGGTGGCTCCGATTGCCGTCTGACACCCGTGATCGCTCCCCCGCTGAGAGAGAAGGACGGTCGGATGTTGTAAACACAGCTGACCGTTCTTCTCTCTGGAATGATCACAGAGTGCCTGTGATCCTTCTCTATAGGAACACATGTCTCTATGGTAATTTCACAAGCCACGCCCCCCCCCCCCCCCCCACAGTTAGAATCACTCCCCTAGGCTCACATTTAACTCCTTGATCACAGTATTAACCCCTTCCCTGCCAGTGTCATTATTACAGTGACAATGCATATTTTTAGCGCTGATTACTGTAGTAATGTCACTGGTCCCCCCAAAAGTGTCAAAGATGTCAGTTAGGGGTCCGATCTGTCCGTCGCAATGTCACTGTCCCGCTAAAAATCGCAGATCGCCGCCATTACTAGTAAAAAATAAATAAAAATGACAAATCTTTTTTTTATATTGTTTACTTTTTATTTTTACACTTTCCTTTTTTAATTTTTTTTTTAATGTTTTGATCACTTTCATTACTGTTACAAGGAATGTAAAGATCCCTTGTAATAGGTGCATCACTGCCCCTGTAAGGACTGCCAGTTATTCTCTCTACGGGTCCCCCTGAATTACCAGCACACAGTCATGACAGATACAAGTTCTTAATTCCTTCACTCGGCTCACTCCAATAATCAGACTAGGGGTATTTGGTTGTTTTGTGGTTTATTGTAAAATGGGGACGGGAGAAGGAAATGGTGGAATACTCCGATTTAACTATAGAGTCAATGTTGAGGACTCCTATCTTCTAATTCACCCTGCCACCTTGGATGAATTTGGATTGAGTCTCTTTTCCTAAGACGACTCGGTGAACAAACCATTATCTTCAGGACACTTTCCCCAGTATCCTCTTTCTCTTCCTCTGCTGACACCCAGCCACTGATTATCCTACAAGCAGGGGTGGCCCCGCTCAGGTCAGGCCCCTTGACATGAGTCCCTTTACTCACGATACTGCAGTCCCAGGGTCTCCAGTGTCTTCCCCTCTCAGTGAGCTTTCCTGGACCTCTTGGGTTCAGATCCTCAACTGCACCTCTGGTCCTCAGGATGACCACCTGCAATCACATGACACCTCTACAGAGGAGGAGGCTGCACCCCTCCCTCCACGACTCTGCTCTGCAGCCAAAGACCTCGCAGCACATGTGCTCCTGGCTTTTATACAGTATCTCCACATGCACCAAGGCGACCTACCCCTGCCAATCACCAGGACTGTATCAAAAGCCTATGAACCCATTGGTCAGGTTTCCTCCCACTGTCCAACATGCCTCCCTATTGGACCAGTGTGAAACACTCTTCAGACCGAATTAATCCCATACTGAGCACAATGAGCAGACCTCACTAACAGATCCTGCTCCCTGGTAGGCAGAGAACAACGTAGATTTACCTGCAGCCCCTCTGATAGGCAGAGAGCAATATAGATTTACCTGCTGCTCCTCTGATAGCCAGACAGAGCTCAAAACTATACTCTCTCACTAGCACCTACCTAGGAGGGTGCTACACTCACCCCCCGCCAAACCGAGCCATGTCCTCACTAGCACCTACCTAGGAGGATGCTACACTCGCCCCCTGCCAAACTGAGCCATGTCCTCACTAGCACCTACCTAGGAGGGTGCTACATAGGAATAGTGCATGACCGGTCCTCTTTCTGAAGAGATGTGGGGTCTATAAGGCTAGAAAGTCTGAGATAAAAAACAAAAAGCGATCTCAGGCTGTCAAGGTTAAAAAAAAATAATAGCAGCAGTGTTTACATCGGCCGCGGCCAGATGTGACATCATAACGTCGCGCCTGGCCCCCATAGGTCATAGCGATTGTCAGGCACCATTTGGCCCATGGTAAATGGCCGCTGCCGTCTGATTCATTCTCCAGCTTGCCGATCGCACAGGAAACCCTTTGGAAGCACCGGAGGGCAGCGGGAGGGGAGGGGGGATGTCCACACCCCACCGCCTGTAGAAACAACCAGTCGCCTGAGCAGTCGCTATGATGGTTTTTACATGACAGGGACTCGCCGGCAGCAAAAAATTATATGTGAATGATGCCTGCAGCTGCACCCATCATTCAGATTTACCCACTTAAACTCCAAGACGTTCCCATGACATCCAGCTAAGGAGAAGTGGTTAAGGGGGGCTAATAAGTGTCCCTCATTCCCATCTCAAAAAGTTAAGCAGTATATCACACATGTGCAATAAATTATCTTTACTGTATTTCGTACTGAAAATATGGGTTTGATAAACCATTGCGCTACCACCGTTTTATTCTTCAGGGTCTCTACTTTCAGAAAATAAGGGGGAAGGGGTAACCTTCAAGCCTAAAATGTGCATTCTACCATGCATGTTACTGCTCAGGCACTGAAAGGGTTAATACCTCCTTCCAGTCTTTTCTGGAGACAGTCCAGTAGCGTGCTGTAATTATTGCAGACAGGAGAAGACTGGCTGAATACAGGATATAGTATAACAGGTGAGTTTCGACCCCCCCCCCCCTTCCCCCCCCGCTCCATTGATTATAGGTATCCATTTGTTTGGGTAATTATTTTTCTTGGTTACTCCAGGATGCTCACGGAGGCTTGCCCTAATACATTACTCGGTTCACAAAATACCACTTGACGTGGATTCTGTTCTCTAGACCTAACACCTTGATATATCTCCACTGTCACTTAGGGGTGTACTCACTTTTGTTGCCAGCAGTTTAGACATTAATGGCTGTGTGTTGAGTTATTTTAAGGGGACAGCAAATTTACACTGTTATACAAGCTGTACACTCACTACTTTACATTGTAGCAAAGTGTCATTTCTTCAGTGTTGTCACATGAAAGGATAGAATAAAATATTTACAAAAATGTGAGGGGTGTACTTACTTTTGTGAGATACTTATATCCAACAATTTAAAGCGCAGTAAAACCCTTGCCCTAAAAGCGCTTATGGATAATACTGAGGTCATCCTAAATCCAGCTAATAAGGGGCATGGTATCGTCGACGCTTCAGGATAGGTCCAATTACCATACAGAAGCACGTAGATTACTATCAGATACTCCTACCTACCTAAAACTAACTAAAGTTCCATTACCTAAATTTAAGGCAGAAGCAGAACAACTGGTCTCCTCAGCTTTGATTGATGGAGTGATTGATAAGTATGAGGCCTACTTTCTCCGCAAGGAATTTCCAAAAACACCCTACTTTTACCATCTGTACACAAACATCAAACCAGCCCTTCGGGTAGACCCATAGTTGCCACCATAGACAGCATTACTAGGGGTTTTTCCTCAGTATAATGATACTTTTCTTCAACCGCTAGCACTAGAACAACACTCATATCTTAGAGATGGGGTCCACCTCCTGGAATTCCTTAGACCATATTCCTGGGAGAGCCATTACCTTTGTGTTTCTTAGGACGTGAATTCCTTATACACATCCATCCCCCATCAGGTCGGCCTTACTGTCGTACAACATTTTTTGTTACAAGACCCCAGTTACATCCAGCACAGGTCACGTTTGTCCTGGAAGCCACATCCTTTTGTCTGACACACAATTACTTCACCTTTGATGAAGATTACTACCTGCAGATTCATGGCACTGCAATGGGTGCAAACTTTGCGCCATCCTATGCCAACCTGACCATGGCCTTTTGAGAGGAAAAACACATCTGGCATAACAACCCCTTTGCTGCCAATATTGTTTTTTATGGTCGCTTTATTGATGACATCCTTATCATCTGGGATGGTACCTCATCCCAGGTGGAGGATTTTGTCAGATACTGCAACAACCCCCTAGGCCTTTCCTTTACGTCTGTTCAGAACAACCATTCTTTAGCCTTTTTAGACCTAGAACTTTACCATATGGGCTCCACCATTAAGGCTAAAAATTATACGAAAACCGACCGCTGGCTATTCTTTTTTGCACTACACCAGCTGACCCCCCCATCCTTTTGTCTGACACACAATTACTTCACCTTTGATGAAAATTACTACCTGCAGATTCATGGCACTGCAATGGGTGCAAACTTTGCACCCTCCTATGCCAACCTGACCATGGCCTTTTGAGAGGAAAAACACATCTGGCATAACAACCCCTTTGCTGCCAATATTGTTTTTTATGGTAGCTTTATTGATGACATCCTTATCTGGAATGGTACTTCATCCCAGGTGGAGGATTTTGTCAGATACTGCAACAACCCCCTAGGCCTTTCCTTTACGTCTGTTCAGAACAACCATTCTTTAGCCTTTTTAGACCTAGAACTTTACCATATGGGCTCCACCATTAAGGCTAAAAATTATACGAAAACCGACCGCTGGCTATTCTTTTTTGCACTACACCAGCTGACCCCCCACCCCCCCCCCCCCTTCCCCCCAGATGGATTAGTAACATCCCGAAGGGACAGTTCTGGAGGCTAAGAAAATTGCACCAATGATTCTGATTATGTGACACAAAGTCACCTTCTTAACCACTTGCCGACTGCCCGCTGCAGTTTTACTGCGGCAGGCTAGCTCAGCTGCGTGAAACGACGTAGCTCTACATTTTGGTCGCGCGCGTGGAGCTGGGGGGCAAACGTGCGCCGCCCCCACTAGGCAGTGGGGATACCGATGCACGGGGCACCCGCGATCGCTCCCCGCTAAGAGAGAACGACGGTCAGCTGTTGTAAACACAGCAGACGGTTCTTCTCTCTGGAATGATCACAGAGCGCCTGTAATCCTTGTATATAGGATCACAGGTCTCTATGGTCATTTCACAAGCCATGCCCCCATACAGTTAGTAAACATTCCCCTAGGCTCACACTTAACTCTTTGATCACCCCTGGGATAACCCCTTCCCTGCCAGTGTCATTGATACAGTGAGAGTGCCTATTTTTAGCACTGATTACTGTACTGATGTCGCTGGCACCCCCAAAAGTGTCAAAAATGTCAGTTAGGGGTTGGATCTTTGCCATGTAGGTATGTATGGTATGCCATTTCTACCAACTCATCAGGATTCCCATTTTCTGAAAATTTTTGTTTAACCATTTCTGGACCGGAAGGATTTGCCCCCTTAACGACCAGGCCATTTTTTTGCGATTCGCCACTGCATTATTTTAATGGACAATTGCGCGGTAGTGCTACGCTGTACCCAAATAAAATTGATGTCCTTTCTTTCTCACAAATAGAGCTTTCTTATGGTGGTATTTGATCACCTGTGCGATTTTTATTTATTGCACTATAAACAAAAAAAGAGCAATAATTCTGAAAAAAAACAATATTTTTCACATTTTGCTATATAACATTCCCAAAAAAAAAATTAAAAATCAAAAATTTTCATCCTTTTAGGCCAATTTGTTTTCTGCTACATATTTTTGGTAAAAAAAAAAAATTGCAACAAGCGTATTTTGATTGGTTTGCACAAATGTTATCGCTTCTACAAACTAGGGGAAAGATTTATGTCCTTTTTTATTTATTTATTTATTACTAGTAATGGCGGCGATCTGCGATTTTTAGTGGGACTGCGACATTGCGGCGGACAGATCGGACCCCTAACTGACATTTTTGATGCTTTTGGGGGGACCAGTGACATTACTACAGTAATCAGTGCTAAAAATATGCACTGTCACTGTACTAATGACACTGGCAGGGAAGGGGTTAACACTGGGGGTGATCAAGAGGTTAAATGTGAGCCTAGGGGAGTGTATGGGGGTGGGGCTTATGGAATGACCATAGAGACCTGTGATCCTATATAGAAGTATCACAGGCACTCTGTGATTATTCCAGGGAGAAGAACGGTCAGCTGTATTTACAACAGCCGACCGTTCTCTCTCAGCGGGGAGCGATCGCGGGTGTCAGGCGGCAATCGGAGTCGCGTGCCCCATGCATCAGCGCACCCCCTAGCTGCAGGCGCGCGACCGACGTACCCCTACGCCGGTTTGCACAGGAGGGACAGTCCGGAAGCGGTTAATATAAGTGTAAACACATCCACACAGTAGACAATAGGTGAGTTAATCAGCACAATCAACAATGTGTGGAAGACCGGTGGTTGAGCGGATGATATTAGCATCTGCTATGAGTCTGACTGTGCGGAGCAGTCCCCCATTGGCCATAGGCAGCCAGGCGTTTAATCATAGATCCTAGGCCTAGAGTCCCAGAGTCTGTGCGTCTTGGGGAGATGTGGACTTGAATCCAAAGTAACATTACTCCAAGGGTCCCCCCAGCTAACACCCCACAAAGAGCAGAGTTCCCTCACAAGCCAGGGCCCCTAGTCAGTAGGCAAGAGGCTAGCCTGAAGTCCCCTCCAAAAGCCCCTGTCCTGAGTGAGTTTGTCACACCAGGTAAGCCCAGAAAGTGGAAGGGGGGGAGGGTTGGGGGGGACACTTCTCCCATCGCTTCTAAAAGTGACCCAGTGGTGAATCTGCCACTCAGAGCACTAAGGGAAAAAAATGATACCCAGGTTAAGGCATCTAGCTGCAGTCATAACCCCGGTATTTAACCTCAAAGCAATGACATGTTTCCCCAGTTAGATGGCCAGCAAGTGGTTAACACCCACACGCCACTCATATGCGTCCGTGGAAGGTTTCGGTCTTGGGCACGCACACTGTGCGCTCCCAGCTTGCTGCCCCGACCTGTCACAGACATCTCCTGGTCTCTGGTTGAGTTGGTGGGAAGGGCTCCCCAATCATGTGACCACTGTGACAGCCAATCACAGTATTTGGGAAGTCTGTCCCGAACCTTGGCATAAAAACTAAGTTAAAGGGCCATCGGGAAGGAGTTAATAAAACTTTATTACAAAAAAAAAAAAAAACGGAGTTATCCCCGGCGAATGATTGGTGAAAGTCACATTTTTCTAAATAGACCTCAGAGACCAGCTTCAGCCCTCCAGGAAAGAGATCTGATTGCAGATTGAAGTCTGCAGGAACCTCGTGGGAGGGAGTCTTGTGGGGACCCCTGTGACATCATCACTGGAACACCATATTTGGTATAGTATTTGATGTCAGGGGGGAAGGTTTCTGTCTTGGGGGGCAGGTTTTGTGGCCGGGGGGGGGTTCACGGAGATGATACGAGATATCTAGGGAGTTCTTAGTTCGGTAGAGTGGGTCAGAGTCAAGAATTCTTCCCAGTTTTCATGGTTGGCCGTGTCCTTGAGATTTCACCTCACTTCCTGTTCCTGTGACCCCAGGATAATAAGGGAGAAGGTGCATTTATCATCACAACAGAAGACACAGAGCACTTAAACCCTCACAGGTGCTCCAACCTCCACCCTTCTCCTCTGTCCCTGACAGAGAGATATGTCATCCGTCAGTGGGACAGAAAACAAGGTTAAATCTCCCCGGCGGGGACACAGACAGTAATTAAAACCTGACTGAGGCTCAGCTTTTCACATTTGAAGTTGGGCGGAACTCATGGGGCCGGAATTTCTCAGCTGTCTTCAGACAATCTTTTAGTAGGAATAGTATAATGTGTAACCCTGGAGGGAGGCCAAATAAGCTGGTCGGGGCGCTCTGAAGCTGGAAGGACTGGAAGAACTGGTCCGCCTCTACTGGGGGAGCCACACATAGCGAACTGTAAAGTCTCCTTCTCCCGCTAATGTCACACTAAGAGGATAGATCAGTTTCTCAACCTTTGTTCAATCGCAGCCTCCTACAAAAATATGCAAAATCTCAATGCACCCCTAAAGTATACAAAAATGTAAATATTACTCATCAATGGGGAACCTGGGCCTTGAATGATGCACAAAACCGATTTGATGAAGGTAACTTCACATCAGAGGTTCCCCCATTACAGCAGAGCCCCCCCCCCCATCACACCAGAAACCTCCCTTCACATCAGAGGTCCCCCATCACATCAGAGGTCCCCCCATCACACCAGAAACCTCCCTTCACATTACAGGTCCCCCATCACATCAGAGGTCCCCCCCATCACACCAGAAACCTCCCTTCACATCAGAGGTCCCCCATTACATCAGAGCCCCCCCCCCATCACACCAGAAACCTCCCTTCACATTAAAGGTCCCCCCATATCAGAGGTCCCCCCCCCCATCACACCAGAAACCTCCCTTCACATTAGAGGTCTCCCATCACATCAGAGGTCCCCCCCATCACACCAGAAACCTCCCTTCACATCAGAGGTCCCCCCATCACACCAGAAACCTCCCTTCACATCAGAAGTCTCCCCATCACATCAGAGGTCCCCCATCACACCAGAAACCTCCCTTCACATTAGAGGTCCCCCATCACATCAGACCTCCCTTCACATCAGAGGTCTCCCATCACACCAGAAACCTCCCTTCACATTAGAGGTCCCCCATCACATCAGACCTCCCTTCACATCAGAGGTCCCCCATCACATCAGACATCCCTTCACATCAGAGGTCTCCCATCACATCAGAGGTCCCCCCCCCCAATCACACCAGAAATCTCCTTTCACATTAGAGGTCCCCCATCATATCAGAGACCTCCCTTAACATGAAAGGTCTCCCTTCACATCAGAGGTCTCCCATCACATCAGAAATCTCCCTTCACATCAGAGGTCTCCCATCACATCAGAGGTCTCCCATCACATCAGAGGTCCCCCCCCCAATCACACCAGAAATCTCCTTTCACATTAGAGGTCCCCCATCATATCAGAGACCTCCCTTAACATGAAAGGTCTCCCTTCACATCAGAGGTCTCCCATCACATCAGAAATCTCTCTTCACATCAGAGACCTCCCATCATATCAGAGGCCTCCCTTTCACATCAGAGATCTCCCATCACATCAGGGGTCGCCATTCACATGAGAGGTCCCCCATCACATCAGAGACCTCTCTACACATAAGAGGTCCCCCATCACATCAGAAATCTCTCCACATCAGAGACCTCCCATCACATCAGAGGTCCCCCCATCACATCAGAGGTCACCCTTCACATGAGAGGTCCCCCCATCACACGAGAGGTCCCTCATCACATCAGAGACCGCTCTTCACATAAGAGGTCCCCCCCATCACATCAGAAATCTCTTTCACATCAGAGACTTCCCATCATATCAGAGGTCTCCCCTTCACATCAGAGGTCACCTATCACATCAGATGTCCCCCCCATCACATCAGAGGTCGCCCATCACATGAGAGGTCTCCTATCATATCAGAGGTCCCATAATCACATCAGAGGTTCCCCATTACATCAGAGACCTCCCATCACATCAGAGGTCCCCCATCACATCAGAGGTCCCTCCTTCACAACAGAGACCTCCCTTCACATCAGAGGTCCCCCCATCACATCTGAGACCTCTCTTCACATCAGAGGTCCCCCCATCATATCAGAGACCCACCATCACATCAGAGGTCCCAGATAAAATCTGTTGCATCGTGTGAACCATCCAATCATGTTAGAGCAGTGGTTTCCGAATTGCGGCCCAGGGGCCAAATGCGGCCTTTGGGACACTTTTCCTCCCACTGATGCAAGATACTATTTCTCCCATTCACGATATTCCTCAAACTGACACGAACAATGGGATGCTATACATCCCACTGACACCAATGATGGGACGCTATTCCTCCCACTGACACCAATGATGAGGTGCTATACCTCCAACTGACACCAATGATAAGGCACTATACCTCCCACTGACACCAATGATAAGGCGTTATTCCTCCCGCTGACACCAATGATGGGGCACTATTCCTCCCGCTGACACCAATGATGGGGCACTATTCCTCCCACTGACACCAATGATGGGACACTATTCCTCCCACTGACACCAATGATGGGGCACTATTCCTCCCACTGACACCAATGATGGGGCACTATTCCTCCCACTGACACCACTGATGGGACACTATTCCTCCCACTGACACCAATGATGGGACACTATTCCTCCCACTGACACCAATGATGGGGCACTATTCCTCCCACTGACACCAATGATGGGACACTATTCCTCCCACTGACACCAATGATGGGGCACTATTCCTCCCACTGACACCAATGATGGGGCATTAATCCTCCCACTGACACCAAAAATGCATTGTTTATTCCCACTGCTGGCAGGATAATTTGTATTTCTAATGGCCACAGTTCAGACCCCCAAAAGTCTGACAGACA
The DNA here is from genome assembly GCF_965119305.1 of Pelophylax lessonae. Classification (NCBI taxonomy): domain Eukaryota; kingdom Metazoa; phylum Chordata; class Amphibia; order Anura; family Ranidae; genus Pelophylax; species Pelophylax lessonae. The sequence goes on from NC_138769.1 coordinate 14,659,726, forward strand.
TTAAACTGTTTAGAAAGTTTGGGGACCCCGGTGTTAGAGCATCGTTATGTCAGGGTGAAGTGTATTGTAACATTGGCCATACAGGTTACATTCTTAGATTATTCTCACAAATTTACAAACAAGTGTAGTGCCATTACATGAATGGCCATACATTAAATGCAAATATAACCTCTGGGAAGATTTTAGATCGAATGAATGTTCAGTGACCAGTTCTCTTTAATAAGCTCACTGTTGGTTGAAGAATAGTTTGCAGAAAGTTCACACAGTAAATGATGGAATACAAATGTGTTCAATAAATATTTCATAAAACCAAAATCCTTATTCAATCGTGGTAGTGAATAAATAGTGAATCATAAAACAATGTAATAATGATAATAAATGTACAATAGTAGTGTCCAATAAATTCCGTGATATAAAGTGCCAATAAACAGTCCACTATATGTGCTCAAGCCTCCAAATGTGTGGCTGTGCTCCCGAAAACCAAGTGAGTGACCAGGGTGTCACAGCTGTTTCCTAATTGTGCCAATCTCCTCTTTAACTTTCTTTATTCCATTAAAAAAGCGGTGATACACTCACATTTACCGATGCATCCATGCACCTTTAGATAGCCTGTAAATGTGAGTGTATCACCGCTTTTTTAATGGAATAAAGAAAGTTTTTTAAATAATATAAGCACTATTGTGAGCTTTTTCTATTCCATGTATACAGATTACTGTGAGGATAAATGGTTTATCTAAGGGGATAAGATTACCGGGATCTGCCGGATATCTAGCATTTACACCCAATCATATCCGATACGAGATTGTTAAAGAGGAGATTGGCTAATCTATGGGAATAGATCATCTGGAGTCGTCAGGCATTCAGCATTTGAGTGCATTTACTTTATACACAAGGAGAGCGCCCAATCACAAGGGGGTGCACAATTAGGAAACAGCTGTGACACCCTGGTCACTCACTTGGTTTTCCGGAGCACAGCCACACATTTGGTGGCTTAAGCACATATAGTGGACTGTTTATTGGCACTTTATATCACGGAATTTATTGGACATTACTAATATATATATATATATATATATATATATATATATATATATATATATATATATATTCGTTTATGATATTGTTTGCTATTTGCACATATTTTTATTGGTGATATTGTACTATTAATGGTATATTGCTTACTATTTGCACAAATATTTTTACTGGTGACATTGTACATTTATTATCATTATTACATTGTTTTATGATTCACTATTTATTCACTACCATGGTTGAATAAGGATTTTGGTTTTATGAAATATTTATTGAACACATTTGAGGAATTATAGGTATTTATTTTATTCATTTGAGCACAGAGATTTATCCAATTTTAAATAGGACCCAGTTTAATATTTTATTCACATATTTTATCACCAATACATTCTTTTTTAATAGTTTTTTTTATTTTTGCGCAACACTATTTTACATTTAATAGCTCAATTGCACTTGTTTATGAGAAGTGAAGTGTCTGCGGCAATTTTAAAAAATCTACCATAAAAAGGTTGCTCGTAGGAATTCTTATAATTTTAAGATGATGGAATACAGCACCACCTAGTGAGCAATATTATTGGCACACTCATGTATAAGAAGTGTGGAAGGACGTTGCTGCCACCTTGTGGAATATATGGTAACTGCGGTAACTCCTAAAATGTCAAAGGAATTCTGTAGAGAGGGAAATATTGACTCAGTAGATTCGCTGGTATCCCGCAGTGAGTGAGGCTTTGGTGCAGCACATCCCAGAGCACTTATTCTGTATGTATGGACTGTGCACAGTACTACTTCTCTTGTCCTCTATGCCGGGTGTAATTCTCAGTATCTGTTCTTATTCTGTATGTATGGACTCTGCTCAGTACCACTTCTCTTGTCCCGTATGCCGGGTGTAATTCTCAGTATCTGTTCTTATTCTGCATGTATGGACTCTGCACAGTACCACTTCTCCTGTCCTGTATGCCGGGTGTAATTCTCAGTATCTGTTCTTATTCTGTATGTATGGACTCTGCACAGTACCACTTCTCTTGTCCTGTATGCTGGGTGTAATTCTCAGTATCTGTTCTTATTCTGTATGTATGGACTCTGCACAGTACCACTTCTCTGTCCTGTATGCTGGGTGTACTGTAATTCTCAGTATCTGTTCTTATTCTGTATGTATGGACTCTGCACAGTACCACTTCTCTTGTCCTGTATGCCGGGTGTAATTCTCAGTATCTCTTCTTATTCTGTACTGCAGTGTGGGAGTTGCTCTGACAAATTCGTCTAGACATTACAATTTGGCCCTTGTCATAGTCCCTCCAATCACTTCTCTTAACACATCAACTTCAGAGACAACATGTTCTCTTGCTGCCTAATATATCCCAACCACTCCCAGGTGCCATTGTAACCAGATAATCAATGCTTTAATTTTACCGGTGAGTGGTCAGATTGTTATGGCTGATCAGTGTATACACTCACCGGCCACTTTATTAGGTACACCTGTTCAATTGCTTGGTAACACAAATTGCTAATCAACCAATCACATTAGCTCCCCATGTGTTTCCTATTTTGTTGTTGCAGTAAACTGGCCCTTTGCTTGGAAAGTCTGGAGAGCCCTGGTTTATACAATGTTTTTACTGGACTACGAATAAAGATGTTTTATATTTACTGGAGATGGTGATCACCAATTTTTTAGTCTTGTGGAAGTAACGGTCTATGTTTTTGTCTGACAGTTGGCGATACGCATGGACATCCAATAGTGAATCATTCCACTCTCTGTAACACACCTTGCAATCACTATCATATATATTGTAATCACTATCATATATATTGTAATCACTATCATATATAGTGCAATGTTTCCCATTCCTTTTCTCCAGGGACATACAGTGGATATAACGGAAAATTTATATCAAATACTTACCGTAATTTTCCTTTCCTGATGGACTCCATGGCAGCATACGTATCGGGTTTGGCCCCGCCTCCAAACCTACCCATAGGACCTCACTCCCATAAATCTTTGCTCCTGTTCAGCACACGTGTTCTGTAACTATCCTCCACAGAAATCCGGGAGGGAACTCCTGCTGCCATGGAGTCCATCAGGAAAGGAAAATTACGGTAAGTATTTGATATAAATTTTCCGTTTTCCTGACAGACTCCATGGCAGCATACGTATCGGGAAATAACTCGCCGTACACACAGGGTGGGCAGGTGCTGAACAGAAAAGTTTTAATGCATTTTGTCAAACAGACAGGACTTGCAAACCAAAATTCACAGAAGAAAGAGCCGCTGGCTCAACACAGTAATGGGATAAGAAAGTGTTAATAGAGGACCACGACGCTGCTCTGCAAATGACTTCAGGAGCCACATGTCTGGATACTGCCCAGGAGGTAGAGATGCTCCGCGTCGAATGAGCTGTAACTACTGCTGGAGGGGTCAAGCCCTTAGCCCTATAAGCCCACTGGATGGTCTGGATGATCCAAGAGGAAATGGATCTCGTCGAGGCTCTTGAACCTTTGTTTTTTCCATAGAAGGTAACAAAAAGATGTTCTGATTTTCTGAAAGAGGAAGTGGCATCTAAATATTTCTTAATACACTCTCCAACATCCAGCGGATGAACCGAAGATTCTTCCTCTTCCTGTCTAAAGGTTGGTAATACTGTTTCTATGTTTTCATGGAAGACAGAGGTCCTTTTTGGTCTCGCATCCAGCATGGGGATGAGCACCACTCTGTCAGGAAAAAAGGTTAAGAAAGGCTCTTGTGTCCCAAAGGACCCAATTTCCGACACTCTTTTTGCTGAGGTTATAGCTACCAGAAACACTGTTATCAGAGTAAGCTCTCTTATGGACAAAGAATCAGACATGTCTTGAATCTGACTCGCCAGGAAATCCAGAACTAGTGGCAGATCCCACTTGGGAAACCTGGGTTTTCTCTGAGGTCTGATTCTCACTGCCCCTTGGAAGAACTGACGAATTAGGGCATGAGTGGCCCAGGAGATCCCTGTAAAAGCGGAAATAGCCGAGACCTGGACTCTGAGCGAACTCACTGATAGAGGCAAATCCAGTCCTGATTGGAGAAAGCTCAATACATCCTGGATCTTAATTGAAGATTGAGGATCAGGCCTTGTATTCAGTTGTGCAGAAAATTTTTCCCAGATTCTCTGATACACCCTGTTCGTTGAGCTTCTTCTAGCACTAAGTAATGTCGAGATTGCCGTTTCTGGACAGCCTAAAGCCTGTAACCTCCTCCTCTCAACATCCAGACCCTGAGATGTAAACGGTCTGGGCACGGATGGAGTACAGACCCCTGGGACAACAGATCCGGTCTGAAGGGTAGCGGGATTGGGTCTCGGACACTGAGTAGCGTCAGAAGGGGAAACCATGGCCTGTTCGGCCAGAAGGGAATCACCGCCACTACCTCCACTGGCTCCGACCTGAGTCTCCGAAGGAACTGCAACACAATCGGAATTGGTGGGAAGGCGTATGCCCTGTGGAATCTCCACTGATCCGAGAGTGCATCTATCCCTGATGCTTGTGGATCTCTGAATCTTGAGTAGTACTTCGGCAGTTTGTGATTGCAGGGGGAGGCGAAGAGGTCTACCTCTGGAGAAAGCCCTAATGTTAGGATCCAGTTGAACGTTTCCTTGTGAAGGGACCACTCGTTGTTGTCCAGATCCACTCTGGACAAGAAGTCTGCTTTGACATTCTGGACTCCTGGAACATAAACCGCTGAAAGATTCGAGAGATTTTTCTGTGCCCAGGACATAATCGGCTCCACTTCCCTCAATAGGGACCAGCTGCGTGTTCCCCCTTGTTTCCTGATGTATGCCACTGCTGAGGTGTTGTCCAGGCGCAGCATGACAGGTTGGTCTTTTGTCAGGTGAGCAAATGCTCGAAGAGCTTGGAATGCTGCTCGGAGTTCTAGTATGTTGGATACTATTCCTCGAGTGGAAAACTCCCACCTGCCCTGTGCCACCTCCGACAGACAGTGGGCACCCCAGCCTATGTTGCTGGCGTCCGAGGTAACCACTACCCACGGAGCTGGCTTCAGAGAGTGGCAGTTCAGCAGGTGGTCTCTGCATAACCACCAGGGGAGACTCGCTCTCATTGAAGGGGTTAAGAAGATGCGTTGATCCAGATGCCACGTATCCCATTGCTGAAGGAATCCCTTCTGAAAGGGTCTCATCCTCCACAGGGCCCACTTCACCATGGGGACTACTGCGACCATAGTCCCGATCACCTTCAGGCATTGACGTGCCTGAAGATGAGAGGATGAGAGGGCAAAGCGAATCCTGTCTCGAAGAGTCCCTATCTTTTCCTCTGGAAGAGAGATAGTCGCCTTCTCTGTGTCGAACAGAGCGCCCAAGTAGATCAGGGACTGAGTTGGAATCAGGTGACTCTTCTCCTTGTTGAGTAACCAACCAAACTTCTGGAGAGTGGACACGACCTGCTCCAGATGAACTAATAGTTGGTCTCTGTCTTGGGACAACAGGAGTAGATCGTCCAAATAGTGGTGAAGACGGATACCTTTCAATCTCAGTAGGGCTACCACGGCCTATAAGATTTTTGAAAAGGTCCGTGGAGATGTTGAGAGCCCGAATGGGAGACAGATAAATTGAAGATGTAATCCTCCCACTTCGAACCGGAGAAACCTTTGAAAATCTTCGTCCACAGGGACATGAAAGTAGGCGTCTTTCAAGTCGATGGACACCATCCAATCTGCCGGCTGGACTGACTGCTGTATGGACAACAGGGTCTCCATTTTGAACCTTTATTTTTTTATGAATTTGTTCAAGAAGGTCAAATCTATTACTGGTCTCCATGATCCGTTCTTCTTTTGGACCAGAAAGAGCGGAGAATATATTCCTTGGCCTCGCTCGGACTCTGGAACGGAGATGACAGCCCCTTGAGCAATGAGAGCTTCGACGTAAGAAAACAAAATCTGACGCCTTTCTTCTAGGCATGGTATGGCAGTAGGCAGGAACCTTGAGCCTGGCCTCTCCTTGAAGACCCACTTGTGGCCTGAAGACACCGTCCTGACGGCCCAGGGGTCCTGAATCGAAGCCGCCCAGACATGTCGGAAGGAGCGTAGACGCGCACCCACCCGACACGTCTGAGCGGGCCCACCTTCAAAAGGACTTAGTGGGCTCACGGTCCCCCGAGGAGACGTTCTTTGTCGTCTTCCTGGAAGACTGTCTGGATCTCCAGTTCCGGTTGAACTCCCGACCAGGTCTATAAGAACGAGCTTCCCTGGCCCGGTCAGGCACAAATTTTCTGGTAGGCTGTCCTTTCTTGACGTTGAACTGGCGCCGATCCTGGGGAAGAAACCCAGACTTACCGCCTGTAGCCCGGGTTATGGCCTCGTCAAGTTTATTCCCGAAAAGGGAGGACCCCTCAAAGGGAATACGGCACCAAACTTGCTTTGATGCCGGATCCGCCACCCAAGGGCGGAGCCAAAGAGCTCTCTTAGCTGTGACCGAGGACAGCATAACTCTTGCCAATAGACGGATCAAGTCTATGGAAGCCTCCCCAAGGAACGACGCGCCCAGCCTAAGCTCCTGGATTGGAGCGCTTCTGGCCACCTCCTCCGAAACCGATCTGACCGATTCGTCTACCACATCAGCCCAAGACTCCATGGCTTTGGATAGAGCAGCTAAAGCCAGGACTGGTTTACAGGCCATACCTGCTGTAAGGTAGATTCTCTTCAAATCAGAGTCCATCCTTCGGTCCAACGGGTCTTTAAATGAGACCGTATCCTCTAAGGGAAGGGTCACGTGCTTGACCAGTCTCATGACTGCTGCGTCAACTAGGGGAGGAGACTCAAGATGTTTCACATCATCCTCTTTGAAGGGGTAAAGTTTAGCCATCTTGGATACTAAGGAATTCTTTCGTTCCACCTTTTTCCACTCCTCCAAGATGATTTCACCCAACTCTCCCAGGAAGGGAAAATTAACACGCTCCTTATTGAGCTGTTTAAAGTACTTCTTCTGCTTGGGAGGGGGAACAGCTGACTCTTCCCAATTTAAGGTCTCTCTGACCGCTTTAACCAGGGAAGGCACCAAGGTATATTCAAAACCCAAGCAGGGATCCTCATCTTCAGAGTCGCTACCTGACAAGAGCATCGACTGATGGCTTGTGTGGGCCGACTCGAAATCTTCCTGTACCTGTAGAGCTACAGGGGAGGGGCTTGGGGAAGCCGCTGCAGTGTCTTGAGAACGACTGACACCCAACTCTGCCAAAGAGTCCTTAACCACTCTCTTGACCAAAGCCTCAATGCGCTGATCGGAAGTATCCCTCTCTCCCGCAGCCTGGGAGAAACATCTATCACAGAAAAGCTTCATCTCCGGGACACTAGCGCCACAGCCTCTGCAACCTGCTTTGTCAGGTCTCCGTGCGTGGCTGGCTGAAGTAGATGATTTTTGATGATGTGAGCCCGAACGGGACTTTCCTGTAGAGTGCCGGTGGCGAGAGCTCGAGCGCCTTTCACTTCTTTGAGAAGAGTGCCTAGTCTCTGAACGAGGAGGGCTGTGAACAAGAGAAAAAAAACAGAAAAAACAGACAGGAAGCTAGGAACACTTGAGTTCCTACCCCCACCCCCTATAACCCACAGCCCCACCAAGAAGCCCCAAATACCTGTTAGGGGCGGGCTGACCACCGGAGGGCAAAGTAGCTTCCATTCTGATGCTGACCTACAAGAATGAGCCGGACAGCAATGTCAGAAAACCAGCAAAAGAGGAGGGGGGGGGGGCGCTCCCAAACTGGGGCCAGTACTCACCAAGAACCAGAGGTTAGCAGGCAGAGCGGCAGCGAACAGCAGGCGTCCAAAACCGATCAGATGCGGAGTATAGAACACCCAGTATCAGCAGTGTGTATAAACACAACACTGCTGACAGTTCTGGGGTTTAAATATGGCGCCTGGTGACGTCATCAGCGATCGCCACCGACGCCAACTCACTGCGCATGCGCCGAGCTCCTACTGCGCACGCGCGAGAGCCAAGCCTCGTTCTCGAGGCGCCGCACATGCGCAGTAGCGTACCGCACCGGCGGCCGGTCAGGAAGTGAACCGCTGACCGGCCCCGGACCACTAGCCACCAGGGAAGGCAGGAAAGACCAGGTAAGAGACACATATATAAGCAAGGCAATATAAACATATAAAATAGCTGCCATGGAGTGTACTCACGAACCGCAGACCACCAGGGATGGATGCACACCGGACTTATCTCTTCAAGGGTACCGGCCACCCGCAGCAGCTGGGCTTTTTGGCCAAGGCTGCTACATCTTCGCCCCTACTCCATACCCCGCAGCAGCTGGGGCTTATTGGAGAGCTCCATACCCGACTGGTAGAGCCATCCATCACCCGGAATCCATCTTCAGGTAGGATATCAGGTAATCCTTTGGAGGACAAAAAAAGAACACGTGTGCTGAACAGGAGCAAAGATTTATGGGAGTGAGGTCCTATGGGTAGGTTTGGAGGCGGGGCCAAACCCGATACGTATGCTGCCATGGAGTCTGTCAGGAAAAAAAGTCTACACACCCTAGTAAAAAAAAAAAGAAAAAAAAAAAATTCAGGCCAAGATAAATCACTTCTAATTTTTTTCCACCTTTAAATTAGCCTATAATTTGTGTAATGCAATTACCACCTCCTGCCCGCCATATAGTAAAATGACAGTGGAGCGGTGCGGCTCTTGTTCTGGGATGACGTCATGCGACTGCGCCCCGATTACCCGCGTTTGCGCGTGCGCCATGTTCCAGGGACCAATCACATGTAAACAAGGAAGCACAGTTTATTGGCTCGCCTCACACTGATAGAGTGTGAGGTTAGGAGAGCCAATCAGTGGCATTTCCTCACAGGGAAGACGTGTAAAGGTAATCAGGGCACTGATTACAATGCAGCCCCAGCAAGGCCCATCAGTGACACCAGTCTGTGCCCATCAGTTATGCCAATCAGCGCCATCTATCAATGCCTCTAAGTGCCTCCTCATGAGTGCCGCATATCAGGGCCACCTCGTCAGTTCTGCATATCAGTGCCTCCTCATCAGTGCTGCATATTATTGCCACATATCAGGGCCACCTCATTAGTGCTGCATATCAGTGCCCATAAGTGCTGCATATCAATGCCCATCGATGCAGCATATCAGTGCCTCCTCATCAGTACCCATCAGTGCTGCATATCAATGCCTCATCAGTGCTACATATCAGTGCCCATTAGTGCTGCATATCGATGCCCATCAGTGCAGCATATTAAAAAAATAGCGCACACATGCAAAAGAAATTACTACCAAATCTGAAGACAATCCATGAATAAATATTCATGGATTGTCTTCAGATCTGGTAGTAATTTCTTTTGCATGTGTGCGCTATTTTTTTAATATGTATGTCTCTTGGTTCACAGCTGCACCAGCTTTAGAAATACATGGGTATGCTCCCCCCAAATTTTTTGCTTGTTCATCAGTGCAGCTTATCAGTGTCTCCTCATCAGTACCCATCAGTGATGCATATCAGTGCTGCATATCAGTACCCATCAGTGCTGCATATCAGTGCCTCCTAATCAGTGCTGCATTTCAGTACCTCCTTATCAGTGCCCATCAGTGCTGCATATCAGTGCAGCCTCAGCAGCCCACATCAGTGAAGGAGAAAAATGACAATTACAAAATTTTCTGAAAAACTTTTTTCCCAAAATGTTGGTCTTTTTTCAGTTTTTTTAGCAAAAAATAAAAAGCCCAGTGGTAAATACCTCCAAAAGGAAGCTCTATCTGTGTGAAGGAAATGCTAAAAAAATTAATTCTGTGTTGCATAGCAGCCCAATTGTCATTCAAAGAGCGACATTGCTGAAAGCTGGCCTGGGCAGGAAGAGGGTGAAAGTGCCCGGAAGTGGTTAAGCATTAAGCATAAAACTGAAACCTTACAATAATTTGGTTGCATAAATATGCACACCCGCCAACTAATGCTTTGTTGAAGCACCTTTTGATTTTATTCCAGCATTCAGTCTTTTGGGGTAGCAATCTATTAGCATGGAACATCTTGGCTTGGGAATCTACCCACTCTTCCTTGAAAAAAGGGCTCCAAATCAGCCAGATCGTGAGGGCATCTCCTGTGCACAGCCCCCTTTATGACACCCCACAGCTTTTCAATTGGATTCAGGTCCGGCCTCTAGTGATCCTTCTTCAAGTGAAGCCATTATTTTGTTGATTTGGAGGTATGTTTTGGATCGCTGTCTTGAAAGGTGAAAGTCCTCTTCATCCTCATCTTTTTTTAGCAGAGGCCTAATGGTTTTGTGCCAAAATTGATTGATATTTGGAACGGTTCATACGTCCCTCCACCTTAACCACTTGACCTCTGGAAGATTTACCCCTTAACCATACGTCATGACTAGGCCATTTTTTTCTGCGTTACTTTAACTGAAAATTGATCGATCATGTGACACTGTACACAAATGAAATTTGTCCTTTTTTTCCGCCACAAAAATCCCCCGTAAAATCCATTATTCTGATGTTCATTGACAGACACAGCTCCTGATCTTCATAACCATTGGGTTATACTGCCCCCTACAGGAGTAGGACACTAGGCAGAAGAAAAGTCTGGCTACACCTATGGGCAGTCCCAGGGGGGTATACTTCCTCTCTCTGCTATAAGTACTCAGTTTTGTTATAAGCAGAGTCAGAAGAATTACAACTCCACAGAGGGGTGGGTGCTGTGTCCATCAATGAACATCAGAGAAATGAATTTTACAGTAAATCAAAAATCCCATTTTCTCTTTCGTTCATTGACGGACACAGCTCCTGATCTTCTCAACCATTGGGACGTCCCAAAGCAGTGTCAAACATGAGGGGTGGGGACAGCAAAAAATTTCCAAGGCTAAACAGTAGCCAACCAGGCAACAGGAGATCAACCAAACTAACTGGAGCCCACCTGAAAAAAAACAATACACCCTCAAAAGAGGATCAGGTCCTTGCAAACCTGCGTCAGTGACGCCTGATGACGGAAGGCCCAGGAGGCACTAAGCACCCAAGTAGAGTGCACCTCGACAGGGAAAATAAGGACCTGACCCCTGATGGAATAGGCCTGAATCACTGTCTGTCTGATCCATCTGGAAATGGTTGCAGAGGAAGCGAACAACCCTTTCAGAGGCCCATCAGTGAGCACAAATAGGGAGTCTGACTTCCTAAAAGACTCTGAAGCTGCCAGATACACCCTAACTGCCCGGACCATATCCAAGGCATGAAAGGCATTTTCCTTTTGAGGTTTTGGCCAGGGACACAGGGAAGGCAACACAATGTCTTCATTCAAATGAAAATCAGAGACAACCTTTGGAAGGAACGATGTACAGGCACGAAGAACCACTTTATCTCGGTAAACCACCAAGTAAGGTGAATGATAGGATAACGCCGCCAATTGCGACACCCTGCATGCAGAGGTGAAAGCCACCAAAAAGGCTACCTTCTGTGACAGCGTAAGCAGGGGAATCTCCCGCAGATTCTCAAAAAAAGGCTTCTAGAAGACAGAGCACCAAATCGAGGTCCCAAGCCGGCAACAGAGACCGCACTGGAGGTGTCAAGTGCCTAACTTCTTGAAGAAAAGTACACACCACGGAGTGTGACCAAAGGCTGTTGAAATAAGGCCACTAAGGTCGACACCTGACAACCAGACAGGCTGGCATCCATGGTGACCACTGTCCAATACAAGGGGAGGAACCAGAGACTGCAGATTTTTGTCCCATTTGATCAGAATCTCCCTGGCAGAGATCTTGTATGGAACTGTGAAAACTGAACCATCTCAAAAGGTAGACACCATCAGGCCCAGCACCTGCATGCAAGTCAGAAGGGATGACCATCTGCTGGACAGCAGGAGACGAATTGCAGCCTGTAGTTTCTGGAGTTTGTCCAGAAGAAGGAGCACTCTGGCTAAGGCCGAGTCCAGAGTCAGACCTAGATAGTCCAGATGGTGGATGGAATCAGAGCTGATTTCAGAAAATTCAGAATTCAGCTAAACTCCCTCAGGCTCATATGGTGATTACTAGGTTTTCCACTAGAGCAGTATTAGACCCTGCTCGCAGAAGGAGGATGTCCAAGTAGCCCAGTACCGCAATCCCCCATTGGCATAACAATGCAAGCACCACGGCTAATACGTTTGTGAAGACCCGAGGACCTGAGGTGAGACCAAAAGGTTACGCCACAAACTGATAATGCTGCTCTCCCACGGCAAAGCAGAGGAAGCCCTGGAGACCGACACATATTGGAAGGTAAGGGTCCTTGATGTCAACGAGGGCAAGAAAATCCCGCTGATGCAGGGAAGCCGCCACCGTGCGAACGGACTCAGTTTTGAACTTCTGCACCCGCACAAAGCAGTTCAGGGCCTTGAGGTTCAGAATTGGATGAACCTGCCTTCCTACGCGGGGACTGTAAACAGGTTTGAGTAAAACCCCTGAAAATGTTCCGAAGTCGGAACTGGGACCATCACTCATAAAGAAAAGGTCTTGCACTGCCCCAAAAAGAGCCTGTAAGCGGACCAGGGACAGTAGCACGTCGGACCGAATGTGTACCAGGGGAGTCCGCGGGCCTGGGAACCAGCGAAGACGTCCCCCCACCCTAGATATGGGTGAAAGCGCACCTTCCTGCTGAAGGGGCCTTGTCTGCGGGTCTGGAGAAGCCAGCACTTGACTTGCCAGACTAAGTTCCCTTGAATCCTCCAGAGGAGTCCCCGAAAGGGCTCCAATCTCTTGTAAGTCAACCCTGAGAGACAAAACAACTTCCTATGAGATGAGAAGGGCCCACGTTTACAACGAGGGTCCTTGCCCTCAGTAGCCTGCAGAAGAAAGGTACTCTTCCCCCCTGTGAGACCTTTAATGATGTAATCCAGGGAGGCACCAAACAGGCGATCTCCTTGAAAGGAAAGGAAAGATCAGTCAAGGCCTTGTTAGAAGTCTGGTCCGCAGACCAGCATTTGAGCCAAAGGACACGTCGAAGGACCACTGGAGAAACATCTGGTCATCCCCATTGTTCAGTGACAATTCTGTCAAAATAGGAGGGGAAAGGGAACTCCTTTCCTGCTCTGGATAGCTTGTGAATGCCAAAGGGAACCTGCACCTATGCCGCAGCCACAGCTGCTTCCTCCAACTTAAAGTTTCAAGCACAGATACAATCAGTGCGTCCACCCCCGCCTTTTCATGCATGGTTGCAGAAGTGGAGGAATCATCCTCACTATCTGAGGATTCAGGGCACTTGGTCGCAGACCCAGCAGGGTGACCCACGTCCACGTTGGCCGAATCAGATTCAGGATCTGCTAAGACAGATGAGGCAGGGGAAGGCGGGGGGGGGGGGGCGCTTTAATGCCAGCCTGTCACCCAAAAACCACCTCCACCTGGGACACAAGGGACTTCAGTACCGGTATACCCCCTGGGACTTGCCCATAGGCATAGTCAGACTTTTTTTCTGCCTAGTGTCCTACTCCTGTAAGGGGCAGTATAACCCAATGGTTACGAAGATCAGGAAACACAAGGGGAGAACCACAAGCGCCAATCTGAGTGTAGCATAATGGAATTTTTGTAAAATCTTACCTGTAAAATTCCTTTCTCTGAGTCCTCCGACAGTCGCCGCCTCTTCATATTCGTCACTAATGGGGTTATTGACCTTTGCTCCGTAGGAGTAGCTAGGCAACAGAATATATTAATATCAAAGCTTTTTGCATATCCCACCCCTAGGGGGTGGTCCCCTCAGTCAATACCTCCTTGCTTCCTGCTTACCAACTCAGTTTCAGTAGAATAGCAGTAGAGTACATAAACCAACCCCCAAAAGAGGGGCGGGGGCGGCGACTGTCGGAGGACTCAGAGAAAGGAATTTTACAGGTAAGATTTTACAAAAATTCCGTTTTCTCTTACGTCCTCCGACAGTCGCCGCCTCTTCATATTCGTCACTAATGGGGACGTCCCAAAGCAGTGTAGACATGAGGGGTGGGAAAAAACAGCAGCCGCGCCTAAAGCAACGCAATACCCACATCAGAGAAAGGAACCTTACCAAGGCAAGAGAACCAACTGGGTAAAAGGAAAAACGTGCTCAACAGGAGCAACAATCCAGGAAAAAACAAGTAACACAGGGGTAAAAATACCCCAACAGCCAAGGGCCCAAACAAGGGACTCTAAGGCACTGCCGCACTAAGAACTTTACGGCCAAAGGAAGCATCTGCCGATGCCTGAACATCCACCTTGTAGAATTTGGAAAAGGTGTGAACGGACGACCAAGTCGCCGCCTTACACACCTGGGCCACAGAAGCCCGATTATGACAGGCCCAAGACGTACTCAGAGATCTGGTAGAGTGCGCCTTCACAGGCACGGGAGGAATCTTCCCCCTCAAAGCATAGGCCTGCTCAATGGTCTGTCTGATCCATTTGGCGATGGTAGAAGCCGACGCCGCCAAGCCCTTCCGAGGTCCCTCAGGAAGGACAAAGAGGGAATCCGACTTGCGAAAGGATTTAGTCGTTTACAGGTAAACCCTGATCGCCCTAACAACATCCAAAGAATGTAAAGCCACCTCCTTCGGATGCTTAGGCTTCGCGCAAAGCGAAGGCAAGACAATGTCCCCATTGAGGTGAAATTCCGAGATCCTCTTCGGAAGAAAAGACGGTTAGGTCGCAAGACCACCTTATCCAAGTGAATTACCAAATACGGAGACATGCAGGACAAAGCCGCCAGCTCCGACACCCTGCGAGCCGAAGTAATCGCCACTAAGAAGGCAACCTTCTTGGACAACAAAGACAACGAGATCTCCCTGAGATTTTCAAAAGGAGCATGTTGCAAAACGGATAGAACAAGGTTCAAATCCCATGGAGGCAAAGGCTCCCTCCTAGGAGGGGCCAAGTGTCGCACCCCCTGAACAAAGGTGCTAACCAAAGAGGTAGATGCCACAGGACGTTGGAAAAGAACGGCCAGCGCAGAAATCTGACCCTTAATCGTGGCCAACGCCAAACGCTGGTCCACGCCCGTTTGAAGGAAAGCCAACACTCTCAACACCGAGTATGAGCGAGGGGAATACCCCCTGGACTCACACCAGGCAAAATACGCCTTCCAAGTACGGTAGTAAATCTTCCCCGAAGAGGCCTTCCTGGCCTTGATCAAAGTGGGAATGACCTCAGGGGAGAGACCCCTATCCTTCAAGACTTGGCTTTCAACAGCCATCCGGATGGCGTGGGGAGCCCGCTCCAGCGACCAAACCGCAGTACTGAGGATAGGGAGTGTCGCCAACATGACGCAGCGGAGTTGCGGTGCGAAACCGCAATGGCGTCCAGTGAGGTAGCCACCTCACCGATAGCATCCCTGCAGCGAACAGGGATGGGTCGTTCAATTTGCCAGGGCAAAACCTAAGCTGAATGCTCGATGGCAGGCTGGGAAACCCCTGGCCCTGAGCCCTGGGATCCAGGGTGGCCAGACTGAGACCCAGCTCCGCACGATCATCTTCATCAGAAGAACTAACTAACGCTGGAAATAAACAGCTAAGTAAAAGAAAGAGAAAAAACTTCAAATAAAACCAAAAAAGAGAAAAGTGGCTGAGACTAAGAGCCCCAGCACAGGAAACAGCCTGCATACTCCTGAGCTAGGCAAGTGAAACTGAGTTGGTAAGCAGGAAGCAAGGAGGTATTGACTGAGGGGACCACCCCCTAGGGGTGGGATATGCAAAAAGCTTTGATATTAATATATTCTGTTGCCTAGCTACTCCTACGGAGCAAAGGTCAATAACCCCATTAGTGACGAATATGAAGAGGCGGCGACTGTCGGAGAACGTAAGAGAAAAAAATACTTTAATGTGGGATAAAAGCAATATTACTCACAAGAGTAGCGTAAATACAGGCGGTCCTGGGCATCAGGCATCTAGGGGGTCCCTCTGTGGTCGGACGAAGCTTGTGCCAGGGAGCGGGGGCCTCCTGTGTGTGGCAGAGGCTATCCTGGTTCGTGGGCTGGTGTAGCTTCAATGTTCCGCACGTCCAAGGCCAGTGACATCACTTCCTGGATGCCGAGCTTCAGACAAACGGCGACGCGTTGCGGAACATGCGCTCCTTCTTCAGGCTGTGCAGGGGCCATCTTGAAAGAGGGCTTTTAAGCCCACAGTCTCTAACATGAACGACGTTTGCTGACAAGGGCCAAAAAGGAGGCCATCTAATAAATTCATAGCCTAATGCACAGTGCTGGTTTTGGGCCAAACATACTTTTTGGAAATATGGCCAAAGAGTTCAATCTTGGTCCCATCAGGCCATCATACATTTTCCCACATGCTTTTGGGGGACTTGATAGAGGTTTCTGCACAATCTAGCCAGGCTTTGATGTTTTTCTTGGTAAGAAAAGGCTTCCATCTTGCCACTCTACCCCATAGCCCAGACATATGAAGAATACAGGAGACGGAAGCCTTTTCTTACGAAGAAAAACATCAAAGCCCGGCTACATTTTGAAGAAACCTCCACATGTAGTACACAACCAGTACTTCCCAGAAATTCCTGCAGATCCTTTAACCACTTGCCAAACGCGCTATAGCCTAATGACGGCTACAGCGCGGTTGTCAAATTCTGGGACGCCGTCATATGACGACTTCCCATGATCACGCCCAATGCTGGGAGCTGGCAGCACGCTCTGTGATCGTATTGTCCTCCGGACACTGCTGATCACAGATAGATGTAAAGAGCCAATGAGCAGCTCTTTACCACATGATCCGTTGTGTCCAATCACAGCTGATTATTGAGGTAAACAGATGCTGGTTATCGGCAATCCTTTCCTTATGCTGACAGCAGGAGGAGAGAACAGAGCCGATAACTGGCCTCAGTAAAAGGGACATCAAGACTGATAATCAGGGTACTGATTATTAGTGCAATCCCACCAGTGCTGTCAATCAGTGCTTCCTAATCAGTGTCACCTATCAGTTCCCATCAGTGCAGCCTCATCAGGGCACATGAGTGAAAGAGAAAAATGACCTGTTTGCAAAAAATGTTATACTGTGTTTCCCCGAAAATAAGACAGGGTCTTATATTATTTTGGCACCAAAAGACACATTAGGACTTATTTTCGGGGTAGGTCATATCGTGTAACGTGCTCTTCTCTCCCTCCATGCCTGTCAGGAATTCCCTGTGTGAACCGAGTAAAAGTGTTTGTAAAATCCTAGCATCCACTCTATTACTGTGTTATATAATGTCCAGTGTGTTTCTGTAATCTAATTGTGTGAAATACCTTCGGAACAGCGCCGCTCGGCGCTCAGCTGATGTCCTTCAGCTCTCCTTCTGTTTTCATAGCTGTCAGCGGGGGATCTCAGCCCCTCCCCTCTGCAGTATTCAGGACGGGTCACGGAAGCGCCGAGTATTACCGTATGTTATAATAGTGTGAAATACCTTTGGTACAGCACCGCTCCGCGCTCAGCTGATCTCCCGTTCTGCTCTCCTCCTCTTCTAATAGCTGTCAGCGGGGGATCTCAGCCCCTCCCCTCTGCAGTATTCAGAAGGGGTCACAGAAGCGCAGAATATAACCGTATGTTATAATAGTGTGAAATACCTTTGGTACAGCGCCGCTCCGTGCTCAGCTGATCTCCCCCTGCTTTCCTCTCCTCCCACAATGACAGCTGGGGGTCACGGAAGCGCCAAGCAGCGCTGTAACAAAGGTATTTCACACAATTATAATACTCTGCGCTTCCGTGACTTGTTCTGAACACTGCAGAGGGGAGGCGCTGAGATCCCCCGCTGACAGCTATGAGAAGGAGAGCAGAGGGACATCAGCTGAGCGCCGTGCGGCTCTGTACCGAAGGTATTTCACACAATTAGATTACAGAAACACACTGGACATTATATAAAACAGTAATAGAGTGGATTCTAGGATTTTACAAACACTAAACTGGGGCTTATATTCAGGGTAGGGCTTATTTTCGGGGAAACACTGTACTATGAAAATGTTTTTTTTTCTTCTTTTCAAAATGTTTCCTTTAGCAAAAAATAAAGAACCCAGTGGTGATTAAACACCACTAAAAGAAAGTTCTATTTGTGTGATAAAAATGTTATGCCTAGGCAGGAAAGGGGTAAAAGTGCTTGGTATTGAAGTGGTTAATGTAATTGTAGGCCTCTTGGCAGCTCCCAGACCAGTTTTCTTTTTATCAGTTTTGGAGGGATGTCCAGTTCTTGGTAATGTCACTGTTGTTGCATATTTTCTCCACTTGTTTGCTGTAAGAGGCAACTGATAAGCCCCAGTCCACACTGATGCGGTGCAAATTCCCCCCTCCCCGATTTTTTTTATTTGAGCACGGTATGAATTCACAGCGAGATTTCTGATTGACAGGTGCGATTCTAATGCAAATTTTAAGAAATCACAGCTGGCTGTCACGTACTTAACAACCAATAACTCATCAGCTGTCAGCGGGATTCCTCACTGACAGCTGAATTTAAAGGTAAACATGCTGAATTTAAAGATAAGAATGCCAGCATGAAAAAAATGTGTGGTCCCTTCAATCCATACTAGGCCCTACGGGCTAGGGGTCCAGTATAGATTTTGGATAAAGGGGGCCCAGAGTTTTTTTTTTTTAATGCTGTCCATAGTTGTGTTTTGTTGGTTGGAATGTGCTCTAGACTGCACTGGACTTTTGTCGACCGACAGAATTATACTTCAGAAGTGATGTCATGTGTTGGTTTGCTTTCTTTGTGTTCTTTCTTCTCTGAGCATGCCCAGTCTTGCTCATAAGATTTTTCACTGTCGAAATCTGTACTGACTGCACGAAAATCAGACGTGTTTTGACGGTGGACAAAAATTTTATAGCCTGCTCACTAGATTTGTTTCGGCCGAAAAGTCGGAGTCGGTTGTCGGAAGCATCATACTAACAAGCCGAAAATCAGCGGATCGGTTGACGGACAAAAATTCCCTGCCGATTTTCGACGCGTGTGTACGAGGCTTTACACCCACGCAAGTCTTGAATTTTACATTTATTTTAGCAGTGAACTCAACTTATATACTGAAATGGTCAATTCACCGCAACTGAGTGAAATAACTGGATTTTTGACTTACCGTAAAATCCTTTTCTCTTAAGCTCATTGACAGACGCAGGACTGATAGCTTGATATCCGTAGGGTTATACTGCCCCCTACAGGAGTAGGACACTAGGCAGGAAAAAAGTTCTGGCCACACCCATGGGCAGTCCCAGGGGGTATATCCTCTCTCTCCCTGCATAGGATGTCAGTTATGTAACAAAGCAGTGTCAGAGACTCGTACCAACCCAACTCAATATAGAGGGGTGGGTACTGCGTCTGTCAATGAGCTTAAGAGAAAAGGATTTTACGGTAAGTCAAAAATCCAGTTTTCTCTGTCGCTCATTGACAGCCGCAGGACTGATATCTTGATATCCGTAGGGACGTCCCAAAGCAGTGCCATAAATGAGGGGTGGGATTACAGAAATAAAATCCAATCCAGAAGGCCAAAACAGAGCCAACCAGAAGAACAGAGGACTCATCGAAACAAGAAGATGAGACCCACCTGAAAAAAACAAAACCCCCGAGGTAGACCAAAGGTCCCCTCAAACAGCAGCCTGCAAAACCTTGCGGCCAAAAGAGGCATCCGCCGATGCCAGCACATCAACCTTATAAAATTTTGTAAAGGTATGAACCGACGACCAGGTAGCTGCCTTGCAAACCTGAAGCACCGACGCCTGATGGCAGAAGGCCCAAGAAACACTAAGAGCCCGAGTAGAGTGCGCCTTAACAGGGAACAGAGAAACCCAACCCTTAATAGAATAATTCTGCATCACCGTCTGTCTGATCCATCTATCTGAGCCAATATCCGAGCCACCGAGTACGTGGAGGAACCCCGAGGGACTCACACCACGCGATATAAGACTTCCATGTGCGATAATAGATCTTTCTGGAAGTCGCTTTCCTTGCTTTAATCAGAGTAGGAATAACTGAAACAGACAAACCCCTGTCCTTCAGCACCTGGCTCTCAACAGCCAAGCCATCAAAGCCAGCGTTCGTAAAGCAGGATGGAAGATCGGTCCCTGAGACAGCAGATCCTCCCTGAGAGGAAGTAGCCAGAGAGTGTCCACGACCAGCCTGACCAAGTCGGCGTACCCGGCCTGACGAGGCCAGTCCAGAGCCACAAGGATAACATGAATTCCCTCCGCCTCTATTCTGCGAAGAAGTTTCGGCAGCAATTTGAGAGGAGAAAAAGCATACAGCAGCTGATACTGCCCCCACGGAGCAACCAGTGCGTCTGTGGCGTCCGCCAGAGGATCGCGGGGGCGGGCTACAAACCTCTGCACCTTCCTGTTGAGCCAAGATGCCAACAGATCCACATCCGGGGTGCCCCAACCCGTGGCATTGTCCGACTGAATCCGAACCGGGCAGCCCCGAAGATGCTCGATCCAGTGATCCAGGCAATACCTGATCGCTCTCAGTTCCAACACATTTATCGGCCACCTGGATTCTTCCAGGGACCAGAGCCCCTGAGCAGACAGCCTGCCGAGAATCCCTCCCCATCCGGATAGACTGGCATCCGTGGTGACAATAATCCAATAGATCGGAAGAAAGGACTTCCCTTGACTGAGCATCGGAGACCGAAGCCACCAAACCAGAGACTCCCTGGTCCGCTCGCTTAGCCGGATCCGATTGTCCAGGGAATCGGGATTCCGGTTCCATTTGAGAAGAATCTCCTTTTGGAGAGTCCGCGTATGACACTGAGCCTGCGGAGACTCCGCACAGAGGAGGAGGTCGTTCAGGTAGCCCAGGACCGATATGCCCCACTGCTGCAACAGCACCAGAACTGGGGCCAAAACCTTTGTGAAAACCCGGGGAGCAGAAGCGAGACCAAAGGGTAACGCCACAAACTGATAATGGTCCTCTCCCACAGCAAAGCGCAGAAAGCGCTGGTGTCCTGCGTAAATGGGAACATGAAGATAGGCATCCTTGATGTCTATGAACGCCAGAAAATCCCCCTGATGCAGGGAGGCCACCACTGTGTGAATGGCCTCCACTCCTTGTTGCATCAAGTCCTGCACTGCCCCCAACAGAGCCGTTAGGCGATTCGGGGACAGTCGCATATTGGAAGGGAAGAACCGCACCGGTGGAAGCGATCCAAACTCGATCTTGTATCCCGACCGTATGACCTCGTGAACCCATTTGTCTTGAATCTTGGAGAGCCACGGGTCTTGGAACCGGCGAAGACACCCCCCCCCATCCCTGATATGGGTGGGGGCGCACCTTCAGGCTGAAGCGGTCTTATCCTCAGGTCTGGAAGGACCGGATTTTTGCTTACCAGACCAGGGTCTCTTGAAACCCCCCGGGGGGGCTCTGGAGGGCTTCGCCTTGTCGCCCGCCCCGGAGGAGCGAAAAAAACTTCTTGTGAGCTGAAAAGGAAGGTCCCTGTCTGCGACGAGGTTCCTTACCCTTATTAGCCTGTGGTAGAAAGGTGCTCTTGCCCCCAGTGAGATCCTTGATAATCTCATCCAAGGTAGCACCAAACAGGCGATCCCCTTGAAAAGGGAGATCAGTCAAGGCTTTTTTGGAAGCCTGATCCGCCGACCAGCACTTCAACCATAGCATGCGCTGGAGGACCACCGCCGAGATCGACACACGCCCCAGCAATGGAGCAGCGTCCAGTGCGGCCTCACAAACAAACTGTAGCCCCTGCACCATCTGCTCCAGCAAATCCGTCACGGCAGGGGGGAGACTTCTCCCCTCCAGGTCATGGCGTATCAGCTTGGCCCATTCCGTCAACGTCTGTGAAACCAGAGCAATGGTAAACACTGGCCTTAAGGCCGACCCTGCCAGGGAGAATATGGAAAGGGACACAGATTCCGCCCTACGATCAACTGGATCCCGAAAGGGAATCCTCCAACGGGATAACAGTAGCCTTATTTAGTCTGGAAACCGGCGGATCCACCGAAGGTGGCACCGTCCATTTTTTAAGGAGGGACTCTTCAAACGGGTAGCGCCTAGCAATCCGTTTGGGCATCACAGGGGGTCGTTTTGGACGGACCCACTACTTCATGATATCGTCAAAGCATTTGGGAAAGGGAAACACCTTCGCCACCTTGGAGGGCTCGCGAGTGCCAAAGGCAACTTCCGTATGAGCTGCATCCGTAGGTGCAACCTCCAGTTTTAGGGTCTCCCGGACAGACACAATCAGTGCGTCCACCAGTGCCTTGTCTGGCGCTATGGCGGAGGCAGAAAGGTCATCCTCACTATTAGAGGAGACGGGGCGCGAGACAGCAGCCACAGAGGAGGAACCCGCAGCAGCAGCGACTGGCTCAGGATCAGAATCTGAGGCATCAGACAAGACAGGGGTAGGCGGGGGTCGCTTTTTAGCCCCCCGTCCCTGACAGGCCACCTCCACCCGGGACACAAATGACTCCAGGACCGCCGAAAGCGCATCAATGGTGAGCGGAGAATCGGAGGGCCCTGCGGCCACCTCGAGGGGATCAGGTGGGGACACGTGCAGCAGGGTCCATGGCAACACCAGGGGAACCCATCAGCAAAAAAATGACAAAATTAAAAAAAAAAACAAAAAACTTTTGTTTTTTTTGTAAAATGTCACCCAGCGCTGCAGCGCCCCTCAATGGTCAGACAGCGTGCCTCGAGACCCCCAAAAGGCTCACCACACGATGCACCAGAGTTCAACAAGACTGCTCTCAGCGTTGTCTGCATGACAAGGAAGTCCTGTGGAGCGATCTTCCCGGGTCTAGGGAGGGGCTCTGCCCCCTCACACGCCCTCAGTAACAGCTGCCCAGCTCTGCAAACAAAACGAGCTGGGTGTACCAATATGGCCGCCCCCATGAGCCACATGAGGGACTCCAAACAAATGGCGGCCCCGCGCTCTGCGGTGGGAAGGGGGTCCCCACATCCACTAACAGACGATCGATCGGCAGGTAGGCCCTGGGAAGCCAGGGAGGAAGCCCCCCGCACAACAGCTGTCCGCACTCGGGACCCCCCGCCCCCTTAGCGGCTTTCATGAATGGCGAGCCACCCCACACACACACAAACACCCACCGTAGGGGGGAAGGGAGGGGGGAGAGGGACACCACAGGGGGAGGGTGCACAGGGGAACCCAGATTAGTGTGGGTCCGACCGTCCCAGGGAGGGGCCCGGGTCCACCCCAGAGTCAGCCATGAGGAGAAGGGGGGGTAGCATTTAATCACCATACCGGAACAGAGCGGGCGCCACTCCAGACAAAACCCCTCACCGCCCAGTGGGGGGGGGGGGGGTGTCGGCCAAAGGAGATGCTGTGACTCGGCCGTCGACCGGTCGTATGCGACTCGGCAGGACGTTTAACCCGCGGGCCAGTCCCCGTCCAGCGGGACTATATCGCGGCCGACCCAGCACGGAGATGGGACTGCACGCGCTCGTAGGCCGGCTGGGGTGACCACTGGATCTCAGCATCCAGTCCGTCGCTCAGATCCGGCATAATTGCTTGAAGATCTCACAGGAACAACTGGAGAAAAAAGCTAACTAAAAAAAGATTTATCTAAAAAAGCTTGCCAGGACCAGAGATCCCAGCAAGGAACTTAGGTCCATACTCCTGACTAGGCAGAAAAAAACTGACATCCTGTGGCAGGGAGAGAGAGGATATACCCCCTGGGACTGCCCATGGGTGTGGCCTACTCCTGTAGGGGGCAGTATAACCCTACGGATATCAAGATATCAGTCCTGCGTCTGTCAATGAGCGACAGAGAAAGTCTATTTCACTATATAATTAGTTTGTTGCTGAGCAGTGCAGGGTGTACCAAGATGGCCGTCGCCACCTTCTACCTGCAGGTTTCTCGGTAGACTTACTATAACACAATAATAATACAAATGTAATACTGTGATTCAGTATATAAGGTGAGTTTACTGCTAAAATAAACGTAAAATTCTAGACTTGCGTGGGTGTAAGAAGATGTCCGCCTCGGTTTCGTGTTCGGTCACATTAGGAAACCTATTGGAACGTATAGCGGTCATGTTGGAACACATGGCACATGCGCAGTAAGTGGTTCTAGTCAGAACATCACTTCTGGTAGCAGAAGCTGATAGGTAGCGCTATTCTGACAGAACACCAGAATTCATTTTGTTTACATTCAGCTGTCAGTGGGAAATCCTGCTGACAGCGGATGAGTCATCAGTTGTTTAGGAGTAGGCAACCGCCACGTCGGAGGAGGAGGCAGGAGCGGAGGAGCAGGAGGAGGGAAATATGTAAAATCTAGGAAAAAAAAAAAAAAGAAAACAGCTGGATTCGCATGGATATGAACACAGGATTAAAATTTCATTTCAGGCCCTTTGAAGTCTTTGGAGATTACATTCGCACTAAACTCACACAGGACCCTTTTTTATCTTTTTTTTTTAACCAAATCAGAATCGCACTGCATAGATGTAAACGGCCCTTTACTGAGAACAATGTTTTTTTTTTTCAGATGACATGTGAATCTATGCCTTTCGGATCGGATCAAATCCGCATAGATTTCACATCAGTGTGAACGGGGGCTAAAGGTCAAGAAAATCCTACTAGAACAGCTGGACTAGTGAGCCAAATCAGAGTCACTTTCTTTGATAGACTGATTACTAGTTCGCCCCCGCTCACATTGGCACGATTTGACAGGGAAAAATCGCAGCCTATTGCCGGTGTTCTGCCGAAAAGTCCAACTCGCCAAAATATCCAACCACGTCACTTTCGGTGACTGTACAGCAGCAATATTTGTAGATTTCGACGAGTTGCTGTTTTCACAGAACACCAGCAGCGTATGCACTCAGGTACACAATTGAATTGTTAGTCTGCCCACTACTAACCAAAACCATGGCCGCCTTTTTTCCTACTTATCCGGTGTTCTGTCAAAACACTCTACTCGCTGTGTACCGACGGCTGCCGGTGTTCTGTCAAAACAGCAACACGTCGAAATCTCCAATTCAGCATGTTTACAATAAATTCAGCTGTTGGTAGGGAATCCCGCTGACAGCTGATGAGTTATAGGTTGTTAACCGGTTGCCGACCGCTTACCACATATTTACTGCAGCAGTATGGCTCCCTCAGGCAAACTGACGTAGGGCTACGTCGGTCACTTGGAGGCAGCTAGGGGGCGAGCGCCCGCCGCGCGCTCTCGCTCGTCAGCGGGGAAGCCGATGCAGCGGGCAGGCGGCTCTGATTGCAGTCTGACATCTGCGATCATTCCCCCGCTGAGAGAGAAGAACGGTCAGCTGTTGCAAACACAGCTGACCGTCCTTCTCCCTGGAATGATCACAGAGTCCCTGTGATCCTTCTTAATAGGATCACAGGTCTCTCTATGGTCATTTCACAAGCCACGTCCCCCACAGTTAGAATCACTCCCCTAGGCTCACATTTAACCCTTTGATCACCCACAATGTTAACCCCTTCCCTGACAGTTTCATTATTACAATAACAGTGCATATTTTTAGCACGGATTACTGTAGTAATGTCACTGGTCCTCCCAAAAGTGTCAAAAATGTCAGTTGGGGGGCCGATCTGTCCTCCGCAATGTCGCAGTCCCACTAAAAATCACAGATCGCCGCCATTACTAGTAAAAAAAAATAAATAAATAAAAAAAAAATTGAAATAAATCTTGTCCGTAGTTAGTAGACGTGATAACTTTTGCGCAAACCAATCAAAATACGCTTATTGCAATTTTTTTTTTACCAAAAATATGTAATAGAAAACAAATTGGCCTAAAATGTTAAATTTTGATTTTTGATTTTTTTTTTTTGAGAATGTTATATAGCAGAATGTGAAAAATAGTTTTTTTTTTTTTCAGAATTGTTGCTAGTTTTTTGTTGACAGGTCCCTCTCAAAAAATTTGCATATTGTGATAAAGTTAATTATTTTCTGTAATGTACTGATAAACATTAGACTTTCATATATTTTAGATTCATTACACACAACTGAAGTAGTGCAAGCCTTTTATTGTTTTAATATTGATGATTTTGGCATACAGCTCATGAAAAACCAAAATTCCTATCTCAAAAAATTAGCATATCATGAAAAGGTTCTCTAAACGAGCTATTAACCTAATCATCTGAATCAACTAATTAACTCTAAACAACTGCAAAAGATTCCGGAGGCTTTTAAAAACTCCCAGCCTGGTTCATTACTCAAAACCGCAATCATGGGTAAGACTGCCGACCTGACTGCTGTCCAGAAGGCCATCATTGACACCCTCAAGCAAGAGGGTAAGACACAGAAAGAAATTTCTGAATGAATAGGCTGTTCCCAGAGTGCTGTATCAAGGCACCTCAGTGGGAAGTCTGTGGGAAGGAAAAAGTGTGGCAGAAAACGCTGCACAACGAGAAGAGGTGACCGGACCCTGAGGAAGATTGTGGAGAAGGACCGATTCCAGACCTTGGGTGACCTGCGGAAGCAGTGACTGAGTCTGGAGTAGAAACATCTAGAGCCACCGTGTACAGGCGTGTGCAGGAAATGGGCTACAGGTGCCGCATTCCCCAGGTCAAGCTACTTTTGAAGCAGAAACAGCGGCAGAAGCGCCTGACCCGGGCTACAGAGAAGCAGCACTGGACTGTTGCTCAGTGGTCCAAAGTACTTTTTTCAGATTAAAGCAAATTTTGCATGTCATTCGGAAATCAAGGTGCCAGAGTCTGGAGGAAGACTGGGGAGAGGGAAATGCCAAAATGCCTGAAGTCCAGTGTCAAGTACCCACAGTCAGTGATGGTCTGGGGTGCCATGTCAGCTGCTGGTGTTGGTCCACTGTGTTTTATCAAGGGCAGGGTCAATGCAGCTAGCTATCAGGAGATTTTGGAGCACTTCATGCTTCCATCGGCTGAAAAGCTTTATGGAGATGAATATTTCATTTTTCAGCACGACCTGGCACCTGCTCACAGTGCCAAAACCACTGGTAAATGGTTTACTGACCATGGTATTACTGTGCTCAATTGGCCTGCCAACTCTCCTGACCTGAACCCCATAGAGAATCTGTGGGATGTTGTGAAGAGAAAGTTGAGAGACGCAAGACCCAACACTCTGGATGAGCTCAAGGCCTCTATCGAAGCATCCTGGGCCTCCATAACACCTCAGCAGTGCCACAGGCTGATCGCCTCCATGCCACGCCGCATTGAAGCAGTCATTTCTGCAAAAGGATTCCCGACCAAGTATTGAGTGCATAACTGAACATAATTATTTGAAGGTTGACTTTTTTTGGATTAAAAACACTTTTTTTTTTATTGGTCGGATGAAATATGCTAATTTTTTGAGATAGGAATTTTGTTTTTTCATGAGCTGTATGCCAAAATCATCAATATTAAAACAATAAAAGGCTTGCACTACTTCAGTTGTGTGTAATGAATCTAAAATATATGAAAGTCTAATGTTTATCAGTACATTACAGAAAATAATGAACTTTATCACAATATGCTAATTTTTTGAGAGGGACCTGTATAGCTCAAAAAATAAAAATCGCATAGGTGATCAAATACCACTAAAAGAAATCTCTATTTGTGGGAAAAAAAGGACATAAATTTTATTTGGGTACAGCGTTGCATGGCTGCGCAATTTTCCGTTAAAGTAACAAAGTGCCGAATCGCAAAATAGGGCCTGGTCATTAAGGGGGGAAATCTTCTGGTCCAAAAGTGGTTGAGTACGTGGCAGTCCCCGCTCCTTGACAGTCAGCTGCGATGTGGGTGGAGATTTTGGCGAGTTTGACTTTTCGGCAGAACATTGGCAATGGCCCCGTCCCAATCGGTGTGACGCCGCACCAATTTCCAAAAGTAGTTCCTGCACTACTTTTGGCAACTTTGGGGGCAACCTTAATAGACATCTGTGCATGAACCTGCAGCGATGTCTTTCAAGTCGCCCCCCCGAAGTTGGACTGAAATGCGGCTTTGAAATCGTGCGAGTTCAGGTGAAGTTGCACGATTTCAAAGCCGTATTCAGAGCTTCCCATAAGTTTGCATGTGATTGGTTAATTCTGGACACAGCTACACCCCTAATTATAAGAGGGTGTGAACACTTACATGGGTCAAATTCCAAATGAATTTTCTTTCGAAAATCAGAACTTTTGTGCGTTTTGTGTTTAGATGGTGCCACCATTGCTTTCGAAATTCGACCAACCAAGCCTTTAGTTTCACCTCATGTTGTTACATAAAAGACATTTTGTGGCTGGGAACCTTCTTTTATTTCCAGGTCACAGTTACTGCGCATTTTCTTTATCGATTATATTGCTCGCAGGATTCTCCCATAGATTAGAAATCATTTTATTTTAACAAAAAATTGCCAACATGTCCAAACACTCAAATGCTATGGGCGGGTGAAAATTGGCCATTGCTGCAGCCCACTAATGGGGCGAAATTCAAACAAAAATTCTAAGTTATGATTTTCAAAAGAAAATTTGTTTGGAATTCGACCCATGTATGGGTGGCTTTATGCAGCCATTTTTTTTTTAACCACCAATTTAAGTTTGTATTTTTAATTGAATTGTACAGATTTTAGGTCACATTAAAAGTGGAAAAAATTCTGACGTGATTTACCTTGGTTGTGATTTTCCTTCTCATAAAAAATATTTACAAAAATGTAATGGGTGTACTCACTTTTGTGAGATACTTTATAATACTCTCCACTCTTCAGGGAATACTTCCTATTTATGAGGTCAGGTACTGATGTTGGATAAGAAGAACTAGCCCCACGTTGGACACCAAAAAAAAAAAAAAAAAAAGACCCAACTCACAATTTATGGTCCAATTCATCCCAAAGGTGTTCAGAAGGGTCAAACCATGTCTTTTATATGGAGTTGGCTTTGTACATGGGGTCTTGCTGGAACAAAAAAAGGGCCTTCATCAAACTGTTACCACGTAGTTGGAAGAGCACAAACGTCTTTATATGGTTTATCAATGAAGATTGCATGGATGCGTGCTTAGTTTTATACACTGGGTTACGGCAATGGAATGTATAACAAGCTCATATTGGTGTGACGGTCAGTCACCTACTCTACCATGGATATTAAACAAATTACATTTACATAACCCTGTAAAAATGACAGCTTTTTGAGAAAAAAAAAATAAAGAATCACACCAAGGTAAACCACGTCAGAATTTTTTCCAGTGTAAATTTGCTGTCCCCTCAAAACAACTCAACACACAGCCATTATTGTCTAAACCGCTGGCAACAAAAGTGAGTACACCCCTAAGTGAAAATGTGCAAATTGGGCCCAAAGTGTCAATATTTTGTGTGGCCACCATTATTTTCTAATACTGCCTTAACCCTCTTGGGCATGGAGTTCCCCAGAGCTTCACAGGTTGCCACTGCAGTCCTCTTCCACTCCTCCATGATGACATCACAGAGCTGGTGGATGTTAGAGACCTTGCGCTCCTCCACCTTCTGTTTGAGAATGCCCCACAGATACTCAATAGGGTTTAGGTCTGGAGACATGCTTGGCCAGTCCATCACCTTTACCCTCAGCTTCTTTAGCAAGGCAGTGGTCATCTTGGAGGTGTGTTTGGGGTCGTTATGTTGGAATACTGCCCTGCGGCCCAGTCTCTGAAGAGAGGGGATCATGCTCTGCTTCAGTATGTCACAGTACATAGGTAGGTGTGTACCGCGCTCAGGAAAAATTAAATAAATATTAACTGAAATAATGGTGAACTTAAATGCAGCTGTTCAAAATGGTAATGACCAAATCTGTTAAAGTGCAGTGCAAATACAGCGCAAAGATAAGTGAAAAAACTAATGACAATATTTAAAATTTCTAGAATGCAGCTGTTCATAAATAGTGGTAACCCAAAATTCACAAATGCAAGAAAATTATATATCACAGCGCAAACAATAGTGAATCATGTATAATAATTAGGTGATTACGTTCTACTCATACGTCTGTGAAAACGCCCGGAAGAGGAGGGCGAAACGCGTCGACGCACTTCCGGTCAACGTCCTAGCGATACGTCACTTCCGGTGCGGTGGAACGCACGCCGAAACCACGGGGCGTTCTAGCGGCACCAGCTACCAGGAAGGACGAGAATTTTATCATATATGCCTTTAACTTAGCAAAGAAATGTGAGTTTATTTCTATTATTTGCACAATAAAAACCTTATATCGGATTTACACTATGTGAGCATCCTTTTCTCCAATACATGTATCGGGGCATTTACATCTGTGGAGATACATTCGCCTTGGAGGAGTTGTGATAGCCGGTTCCTTACTAGGACATAAGCCCTGTCGATCTCTATTGCTATACAGCATAGGGGTCACCATTGTCCGGTAAGTGAACACCCAAAGGGGGAGGCCCGGCACTTGCTCACTGCACCACAAAAGATTGCATGTTTTGTGCACTTTCTTCCTGGCACTCCAGCACTTTCGTGAGACATTTTTTGGGACTGTGTATATCTTATCATCTACTGAGATCTTAAAGAACTATTACATCTGGACTGGCACTTTATTTATATAGTATATGTTTACATGGTTTCTACACTCCAGCCCCATTTTTTGCACATAATTGCACGGTGCACTTTATGAGTTTTTGAGTAGAACGTAATCACCTAATTATTATACATGATTCACTATTGTTTGCGCTGTGATATATAATTTTCTTGCATTTGTGAATTTTGGGTTACCACTATTTATGAACAGCTGCATTCTAGAAATTTTAAATATTGTCATTAGTTTTTTCACTTATCTTTGCGCTGTATTTGCACTGCACATGTCACAGTACATGTTGGCATTCATGGTTCCCTCAATGAACTGTAGCTCCCCAGTGCCGGCAGCACTCATGCAGCCCCAAACCATGACACTCCCACCACCATGCTTGACTGTAAGCAAGACACACTTGTCTTTGTACTCCTTACCTGGTTGCCGCCACACACGCCTGACACCATCTGAACCAAATAAGTTTATCTTGGTCTCATCAGAGCACAGGAGATGGTTCCAGTAATCCATGTCCTTAGTCTGCTTGTCTTCAGCAAACTGCTTGCAGGCTTTTTTGTGCATCATCTTTAGAAGAGGCTTCCTTCTGGGATGACAGCCATGCAGACCAATTTGATGCAGTGTGCGGCGTATGGTCTGAGCACTGACAGGCTGACCCCCAAACCCCTTCAACCTCTGCAGCAATGCTGGCAGCACTCATACGTCTATTTCCCAAAGACAACCTCTGGATATGACGCTGAGCACGTGCACTCAACTTCTTTGGTCGACCATGGCGAGGCCTGTTCTGATTGGAACCTGTCCTGTTAAACCGTTGTATGGTCTTGGCCACTGTGCTGCAGCTCAGTTTCAGGGTCTGTATTGGCAATCCTCTTATAGCCTAGGCCATCTTTATGTAGAGCAACAATTTTTTTTTTTTTTTTAGATCCTCAGAGAATGCTTTGCCATGAGGTGCCATGTTGAACTTCCAATGACCAGTATGAGGGAGTGAGAGCGATAACACCAAATTTAACACACTCGCTCATTTATACCTGAGACCTTGTAACACTAACGAGTCACATGACACTGGGGAGGGAAAATGGCTGACTGGGCCCAATTTGGACATTTTTACTTAGGGGTGTACTCACTTTTGTTGCCAGCGGTTTAGACAATAATGGCTGCGTGTTGAGTTATTTTGAGGGGACAGCAAATTTACACTGTTATACAAGCTGTACACTCACTACTTTACATTGTAGCAAAGTGTCATTTCTTCAGTGTTGTCACATGAAAAGATAGAATAAAATATTTACAATATTTACAGAAATGTGTATGTGTATATATATATATATATATATATACAGTGGGTACGGAAAGTATTCAGACCCCCTTAAATTTTTCACTCTTTGTTATATTGCAGCCATTTGCTAAAATCATTTAAGTTCATTCTTCTTCCTCATGAATGTACACATAGCACCCCATACTGACAGAAAAACACAGAATTGTTGACATTGTTGCAGATTTATTAAAAAAGAAAAACTGAAATATCACATGGTCCTAAGTATTCAGACCCTTTGCTCAGTATTTAGTAGAAGCCCCCTTTTGATCTAATACAGCCAGGAGTCTTTTTGGGAAAGATGCAACAAGTCTTTCACACCTGGATTTGGGGATCCTCTGCCATTCCTCCTTGCAGATCCTCTCCAGTTCTGTCAGGTTGGATGGTAAACGTTGGTGGACAGCCATTTTTAGGTCTCTCCAGAGATGCTCAATTGGGTTTAAGTCAGGGCTCTGGCTGGGCCATTCAAGAACAGTCACGGAGTTGTTGTGAAGCCACTCCTTCGTTATTTTAGCTGTGTGCTTAGGGTCATTGTCTTGTTGGAAGGTAAACCTTCGGCCCAGTCTGAGGTCCAGAGCACTCTGGAGAAGATTTTTGTCCAGGATATCCCTGTACTTGGCCGCATTCATCTTTCCCTCAATTGCAACCAGTCGTCCTGTCCCTGCAGCTGAAAAACACCCCCACAGCATGATGCTGCCACCACCATGCTTCACTGTTGGGACTGTATTGGACAGGTGATGAGCAGTGCCTGGTTTTCTCCACACATACCGCTTAGAATTAAGGCCAAAAAGTTCTATTTTGGTCTCATCAGACCAGAGAATCTTATTTCTCACCATCTTGGAGTCCTTCAGGTGTTTTTTAGCAAACTCCATGCGGGCTTTCATGTGTCTTACACTGAGGAGAGGCTTCCGTCGGGCCACTCTGCCATAAAGCCCCGACTGGTGGAGGGCTGCAGTGATTGTTGACTTTCTACAACTTTCTCCCATCTCCTGACTGCATCTCTGGAGCTCAGCCACAGTGATCTTTGGGTTCTTCTTTACCTCTCTCACCAAGGCTCTTCTCCCCCGATAGCTCAGTTTGGCCGGACGGCCAGCTCTAGGAAGGGTTCTGGTCGTCCCAAACGTCTTCCATTTGAGGATTATGGAGGCCACTGTGCTCTTAGGAACCTTAAGTGCAGCAGAAATCTTTTTGTAACCTTGGCCAGATCTGTGCCTTGCCACAATTCTGTCTCTGAACTCTTCAGGCAGTTCCTTTGACCTCATGATTCTCATTTGCTCTGACATGCATTGTGATCTGGAAGGTCTTATATAGACAGGTGTGTGGCTTTCCTAATCAAGTCCAATCAGTATAATCAAACACAGCTGGACTCAAATAAAGGTGTAGAACCATCTCAAGGATGATCAGAAGAAATGGAAAGCACCTGAGTTAAATATATGAGTGTCACAGCAAAGGGTCTGAATACTTAGGACCATGTGATATTTCAGTTTTTCTTTTTTAATAAATCTGCAACAATGTCAACAATTCTGTGTTTTTCTGTCAGTATGGGGTGCTATGTGTACATTCATGAGGAAGAAGAATGATCTTAAATGATTTTAGCAAATGGCTGCAATATAACAAAGAGTGAAAAATTTAAGGGGGTCTGAATACTTTCCGTACCCACTGTATATATATATATATATATATATATATATATATATATATATATATATAAATAAAATTAAAGAAACACTTTGAAACACATCAGATCTCAATGGGGGAAAAATATCATGCTGGATATCTACACTGGTATGGACTGGGTAATGTGTTAGGATCTATACTGGTATGGACTGGGTAATGGGTTAGGATCTATACTGGTATGGACTGGTTAATGGGTTAGGATCTATACTGGCATGGACTGGGTAATGTGTTAGGGTCTACACTGGCATGGACTGGGTAATGCGTTAGGGTCTACACTGGTATGGACTGGGTTATGTTTTAGGGTCTATACTGGTATGGACTGGGTAATGTGTTAGGGTCTATACTGGTATGGACTGGGTAATGTGTTAGGGTCTAAACTGGTATGGACTGGGTAATGTGTTAGGGTCTAAACTGGTATGGTCTGGGTAATGTGTTAGGGTCTATGCTGGTATGGTCTGGGTAATGTGTTAGGGTCTATGCTGGTATGGTCTGGGTAATGTGTTAGGGTCTATGCTGGTATGGTCTGGGTAATGTGTTAGGGTCTATGCTGGTATGGTCTGGGTAATGTGTTAGGGTCTATACTGGTATGGACTGGGTAATGCGTTAGGATCTATACTGGTATGGACTGGGTACCCAACTTTGGCGAGGTACTGTATATATCAGATAGGTTACCACTATCATCAATGATCTTTTTATCGATCTGTAAATAGGAACATCGCACAAATGTACTGTGAGCTGTAGACATATTAGGGATGCACTGATATATTATTATAATTATTGGCATATAGGGTTATTGGCCTTTGGCCGACAGAAAAAAAAAAAGGGTGCTTAAAATTATTGGCCGAAAATAGGATTATCTGTGTTTTGCTAATAAAAAAAAAGGTGCCGATAATGGCCGAAAATAAATTCATATTCATTTAAATGTATATTAATTTAAAAGTCAAATATAATACAAATATATAAGGCTACATATATAGAAACTGTTAATTTTGGTTTTAAGTGCATCCTGAATATTCGGTTTCGGCACCAGAATTTTCATTTCGGTGCATCACCAGTAGACCTTAATTTTTTGCAGGCGCTCCATGACACCAGAAATACTTCAAGGGTTCCTCAGGGTTAAAAGGCTCCTGTAGAATGAAGACTGTTAGCTGGCTTCATCAATCGTAAGAAACTCCCATCAGCATCAAATCCATACATTTTATCAATCATTTCACTCCTCACATTTGTCAGTTTTTTATATTTTTGTGTTTTTTTTATTATTTCATTTCCAGACTAAACCTACTTTTTCTCTTCTTTTTTATTTAATGCAAATTACATATACCAGGTAACTATTTCCGGAATTGTGTCACACAGAACAAAATGTATTTACAAAGAGGAAAAGAAGATATTGGGGGAGGGGGTGGGTAGGCAAGGTGGGCAGAGGACATCAGGCATACGTTCTGACATAAAATTAAAAAAACAAAAAAAAAAAAAAAAGGAAAAAAAAAAAAAGAAAAAACATGGGACCTCAACGCTGATTGGGGGTATTTTCGGGGGGCCCAGCGGAGATCAAAATAAAACAAACTTTCAGTCACAAAGGCATTCAAGTAGTAATGTTATACACATTTGTTTTTTTTTTGTTGTTTTTTTTCTCTTTTTGTCGTGAATGCGATATTTCAGAGATTACCAGTTGTACTTGTGGAGATTTTGCCTTTTTTTTTTTTGTTTTGCTTTTTTTTTTTTTATTCCCATTTTTTATACACATAGTTTTCGATGGAACGTTACCCTGGCTGAATTGTGTTCGTTAGCCTAGCCGTCCATCAGAAGAAAAAAAAAAACAAAAAAAACACACGAAGCGATATTACAGGCGAAGCAAAAAATATATATATATGTATATAATCTATAGAGGAGTCGATCACAGCTGAAAGCTACATTCTGAAGCACGTCGCCGTCACATCCCTTTCCAACCCACGTAAGACTTGAAAATAATAAAAAAAAAATTAAATAAAAAATAAAATTATTATTGCAATTTGTATATATATATAATTTTTTTTTTTTGCACAGGAAAAAAAAAAAAAAAAAAAGCAATAAAATCTGTCGATAGTGGACAACACTGCCTGTAGCCCAACCTTCCCGCTGCAAATATTACAAACCCTCCCTGTGTGCTAATAAAACAGAACAGCGATCTGGGGGGGGGGGCTTCGGAAATGGCTGACTGTTGTAGCAGTTTCACTTTATGAAGATCAAGAGGCGAAAAATCTGATACATTTAAAACATTTTTTGATTTAGGCTCATTCACGTGTATGCTAACCGGATGGGATTCTAACCACATCCAATTCGCATAATATGCAAATCGAACCGGCTTTCAATGGAGCCGGTTTACACATGTCCGGGGTGGCCACAGAGCGTTTCTGAACAGGGTCCTGTACGATTTTGGGTCCGGTTTAGGTGCGAAATCACGTGAATATTCGCACCTGAACCGATGAACAAACTCCGGACGGCGAACCGCAGTCAGTCATGTGTCAACCTAGCCTTTAAGTCGTAGTAGTTTCTAGCCGTCTCTAGGTGACCCCAAATATGCCTTGATGGAAGTAGATGCGCACCCAGAACCTTTCTACTGACTAACCGCCTTCCAACAAACAAGAGTTGTTAATTAGCAACAAAACGGTGACGTTTTTGAGAAGCAATTTTGTAAAATGACAGAACTACAATAAAGCATGGCGGAAGCGGCCTAGTTTCAAAACCCGCTTAACAGGACTAAAATGAATAACCACAGTTTGCAGACAGCGAAGGATTAGAAATGGGATAGCGCAAGATAAAACGGAAAAGAACGTAAACTTTGTTGCTCAAAGTGATGGGGGAAATTTTTACTTCTTGTGCCAATTCTAGAAACGATAAAGCCCCCAAGAGCCACACATCTAGCAAAACCCGGCGGTATCTGTAGCCAAAAAATTGCTTCAGCTCAGGACATGCCCCAACGTGTTTCGCCCTTTAGTGAAACGCGTTGGTGGGCATGGCCAGGACGGAGTCTGAGCGAAGGCTGTTTTTTTTTTTTTACTACAGATACTGCTGGGTTTTGCTAGATGTGCAGCTCTTGGGTCGTTCTCGTTTTCCATGCTTGCATCCACTGAGCTGAGACAAGCTCTTTCCCCGCCTGCACCGGACCTGGACAGACTGGAGCTTGGAGCGGCACCCCTAGCATTTGGTGTGGGTTCAAAGCCAAAAAAGGTTAACCTGCAAGAATATTCAAGTCCGGAAAATCAAGCTCTTGGGGCGTTCCCGTTTTCCATGCTTGCATCCACTGAGCTGAGACAAGCTCTTTCCCCGCCTGCACCGGACCTGGACAGACTGGAGCTTGGAGCGGCACCCCTAGCATTTGGTGTGGGTTCAAAGCCAAAAAAGGTTAACCTGCAAGAATATTCAAGTCCGGAAAATCAAGCTCTTGGATCGTTCTCGTTTTCCATGCTTGCATCCACTGAGCTGAGACAAGCTCTTTCCCCGCCTGCACCGGACCTGGACAGACTGGAGCTTGGAGCGGCACCCCTAGCATTTGGAGTGGATTCAAAGCCAAAAAAGGTTAACCTGCAAGAATATTCAAGTCCAGGAAATCAAGCTCTTGGGGCGTTCCCGTTTTCCATGCTTGCATCCACTGAGCTGAGACAAGCTCTTTCCCCGCCTGCACAGGACCT
The DNA here is from genome assembly GCF_965119305.1 of Pelophylax lessonae. Classification (NCBI taxonomy): domain Eukaryota; kingdom Metazoa; phylum Chordata; class Amphibia; order Anura; family Ranidae; genus Pelophylax; species Pelophylax lessonae. The sequence continues at coordinate 14,696,727 of NC_138769.1, forward strand.
GGACAGACTGGAGCTTGGAGCGGCACCCCTAGCATTTGGTGTGGGTTCAGAGCCGAAAAAATGTAACCTGCAAGAATATTCAAGTCCGGAAAATCAAGCTCTTGGGTCGTTCTCGTTTTCCATGCTTGCATCCACTGAGCTGAGACAAGCTCTTTCCACGCCTGCACCGGACCTGGACAGACTGGAGCTTGGAGCGGCACCCTTAACATTTGGTGTGGGTTCAGAGCCAAAAAAGAAGGTTAACCTCCAAGAACAATCAAGTTTGGAAAATGAAATAAATCATTGTGCATTTAGTAAGAGGTGTGCTCCACGTTGGCTCTTACAGAGTTGCAAGGGGCTACAAGCCTGACCAATGCAGATCAGACATTCTGATAGATAGAAGCTGCTGCAGAGGTGTTGGCATTTCTCAAAGGTTGACTAGTACCCATTGCATCATGTTCAAAAGTTATGCTCTTTTACCAGAAGCTTTTCGATAGGAAAGGCCCATCGTAGTAATTTGTAAACTTCCACATGTAGATTGACAAACCGAAGCCAATGTGGAAGAATTGATCCATTAAGGTGGAAGAAATGATCCATAAAGGTGGAAGAAATGATCCATAGGGGCCCATCAAAGAGTACTGAAGGAAAGGGGGGCCTCAGATACATGTGGTGTAACAAGGCCTACCAGTTTAGTAAAAGCAGGAGGAAAGAAAGCAAAGAACAGCTTAGCAGACTGCAGGACAGGACACAACAAACACTTAGCATACATATCACACAGGACACTCTGTACCGCCATACTCTGCCTGTAACCGGATAACGTTTCTGTACTAAAGCGTAGACAGATGCCCCCCAATTCACCTAAATTACAGCAATGGGCAGTGGCTGTGGGCTCCCAGCTAAATTTTAACACATGGGAGACAACAGAAGCAGAAGCGGTGCGCAACGCACAGCGCTGGCCGGCCAGTCCCAGAGATGCAGACGTAATGTCCGGGGACACCCCATGCGGGTGAGGTAAGTGTTGTCTGTTCCATGGTTAAATCAAGGGTTATACTCTTGCCCCCTCAAACTCATTAATGGGGGGCTGCATGAGGTCAGAGCTATTTTCAGCAAACGGGCCTCAATGGGTGGAGGGGGCCACAGATACAGAAGTGAATGGGTGTCTACGGTAGAACTTACCCAAACAACAAGACCGGTCTCTGAAAAGAGAAACAAGCTTCCTTGGAGAACCTTTAGGAGAAACCCTACTTAAATAAAGCCTTTGGCTGTTACAGAATTACAAGGCCCACCCGGTCAAGGGCTGCTAATGAAGGCCTGTGACTTGTAGCACTTGAGGTCTGCAAATTGCTGAAGCTATTCGGAATGGCAACCCCACGTGGCCAAATCTAGAACAGAAATGCAATCTTCAGGCAGGCGAAAATATAGCTATCCAACGCTAAAATGGCCCAACTGCCCAAAGCACCCCCAGACCGCTACACGCTCTTCTGTGTTGGCAGATCAGCATTTCTTGTGATGGACATCAGGGTTACTGCGCAGTGAGTGGAAGGGTGCACATATCTTGCGCAATAAGGCACTCCGAAAATCGATTTCAGGGAGATGGTGCCAAGACGCCAGTCCCGTCTGCCAAAAAACCCCAGGCAGCGACTGACGGGGTGTCTGAAAGGTGTAAGCGTGGCAGCGACTTCTCATTACATAGACCGGGCGCTGAAAAAAAATGACGATGGCCAGCACCTGTCTAGGAAAGAGGGGAACCGGCGTTGCTGCCCCTTCCACCCTCACCCAGAAAACTCCTACGGAGTGAGTTAAAAATAATAAAAAAACTGAAAAAAAATAAAAAAAATAAAAGGAAAAGAAAAACCTGTATTTATAGATATTTTACAAGGTTAAATAACAATAATAATAATTATAAAAAAAACTGAACCACTAAAATTGACAGGATGGCGTGTCTTTACAGTTATGTATATATATATATTTTTTCCTTGATAGAGGTGGCCAGTGTCTAGCGGGAGAGTCCAGGGAAGGGGTGTGGTGTGTGTGTGCGCTCCACCCCATCGCTCATTCCCCACCCTCTTGCTACTTTGCCCGTTTCCTTCTCGCCCGTGCGCAGAACATGCTTTGCTATTGGCTCAGGAGGAGTTGGAGGCTGATGCTGACGCTGCATTGTTGGTCGGCCCGCGATCCCCAGCATTTGAATCTGGAAGAGAGAAGATGGGAGAGGAGGATAGCTAAGATATGGGAGAACACAACAAGTATAATAGTACAACCTATCTACAGGATATAAATACTAACAGTAACCTGAAAAATCATTCAACAGCCTGGCGCCTCCTTATATCTCATCTCTGGTCACCCACGCAGTACCTTCAAACCACCATTTACACAGTTCTTCCGCCATGCTGTTCTCTCTCTCTATAACTCGTTTCCAGGCAAACAAAACTTTACTAACTTCACCAGGTCTTCTCTCATGGTACAAGCTGTATGGGAATAAAGTCCTTGGCCCACCACTGTCAGTGCTGGCCGGAAAGGAAGCTCGTCTAAGCCTCAATCAATGGTATATTGATTAGGTGTCCCAGGAATCTTGACTTGATGTGCGACTCCCGGGACACCAAATCACTATCTACCATTGTCAACACCATTCCCACACACCTTTAGATTCTCACCTTCTCTAAAACATCATCCCAGGCCTATATCACTTCCAGACACCTCTAGGTTCTCGCTTTCTACAGAATGCGGTTTTTAGGATGCCACCACTTATGCTCACTTCAGGTCTTCTCCTATACTGTTCTCTTTGTCTAGAACACCTTTCCAGGCCCCCACAACTTAGTCACTCTCCTGGGTCTTCTCTCGTGGTTCTCCTATTCAGCAGCATGTCCTTCCAGGTCAACACCACCCACACGCCTCTGAATCATTTTTCATAGTTCTCCCTTTCCCCCCACCACCCACACACCTCTGGATCATCTTTCATAGTTCTCCCTTTCTCCAACATGCCTTGCCAGGACACCACCACTTTACTAACTCCACCAGGTCTTCTCTCATGGTACAAGCTGTATGGGAATAAAGTCCTTTGCCCATCGCTGTCAGTGCTGGCCAGGGGAGGAAGCTCTTCTAAGCCTCAATCAATGGTAGATTGATTAGGTGTCCCGGGAGTCTTGACTTGATGTGCGGCTCCCGGGACACCAAATCACTATCTACCATTGTCAACACCACTCCCACACACCTTTAGATTCTCACCCATGGTTCTCACCTTCTCCAAAACATCCTCCCCCAGGCCTATATCACTTCCACACACCTCTAGGTTCTCGCTTTCTACAGAATGCGGTTTTTAGGATGCCACCACTTACGCTCACTTCAGATCTTCTCCTATACTGTTCCCTTTGTCTAGGCCAGTGGTCCTCAACCCTGGCCTACAGGGCCCACTAACAGGCCAGGTTTTAAGTATTACCTTGTGGAGATGCAGACTAGAATACTGCAATCACTGAGCAGCAAATGATATCACCTGGGATGTATTTCAGTTATCTTGCAAACCTGGCCTGTTAGTGGGCCCTGTAGGCCAGGGTTGAGGACCACTGGTCTAGGCCACCACCATTTACTCTCCTAGGTCTTCTCTCGTGGTTCTCCTATTCAGCAGCATGACCTTCCAGGTCAACACCATCCACACACCTCGGAATCATTTTTCATAGATCTCCCTTTCTCCCACCACCCACACATCTCTGGATCATCTTTCATAGTTCTCCCTTTCTCCAGCATGCCTTTCCAGGACACCACCACTTTCACACAGTCCTGTCCTCTGCTGCACCACTTTTCTAGAACTCCTTTCCAGGCCAATACCACTTACACCTCCAGGTCTACTTTTATGGTTCTCCTTTTTTTTAGCACACCTTTCCAGATCACTATCACTCCCACACACCTCTAGGTCTTTGCTTATGGTTCTCACTTTCTCCAGAATGCCTTTCCTAGATATCACCCATTTCACGCACCTCCAAGTCTTCTCCAATGCTGCATCCTTTCTTGAGAAAACCTTTACAGGGAAACACCACCTACTCACACCTTCAGGACTTTTCTTATGGTTGTCCTATCCAGACAGACCGTGTATGCCTCCATCACTGTCACTTGTATACCAATTCCACTCTCCCACACCTCAAGGTCTTCACTCATGCTGCTACATTTCTCTGCAACTCCCTTCCAGGCCAACACTAATAACTTTTACCACCTCCAGGTCTTTTCTAAATGATTCTCCTCTCTCATTTTCAGAACATCCCTGTATGCCAATTCCACTCTCATTGACCTCAAAGTCTTCACTCATGCTGCTATTTTTCGCTTTCCATTCAGGGCCAACACCACTCACACACACCTCCAGGTCTTCTACCATGCTGTTCTCTTTCTCTAGAATTCCAGCATGCCATTGGGTATCTGATAAGCCTTCAAGTCTTTCAACACACATGCAAACTTTTATTGCAAAGATATATATCAACTGACACATAGGGGGAGATTTAGAACCCCCTCACACAAACTTTCCCATCAGGGTCCACCTGTCTGTTATTTAGGCTGACCTGATCGGACCAGCCATTGCCCTCAATAGAGTGGCAGATTTCAGCGGACGTGTGTCCGCTGACACTCAACGGCATCTTATTCGGGCCACCCAAAACAAGACGGCCGACCATCGGCTATGGACGCCGGTAGCGGGGTGATGCCTCTAGCTGCAGGCATCACTCCGGTACAAGCACTTTCTGAAATATCAGCAATATCGGTAACCTCCGGGGGCCGATTCCGATATATCGGGGAAAGTGCATATCGGCCCTCGATATATCGGCTTTGCCGATAATCGGTCGATCCCTAAAAAAAATGCTCACACATATAGTAAAGATCTCACGACATTCACACAGGGACTATACACAAAGGCCATCACTGCTATTAGACAGTTCTGATACAGTCACATTTGTCTCCTGTGAACTCCATTGCAGCAGCTCAGCGATGACCGCCAAAAAAAAAAAAAACACACATTCCTAAAAGACTGAAATACGGAGGATAAGATAGAAACACGTGAGAATCCTTACCTGATGTCGCTGTGGCGTTCGTGGGCGTAGACACAGAGGCCTGGTTTCGAGCGTGTGGTGGGAGGAGTATAGATGACAGCGAGGGGTTGCTAGACAGTTCTGTAAATGATAATAAAAAAAAAAAAAAAAAGAAAGACACAGTGAGAAAAAGGATTCCAACAGATATCCAGCTACTTCCTCGCAGGGTCATATCTGGAGATCCCAAGAACGTGCGCATTGGGAAACAGAAAGGAAATTGTCTTTTTAGAAAATCCTGCACAGCGCAAACGCCTGCCGCAGTCCCCCCATTACAGCTCTGTGAGCTTTGCCAAAGATTCCCTTAACTGCCCACGAGTTATAATTGTCTTCCGTTTGGTCAAACGTCTGTCTGGAAGGCCACCTAGGCTGAAAAGTACCCCCAAAATTCCAAAAGAGGGCCCGACTCTTCCTCATACCATGCAGCGCTTGTATCCTTGGCGCAAACAGGAAGAACTCCTGTAAGCTCAAATAGTTTGTCTGTAAGTGGAGCCGAGTAAAAGAGCAAAGCACCGCGTATGCGGCCATCCCTGTTGGGCCTGACACTCTGATGACTCATGCAAGGAAAGCCAGACATTTCCCTAATCTACGATCCTAAGAGGAGTGCACATCAGTCTAAAACAAGTCAATATAGTTTAACTGCTTGCATTGACGGTGGCAAGGCGGCTCTCCTGCATGAGATCACTTCCCTAGTACGTGATCCTGAACTTCTGGGTCTGGAGCACGCATGCGCGCCACCTGCGACCCGCTTCTGCTGTGATGCTCGTCGGCACCCGCCAATCTTTATGCAGAGCCAGAACGGCGATCTACCTATGTAAACAAGGGGGATCGCTGTTCTGTTATTATGAAAAGCATAGATCCTGCGTCTCTGCCAAGCAGGGACATGGATTAATGCCTTCCCCTAGTAAAAGCACCTCCCCCACAGTACACAAGCACTGGTTAGGTACACATTTAGCCCTTTGTTCGCCTCTGATGTTAAAGCAGAGTTTCGCAGACTTCTGTCCCCCCCGCCCCCCAAAATTAAAAGTCAGCAGCTACACATACTGTAGCTGCTGACTTTTAATATCAGGACACTTACCTGTCCTGGAGTCCAAACGATGTTTCCATGGGCTGCCGGGTGCTGCCGCCACCATTGCCGGTGAGGGAACCCGGAAGTGAAGCCTTACGGCTTTACGGGCGGGTCCCTACTGGACATATGCGAAGCGCGCTGCGCATTCAGATTGGCTCGGCGGCGGGGAAGGAGGAGGGGGCCAAATTTCCGAGGGACGGCGCCATCTCCCGAAAGTGGGAAAGGGTACCTGTCAAATTTTGGGAATTTTTTAAAACAAAAATATGTAGCAGAATACATATTGGCCTATAAAGAAATTAAATTTTTTTAAATTTTTTTTATTGGATAGGTTTTATAGCAAAAAAATTTAATAAGTAATATAGTAATTTAGAAGTAAAAAAAAAAAAACATATCTATAATATATATATATATATATATATATATATATATATACATATATACACACACACACACACACACACACACACACACACAAATATATATATATATATATATATATATATATATATATATATATATATATTTTCAAAATTGTCGGACTTTTGGTTATAGCGCAAAAAAATAAAAACGCAGAGGTGATCAAATATCACCAAAATAAAGCTCTGTGGGGGGAAAAAGACATCAATTTTGTTTAGGTACAAAGTCGCACGACCGCGCAATTGTCAGTTAAAGTAATGCAGTACCGTATCGCAAAAAAAAATGGCCTGGTTTTGAAGGGGGGGGGGGGTAACTCTTCCGGAGGTCAAGTGGTTAAAGAGACTCAGTCACATTGCCCATTCAGGGAAAATTAAGAGACTCTCTTGACAAAAACACTTTATGCATACTGTACCATTTAGGCTGCAGTCTTTTGCTCTGTCCAATGACGTCACAGTTCCCTCTTCTCCACTGGCGGCGATATTGGGGGTTCTTACCCCTGGACTCCGTGGCCCTCACCCATCATTACTAAAGAGCTGTGAAAAAGTCTTTGCCCCCTTCCTGATTTTTTTTTATTTTTTTTATTTTTTGCATATTTGTCACACTTAAGTGATTCAGATCAAACTAATTTTTTTATTACACAAGGATTTGAGAAAAAGCTGCCCAAATCCGCCTGGCCCTGTGTGAAAAAATGAAATTGCCCCCCCTCCTGCTAAATCATAAATGAACCGTTATTAACCACGTTTTTTTGGAAATCTGAGGTCAATTTTACCTGTCACACCCAAATCTGATTACTGCTAGAGCTGTTGAATCAAGAAATCACTTAGATAGAAGCCGTTTGACAAAGTGAAGCATGCTGAAAGATCTCAAAAAGCAACGCATCATGCCGCGATCTAAAGAAATTCAGGAACAGATGAGAAACAAAGTAACTGCCATGTATCAGTCTGGAAAGGGTTACAAAGCCATTTTTAAGGCTTTGGGACTCCAGCGAACCACGGTGAGAGACATTATCTACAAATGGAGAACATGTGGAACAGTGGTGAACCTTCCCAGGAGTGGCCGGTGTTCTAAAATTTAGTCGGACCCATGAAAATTCCAGACCTCGTCACTTGCGGCTGATGCGAGCCCCGGTGCGCATGCGCACAAGGTCCGAGGAAATTCTAAGACTTAGCGAACAGCTGATTGAGAGGAGGAGGGGCTGAGGTGGGACGCACACACCGCCACGGGAAAATTGCTGTCACAGGCGAACCAAAGCTGCTAGAGACCCCAAAATTGTATCGCAGGTAGCCAAGACGCTCCCCTACAGCGAAAAGAAATTTGGGGTCTCGGGGATGGAAGGGCGCGGAGCAGTGACCCCAAGCCCCGGTTCTCGGGGTCACTGCTCCGCGCCCTTTCATCCCCGAGACCCCAAATTTCAATCAGCTGTAGGGGAGCGTCTTGGCTACCTGCGATACAATTTTGGGGTCTCTAGCAGCTTTGGTTCGCCCGTGACAGCAATTTTCCCGCGGCGGTGTGTGCGTCCCACCTCAGCCCCTCCTCTCAGTCAGCTGTGCCTAAGTCTTAGAATTTTATCGGACCTTGAAAATGCCTTGTGCGCATGCGCACCTGGGCTCGCATCAGCTGGGTTATGAAGTAGCGTAACCGGAAGTGACGAGGGTCCGGAATTTTAGAACACCGGCCTACCAGAATTAATCCAAGAGCACATCAACGACTCGTCCAGGAGGACATAAAAGAATCCAGAATATCATCTAAAGAACTGCAGGCCTCACTTGCCTCAGGTAAGGTCAGTGTTCATAATTCAACCATAAGAAAGAGGCCGGGCAAAAATGGCATCCATGGGAGAGTTCCAAGGCCAAAGCCACTGCTGACCAAAAAGAACACAAAGGCTCGTCTCGCATTTGCCAAAAAACATCTGGAATATCCCCAAGACTTTTAGGCAAATATTCTGTGGACTGATGAGACGAAAGTTTAACTTTTCAGAAGGTGTGCGTCCCGAAACATCTGGTGCAAAACTAACACAGCATTCCATAAAAAGAACATTATACCAACAGTCAGACATGGTGGATGGCTTGGGGCTGGACAACTTGCCATCATTGATGGAACCATGAATTCTGCGCTCTACCAGAAAATCCTGAAGGAGAATGTTCGGCCATCAGTTCCTGATCTCAAGCACACTTGCGTTATGCTGCAAGGACAATGATCCAAAACGCACCAGGAGGTCCACCTCAGGATTGCGCAAAAAAAAACAAAAAACAAAATGAAGGTTTTGGATAGGCCTAGTCAAAGTCTGGACTTAAATCCGATTGAGATGCTGTGGCATGACCTTAAACAGGCCGTTCATGTTGGGAAAACCCTCCAATGTGGCTGAAATAAAACAAGAGTGGGCCCAATTCCTCCACAGCGATGCGAAAAACTCGTTGCCAGTTATCCCAAACACTCGAATGCAGTTGTTGCCACCAAGGCTGGCACAACCAATTATTAGGTTTAGGGGTTAATTACTTTATAAAACTCTGGTCCGACCACATCTGGAGTATTCTGTCCAGTTCTGATCGCCGGTCCTCAGGAGGGATGTATTGGAGCTGGAGAGAGTCCAGAGAAGGGCAACTAAACTGATTAGGGGATTGGAGGACCTTAATTATGAAGAGCGTCTGCAATCGCTTGATTTATTCTCCCTGGAGAAGAGACGCCTGAGAGGGGACATGATAGCAATTTAAAATATCTCAATGGTGATCTCAGTATAGAAAAAAAGATATTCAGTCGCAAGGATTGCATGAGGACACGAGGACATACAATGCGATTAGAGGAGAAGCGTTTTAACCTTAGGCCACGTAGGGGGGGTTCTTCACAAGACTGTGGAATTCTCTACCACAAGAGGTGGTTTCTGCTGGAAGTATGGCTACTTTCAAAAGACTCTTAGACTTACATCTCAAGGATCAGAACATTCAGGGGTATGAGGGATGATTACGGCCACACACACCTACACAGGTTGAACTGGATGGACTATTGTCTTTATTCAACCTCAACTACTATGTAACTTTTTCACATTGGGCCAGGCAGGTTTGGACAGCTTTTTCCCTTCATTTAAAAACTAAAATTTGTATTTACTCGGGTTATCTTTGTCTAATATTAACATTTGTTTGATGATCTGAATAATTTAAGTGTGAAAAATATGTAAAAAAATCAGGAAGGGGCAAATACTTTTTCACAGCACTGTAACTAGGGGGGGAATGTGAACCTACGCTGGCAGGTCGTCGCACTCCCAGGAGGGCAGATCCACAATAGTCTGGGTTCACAAGGAGTGGAGGGGATTGGATGATGCTGGCTGACATTTAAACCAAAAAAAAGCAGCGCTGGATCACAGAAAGGTGCATCGGCAGGGTTGCAGCGTTTTTTTTTTTTTTTAACACCCCCCTGGCTTCATTTCTTTTTGTTTTTTTTTAAATGGCGGAGCCGGATTTTACATATGAAAATAAAATTTTAAGTGTAATTTATTAATCTTCTGATCTTTCACAAACATACTAACCAGTACTGATTAACGAGTCGCACTGATGAATTGGGGAAACAATTGGGTATCCCCCGTGATAAGTTGGCATTGCCCAGAACCAAAGGCATTGATAGCTGGCAGTGTGTGATTATCATGTGGCCCCTTTTGCAGCCAATGGTTCCTGACTCTGGACACTTGTCACATGCGATGTCAAGGCCCGCGCTCCCCCTGCTCCGGAGAAGACGGCATTACCTTGAGTGGTAAAGTTGAAGAGTGCAGGAAAGTCGCGGCCATTGGGAAGCTTGGGGTTGGGGTCCCGGAGCTCATCGAAGAAGGAGTGTGCGCAGGCATCCAAGGGGGTGAGGCGGGCGGTGGGGGTATATTCCAGTAGCCGGCTGCACAGCGCAATCGCCTCTGGTGGCGTACGAGCTCTGAAGACCTGCAAAAATACACAACCCTTTAAAGATAAAAAAAAGAAAAGAGAAAACGGATCTAAGTGTGAAGGCTGCCAAGCCCCTGTCGCAGGGTGGATGAAATGAGTGAAAAAAGAGACTGCAGCTGGTGAAAACATGAGCAATAAAGTGCAACTCCAACACAATGTTCTTATACGGGGGGGGGGGGGGTTGGGGAGGGGTTGGCCCTTCTCTAATGCTGTCTATGACCTTGGGACAGATTTCTAGACTTACCTTCTGAGCTCTGCTGTCAGCTTTTTTTCCCCCCTCTAGAATGCATATCCCTATGCTTCCTACAGAGTGTCAATTAGGGGGCAGTGACACCAGGATTAGACCCCTGATTGTCTCCATAATAGATTCTTCACAGGAAGGCCTCTTTTACATGGGTATACTACAGCATTCACCCATGCCAGGGCCGGGTTTGCCTGTTCAGGGATGCACAAGGGTTTTGTGCATCCCAATGCAGTAGTCACATTTTTGTGAATTGGGACACAGCAGCTTCTCCCAATCTGACAGCCGTGCGGGGTGCACGGCCATGAATGCAAGCAGTGTGTGTTTGGGGCTGTCAAATTGGGAGCAGCGGCTGTGTCCGTGCATTCGCCGTGTCCCAACTGACATCAATAGGACTGGATGTACGCTGTAGTATCCCAATGTGAACGAGGCATTATAGACCAACACGGCTACAAGTGTGTGGACAAGTGATCTTTAGACCTTTATGAAATTGTTTCAAATCTGATTCCAAAACCCATGGCCATTAATAAGGAGTTCACAGCTAAATCATGATGTCCAAGAGAATGTGGACCATACAGGAAGAATACCAGCAGTAAAATTCTTCCCCTCCTTCCTTGTGTGCACCACGGCATGATCTACACACCTATTTTCCATTTAACTCTATCATCTAGATCAGGGGTCTCCAAACTTTCTAAACAAAGGGCCAGTTTACTGTTGTTCAGTCTTCTGGGGGGGTGGACCATGGGCAATAGGAGTAGGAAGTGTCATCTGTGGTATTTGGGGAAGTGTTGGTGCCCCATCATTGGTGTCAGTGGGAGGAATAGTGCCCCATCACTGGTGTCAGTGGGAGGAATAGTGCCCCATCATTGGTGTGAGTGGGAGAAATAGTGCCCCATCATTGGTATGAGTGGGAGGAATAGTGCCCCATCATTGGGGTCAGTGGGAAGAATAGTGCCCCATCATTGGGGTCAGTGGGAGGAATAGTGCCCCATCATTGGGGTCAGTGGGAGGAATAGTGCCCCATCATTGGGGTCAGTGGGAGGAATAGTGCCCCATCATTGGGGTCAGTGGGAGGAATAGTGCCCCATCATTGGGGTCAGTGGGAGGAATAGTGCCCCATCATTGGGGTCAGTGGGAAGGAATAGTGCCCCATCATTGGTGTCTTTTATAACTTTATGCCAATGTATGGGTACAGGTAAACTGTCAGGATACTAACACATGTGTGCAATGGGCTGTAGACTAGACCAGTGGTCTCCAAACTGTGGCCCTTTGCATGGCTTTACGCGGCCCTTGGGGCACTATTCCTCTCCTTGATACAAGACACTATTTCCTCCTACTGACAGCAAAGAATACCAGCAGTAAAATTCTTCCCCTCCTTCCTTGTGTGCACCACGGCATGATCTACACACCTATTTTCCATTTAACTCTATCATCTAGATCAGGGGTCTCCAAACTTTCTAAACAAAGGGCCAGTTTACTGTTGTTCAGTCTTCTGGGGGGGTGGACCATGGGCAATAGGAGTAGGAAGTGTCATCTGTGGTATTTGGGGAAGTGTTGGTGCCCCATCATTGGTGTCAGTGGGAGGAATAGTGCCCCATCACTGGTGTCAGTGGGAGGAATAGTGCCCCATCATTGGTGTGAGTGGGAGAAATAGTGCCCCATCATTGGTATGAGTGGGAGGAATAGTGCCCCATCATTGGGGTCAGTGGGAAGAATAGTGCCCCATCATTGGGGTCAGTGGGAGGAATAGTGCCCCATCATTGGGGTCAGTGGGAGGAATAGTGCCCCATCATTGGGGTCAGTGGGAGGAATAGTGCCCCATCATTGGGGTCAGTGGGAGGAATAGTGCCCCATCATTGGGGTCAGTGGGAGGAATAGTGCCCCATCATTGGGGTCAGTGGGAAGGAATAGTGCCCCATCATTGGTGTCTTTTATAACTTTATGCCAATGTATGGGTACAGGTAAACTGTCAGGATACTAACACATGTGTGCAATGGGCTGTAGACTAGACCAGTGGTCTCCAAACTGTGGCCCTTTGCATGGCTTTACGCGGCCCTTGGGGCACTATTCCTCTCCTTGATACAAGACACTATTTCCTCCTACTGACAGCAAAGATGAGGCCCATTCTTTCCGACAACAGTAGTGGGGAATAATTCCTCTCGTTGACCACAACAGTGGGGCCCTATTCCTTCCACTGACATCAAAAATGGGGCACTATTCCTGCCACCGACACCAACAATGGGGCACTATTCCTGCCATCGACACCAACAATGGTGCACTATTCCTGCCATCGACACCAACAATGGGGCACCATTTTTGCCACCAACGGGGTACTATTCCTGCCACCAACACCAACGAAGGGGCACAATTCCTGCCACCAACACCAACAATGGGGCACTATTCCTGCCATCGACACCAACGATGGGGCACTATTCCTGCCACTGACACCAACGATGGGGCACTATTCCTCCCACTGATACCAACGATGGGGCACTATTCATGCCACTGACACCAACGATGGGGCACTATTCCTGCCATCGAAACCAACAATGGGGCACTATTCATGCCATCGACACCAACGATGGGGCGCTATTCCTGCCACCGACACCAACGATGGGGCGCTATTCCTGCCACCGACACCAGCGATGGGGCACTATTCCTGCCACCGACACCAGCGATGGGGCACTATTCCTGCCACCGACACCAACGATGGGGCACTATTCCAGCCACCGACACCAATGATGGGGCACTATTCCTGCCATTGACACCAATGATGGGGCACTATTCATCCCACTGACACCAATGATGGGGCACTATTCCTGCCACCAACACCAATGATGGGGCACTATTCCTCCCACTGACACCAATGATGGGGCACTATTCCTCCCACTGACATCAATGATGGGGCACTATTGCTGCCACCGACACCAATGATGGGGCACTATTGCTGCCATCGACACCAATGATGGGGCACTATTGCTGCCATCAACACCAATGATGGGGCATTATTCCAGCCAACGATACCAATGATGGGGCACTATTCCAGCCACCGACACCAAAGATGGGGCACTTTTTTTTTTTTTTACTGCCAGTAACCACCAAGCCCAATGTATTTTGTACTCCCAATGGCCCTCCTATAGTCTAAAGAACAGTAAAGTGGCCCTTTGTTTAGAAAATTTGGAGACCACTGGACTAAACCAACCAAAAGGATTATCTTTCTTTGCTAATCCTTAGCTAATTAACTGATAAATAGTGAACCTGAACTGAATATCCTGGCTGATGCTTGGTCCTATTTAACACTGACAATATTTTATGGCCAAAATTGCAGCAAATGAGAACAAAGCAAAAGCAGGGTGCATGCAATTTTTGGGGACTCCAAACAATTAGCATTTAGCCCTACAAGCCATCAAAGGGGACCCAGTAAGACCCCAGGTTCTCCCATCATAAGCAGAAAATTCTAAGGAGATTAATCAGAACTGTGAATTATAATGGGGACAGGGATCTAGCTTGCTGGCAAACATGCAAAGCTGGAATATCAGTTTTAGGTTGGAGTTAGACTTCAGAAGGGTACCAGGCGGGCCTCTCCCTCTATACATGCATGGGGTATTATGTTTCTTGCACACAGGATATGTATGAGAAGACCAGACAGGAGATGGTGTGCAGCTCTCACCTTAGTCCAGGGGTGTGCCTTTATCTGGGGGAACTTGAACTCTGTGTAGTTAGGGTTCATTTCTCGGATCTGCTCCCTTGTCGGTGTGCCCAGGACCTGCAAAGAAACAAAAAGCATGGCTGGGTTAGAATAATCTTCAGGGAATGCTGCCCGAATATTTCCAGTACTGCCCCCCATCACAGGACTGGTGGGGAGGCTCCACAATCAGATAGAATGACCCATTTTCAATGGTACAGACATACGGACACCGTCTGATCTATGAACTGCCCATCCAGGCCAACTGAATGGAGAGACCAAAATTCAAGAGGGATAATGGTCCCATTAGGTGTACTGAACTGGTTACCCTACCTTCTGCACCACATTGCCTTGTATCTATGTAAGTATAGGATTCTGGGCTGTGCTCCCTCCCTTGTATCTATGTAAGTATAGGATTCTGGGCTGTGCTCCCTCCCTTGTATCCATGTAAGTATATGATTCTGGGCTGTGCTCCCTCCCTTGTATCCATGTAAGTATAGGATTCTGGGCTGTGCTCCCTCCCTTGTATCTATGTAAGTATAGGATTCTGGGCTGTGCTCCCTCCCTTGTATCCATGTAAGTATATGATTCTGGGCTGTGCTCCCTCCCTTGTATCCATGTAAGTATAGGATTCTGGGCCGTGCTCCCTCCCTTGTATCCATGTAAGTATATGATTCTGGGCTGTGCTCCCTCCCTTGTATCTATGTAAGTATAGGATTCTGGGCTGTGCTCCCTCCCTTGTATCTATGTAAGTATATGATTCTGGGCTGTGCTCCCTCCCTTGTATCTATGTAAGTATATGATTCTGGGCTGTGCTCCCTCCCTTGTATCCATGTAAGTATATGATTCTGGGCTGTGCTCCCTCCCTTGTATCTATGTAAGTATATGATTCTGGGCTGTGCTCCCTCCCTTGTATCCATGTAAGTATAGGATTCTGGGCTGTGCTCCCTCCCTTGTATCCATGTAAGTATAGGATTCTGGGCTGTGCTCCCTCCCTTGTATCTATGTAAGTATATGATTCTGGGCTGTGCTCCCTCCCTTGTATCCATGTAAGTATATGATTCTGGGCTGTGCTCCCTCCCTTGTATCCATGTAAGTATAGGATTCTGGGCTGTGCTCCCTCCCTTGTATCTATGTAAGTATAGGATTCTGTGCTGTGCTCCCTCCCTTGTATCTATGTAAGTATATGATTCTGGGCTGTGCTCCCTCCCTTGTATCCATGTAAGTATATGATTCTGGGCTGTGCTCCCTCCCTTGTATCTATGTAAGTATAGGATTCTGGGCTGTGCTCCCTCCCTTGTATCTATGTAAGTATATGATTCTGGGCTGTGCTCCCTCCCTTGTATCTATGTAAGTATATGATTCTGGGCTGTGCTCCCTCCCTTGTATCTATGTAAGTATAGGATTCTGTGCTGTGCTCCCTCCCTTGTATCTATGTAAGTATAGGATTCTGTGCTGTGCTCCCTCCCTTGTATCTATGTAAGTATATGATTCTGGGCTGTGCTCCCTCCCTTGTATCCATGTAAGTATATGATTCTGGGCTGTGCTCCCTCCCTTGTATCTATGTAAGTATAGGATTCTGGGCTGTGCTCCCTCCCTTGTATCTATGTAAGTATAGGATTCTGTGCTGTGCTCCCTCCCTTGTATCTATGTAAGTATAGGATTCTGTGCTGTGCTCCCTCCCTTGTATCTATGTAAGTATATGATTCTGTGCTGTGCTCCCTCCCTTGTATCTATGTAAGTATATGATTCTGGGCTGTGCTCCCTCCCTTGTATCTATGTAAGTATAGGATTCTGGGCTGTGCTCCCTCCCTTGTATCCATGTATATGATTCTGGGCTGTGCTCCCTCCCTTGTATCTATGTAAGTATAGGATTCTGGGCTGTGCTCCCTCCCTTGTATCCATGTATATGATTCTGGGCTGTGCTCCCTCCCTTGTATCTATGTAAGTATAGGATTCTGGGCTGTGCTCCCTCCCTTGTATCCATGCAAGTATATGATTCTGGGCTGTGCTCCCTCCCTTGTATCCATGCAAGTATATGATTCTGGGCTGTGCTCCCTCCCTTGTATCTATGTAAGTATATGATTCTGGGCTGTGCTCCCTCCCTTGTATCTATGTAAGTATATGATTCTGGGCTGTGCTCCCTCCCTTGTATCTATGTAAGTATAGGATTCTGGGCTGTGCTCCCTCCCTTGTATCCATGCAAGTATATGATTCTGGGCTGTGCTCCCTCCCTTGTATCTATGTAAGTATAGGATTCTGTGCTGTGCTCCCTCCCTTGTATCTATGTAAGTATAGGATTCTGGGCTGTGCTCCCTCCCTTGTATCCATGTAAGTATAGGATTCTGGGCTGTGCTCCCTCCCTTGTATCCATGTAAGTATAGGATTCTGGGCTGTGCTCCCTCCCTTGTATCTATGTAAGTATAGGATTCTGGGCTGTGCTCCCTCCCTTGTATCCATGTAAGTATATGATTCTGGGCTGTGCTCCCTCCCTTGTATCTATGTAAGTATAGGATTCTGGGCTTCTGGGTTTATCCTTAACCACTTTACGTCTGCTCACAGTAATATTACTGCGGCAGAGTGGCTCGTTATCGTCTGACGACGTAGTACTACGTCGTCAGACGCTCCCCCTTCTGGGCGGCGCTTGCGCGCCGCCGGAGGCTCGCTCCCGCTGTTTCCATTCACAGCGGGAGTCGGGCCAGGGGAGGAGCAGCGGCGATCGCCGCTGCTCTTACCCGATCGTCGGGGATCTCCATAGTGACAGGGAGTGACAGATCGGACTGTTCAGCATAGCTGGACATCCGATCTGTCCATGACTCACTCAGTCCCCTCCCCCCCCTACACGTCAGTAAGCACCAGGCATACATTAACCCCTCCCTCTCCAATAAAATTAACCCCTTCCCTGCCAGTGTCATTTTTACAGTAACAGTGCATATATATAGCACTGATTACTGCAGTAATGTCACTGGTAACCCCAAAAGTGTCAAAAATGTCAGTCAAGGGTCCGATCTGTCCGCCGCAATGTCGCAGTCCCGCAAAAAAAAAAAAAAATTGCAGATCGCCGCCATTACGCGTTAAAAAAAAAACACCAAAAATGACAGAAATCTTTCCCTTGGTTAGTAAACGCAATAACTTTTGCGCAAACCAATCAAAATACGCTTATTGCGATTTTTTTTTACCAAACATATGTAGCATAAAACAAATTGGCCAAAAATTTTTAAAAAAATTGGTTTTTACATCTTTTTTGGGGGGAATTTCATATAAAAAAAATGTTAAAAATATTGTTATTTTTTCAAAATAAACGCTCTTTTTTTGTTTATAGCGCAAAAAGTAAAAATCGCACAGGTGATCAAATACCACCAAAAGAAAGCTCTGTTTGTGGGAAAAAAAGGACGTAAATTTAGTTTGGGTACGGCGTCGCACGACCGCGCAATTGTCAGTTGAAGTCGCACAGCGCCGAATCGCAAAAAGTGGCCTGGACGGAAGACAGCAAAATCCTCCGGTGGTAAAGTGGTTAATTAGAAGTCAGATAAATATTGGACTAGTTATTTTATATTGAAGATTTATACAGAATTGGTTTTAGGCATTTGACTGACTTTTATGATTCGCATCATACACGTTTTTCTGCCACAGCCTGCTGATCTTTTATTGTTTATTGGTCGTTCAGTAGGGGTTGTTACAAGTCAGATATATATTATTTAGAACACCAATATTGAAGATAGACACACACATTAGTGTTTTAGGAATTGGATTGACTTTTAGGATTCGGATTTTACTCGTTTTTTTAGTCTGCTGATCTTCTTATATCTTTTTTATTTATTACTAGTTCTTTTAATATATTGCATGATTATCTCCGTTATATCCTACCTGAACCTATGTTATTGGCTAGCTCAGTTTGAGCCCCCGTTGAGATTTTTCCCATGTGCGCCGACTCATTATTAATCTAATAGAGGTGATCAAATACCACCAAAAGGAAGCTCTATTTGTGGGGGAAAAAGGACATCAATTTTATTTGGGTACAGCGTTGCACGACCGCGCAATTTTCCTTGAAAGTAACGCAGTGCCGAATCGGGAAAAAATGGCCTGGTCATTAAGGGGGAAAATCTTCCGGTCCAGAAGTGGTTTAAAAAAATAAATAAAGATCGCTAACCCAAATATTGACAAATTATCAGTACAGTAACAGGTAATTATTATTATTTCAGGTACTTATATAGCGCTGTCAATTTACGCAGCGCTTTACATATACATTACACATTCACATCAGTCCCTGCCCTCAAGGAGCTTACAATCTAAGGTCCCTAACTCACATTCATACACAGTAGGGCCAATTTTTTTTTTTTTTATACAGGATCCAATTAACCTACCAGCATGTCTTTGGAGTGTGAGAGGAAACCGGAGTACCTGGAGGTAATGTGTATGAAGCCTTCTAGACATTCACTGCTCTCAGTGTAAGGATGTCAGTGACTTGGAAAAAGTGGGTCAATCAATCTCCAGTGGGAGAGAGCGAGGACACGGCACAGACATGGAAAACACGGAGCCAGTGAAGGGGAACGGATTCAATGCGACACCACAATGGGCCGCACCCCTAAAGCAAGACGATGACTTCACCCAACACAGCAGGAGGATTGCACAGCGCTGCGCCTTCCCAACACACCCAACGTCTAGTCAAGTCATTCATTTATGCTCCGACAAATAAGAAAAAAAAAAAACGCCGCACACCATGTGGTACATCTCTGCAATACATGCAGACAAAAATCAGAATAAAAAAAAAAAAACACAGACTGATCCTGTAAGAAATCCAGTCAGCTCCTCACCCTCTGCGGCACTGAAATCCCAAAGCAGTGATGTCAGCCTGGTCTCGGTTGACTACAGAACACCTCCACCTTGTGATATACTAATGGAGGGGGGTGGGCAGTCTGAGATGGAAGGACGCCGCACTCCTAACAACCCCTGTTTAACCACTTCTGGACCGGAAGGTTTTAGCCCCCCCCCCCCCCCCCCCGCTTAATGACCAGGCCATTTTTTGCGATTCTGCACTGCGTTACTTTAACGGATGAATGCGCAGTCGTGCGACGCTGTACCCAAATAAAATTGATGGATTTATGTTCACCACGAATAGAAATTTCTTTTGGTGGTATTTGATCACATCTGCAGTTTTTATTTTTTGCACTATGAACAGAAAAAAAGCAAAAATTCTGGGGAAAAAAAAAACTATTTTTTACTTTCTGCTATATAACATTCCCAATAAGGAAAAAAATTTAAAAATCAAATGTTTTCATCATTTTAGGGACGGTGGCTGTAGGGACGGTGGCTGTAGGGATGGTGACTGTGGGGACGGTCACTGTGGGGACGGTGGCTGTAGGGGCGGTCACTGTGGGGACGGTGGCTGTAGGGGCGGTGGCTGTAGGGGCGGTGGCTGTAGGGGCGGTGGCTGTAGGGGCGGTGGCTGTAGGGGCGGTGGCTGTAGGGGCGGTCGCTGTAGGGACGGTCGCTGTAGGGACGGTGGCTGTAGGGACGGTCGCTGTAGGGGCGGTGGCTGTAGGGGCGGTGGCTGTAGGGGCGGTGGCTGTAGGGGCGGTGGCTGTAGGGGCGGTGGCTGTAGGGACGGTGGCTGTAGGGGCGGTGGCTGTAGGGACGGTGGCTGTAGGGACGGTGGCTGTAGGGGCGGTGGCTGTAGGGACGGTGGCTGTAGGGACGGTGGCTGTAGGGACGGTGGCTGTAGGGACGGTGGCTGTAGGGACGGTGGCTGTAGGGACGGTGGCTGTAGGGACGGTGGCTGTAGGGACGGTGGCTGTAGGGACGGTGGCTGTAGGGACGGTGGCTGTAGGGACGGTGGCTGTAGGGACGGTGGCTGTAGGGACGGTGGCTGTAGGGTCATAGTCAGCATTTTTCTTCCTCCAAACACGGCAAGTTCCCCTCCTCAAAAAGACACATGTACAGTCATGCCAATGAACATCTAAATGATTCAGAGAAGGATTGGGAGAAAGTATTGTGATCAGACCAAACGAGGTCCTTGGCATTAACCACTTGCCGACTGCTTACTATATATATATATATATACACACACACACATACACACACACACACACACTCACACGGGGGCAGGGTGGCTCTCCTGTGCAAACCGACGTATAGGTACGTCAGTCGCGCGCGGGAGGCTAGGGGGCAAGCGCACGCCGCCGACGGCACGCTCCCGCCCCCACTCGACAGCAGGGAAGCCGATGCGTGTGTCAGACGGCTCCGATTGCCCAGACTCCCCGCTGAGAGAGAAGGACGGTCGGCTGTAAACACAGCTGACCGTTCCTCTCTCTGGAATGATCACAGAGCACCTGTGATCCTTCTATATAGGATCACAGGTCTCTGTGATCATTTCACAAGCCACGCCCCCCCCAGTTAGAATCACTCCCCTAGGCTCACATTTAACTCATTGATCCCCCATAGGGTTAACCCCTTCCCTGCCAGTGTCATTATTACAGTAACAGTGCATATTTTTAGCACTGATTACTGTAGTAATGTCACTGGTCCCCCCAAAAGTGTCAAAAATGTCAGTTAGGGGTCCGATCTGTCCGCCGCAATGTCGCAGTCACGAAAAAAATCGCAGATCGCTGCCATTACTAGTAAAAAAAAAAAAATAAAATAAAAATGACATAAATCTTTCCCTTAGTAAACACAATAACTTTTGCGCAAACCAATCAAAATACGCTTATTGCGATTTTTTTACCAAAAATATGTAGCAGAAAACAAATTGGCCTAAAATGTTAAAAAAACTTTTGATTTTTAAATTTTTTTTTTTTTTTGAGCATGTCATAGCAGAATGTGAAATATATATATATATATATATATTTTTTTTTTTTTTTTTTCAAAATTGTCGCTCTTTTTTTGTTTATAGTGCAAAAAATAAAAATCGCAGGGGTGATCAAATACCACCAGAAGAAAGCTCTATTTGTGGGGAAAAAAAGGACATCAATTTTATTTGGGTACAGCGTAATTGTCAGTTAGAGTAACGCAGTGCCGAATCACCAAAATAGGGCCTGGACATCAAGGGGGAAAATCCTTCCGGTCTTAAAGTGGTTAAACCCTTGAAGCTTGCACTAGCACACTGCAATCACATGCGTTCCATGGGGGTGTGGTGTGGTTGCAAAGCTGCCCCCATGCACTTGAAAGTGACAGATGATATAATTCCTGCCACAGCGGTGAAGCAAAGTATGGTGGAATCATGTGTACACACCCCCACCAGCTGCCTCTGCAGGAAAAGAGGGAGAGGTTGTGGCGCAGTAAAGCTGCATCTTAATCATGCCCTCATCAGCTAGCCCTTATGGCTTGTATACACTAGCGGTTGGGAGGCGGTAAAACCCAGCGATTGAGCCATTATTTTTATTTTGTAAATGAGTTGTGACAATGCTAATAGCCACTCCCCCAAAATCTGCATCCCCCCCTGTAGTACAAGCAGGCACAGCCTACATGTGAGTGACAACTCAGCTCTGGATTCAGGAACAGTGAGGGCTTGTTGTCACCCCATCACAAGAAGCTGCATTGGGTTAACTTCACAGGCAGGATCAACAGAGCCTTGTGGGGCTTTACAGGGGACCATGAGAAGACTGTAAATGGACTTATAATTAAATCATGCTGCACATGTTCCTTTTATTTGTTGGGGGTACTACTTACTACAGACTTGGTACATTCACGGTCATACAATTGTACGCAAGGGCACATTTATAAGGTTCCTGAGAAAAGGGGGAGGGGGTGCATTCGATTTTTACATCCTATAGCTCCAGGCACCTTTGTGCATTAGCCCTAAGTCTGTTCCCATTCTGAACCGACCAAATGCATGGTTAGCAAATTAGTGCAATAGAGGAGAAAGCCAATGACGTCATGCCACAACCGGAAGTGAGCAGGGCGCCATCTTGTGATGCCCTGACAAAGTCATGTGATCTGTGGCATAATGCTTAGGGAGGAGCCCATGATGTCCCTCCGCAACAGTAATTGAACGGGCTATCTTGTTATTCCCTGACGAAGTCACGCGATCTGAGACGCAACACGTAGGAAGGAGCCGATGGTGTCACGTCGCAACCAGAAGTGAATGGACCACTATCTTATAAGTGATTCATGTGAAGATTACAATAAGACCTCCAAACCTGAATAGTTTTACAGGTGGAGGCCACTGAATTTTTTTTCCCTACTCATCCTTTCTGACTGTTTTTCACTAGTTTGGCATTTGGCTAGGGTCAGTGTCACTTCTGGTGGCATGAGGCCATACCTGGACCTTATAAAGGTTGCACAGGCAGTCCAACTCCTCCAGGATCAATACGTGCCATTGCCAGAAGGTTTGGAGTGTCCCAGCACAGTCACAGAGCATGGAGGAGATTCCAGGAGACAGGCAGTTACTCTAGGAGAGCTGGACAGGGCCAAAAAAAGGTCCTTAACCCATCAGCAGGACCGGTATCTGCTCCTTTGTGCAAGGAGGAACAGGATGAGCACTGCCAGAGCCCTACAAAATGACCTCCAGCAGGCCACTGGTGTGAATGTCTCTGACCAAAAAATCAGAAACACACTTCATGAGGGTGGCCTGATGTCCTCTAGTGGGCCCTGTGCTCACTGCCCGGCACTGTGGAGCTCGACTAACATTTGCTATTGAACACCAGAATTGGCAGGTCCGCCCAATGGCACCCTGTGCTTTTCACAGATGGCAGCAGGTTCACCCTGAGCACATGTGACAGACGTGAAAGGGTCGGGAGAAGCCGTGGAGGATGTTATGCTGCCTGTAACATCATTCAGTATAACCGGTTTGGTGGTGGGTCAGTGATGGTCTGGGGAGGCGTATCCATGGAGGGACGCACAGACCTCTACAGGCTAGACAATGGCACCCTGACTGGCATCAGGTATTGGGAATAAATCTTTGGACCCATTGTCAGACCCTACACTGGTGCAGTGGGTCCTGGGTTCCACCTGGTGCACAACAATGCCCGGCATCATGTGGCAATAGTATGCAGCCAGTTTCTCGAGGATGAAGGAATTGATTCCATTGAATGCCCCCCAAGCTCGCCTGACCTAAATCCAAGAGAACACCTCTGGGACATTATGTTTCGGTCCATTCGACGCCACCCTGGTTGCACCTCAGTCTGTTCAGGAGCTCAGTGATGCCCTGGTTCAGATCTGGGAGGAAATACCCCAGGACACCATCCGTCCTCTCATTAGGAGCATGCCCCAATGTTGTCAGGCATGCATACAAGCACGTGTGGGCCATACAAACTACTGAGGACCATTATGAGTTCCAGCAATGAAATTTCAGCAAAATGGACTAGCCTGCTGCATCATTTTTTCACTTTAACTTTTGGGGTGTCTTTGAATTCAGCCCTCTGTAGGGTGATCATTTTAATTTCCATTAAACGACGTGGCATTCTTTCCTTGCTAACACATTACCTAGTCCATACCAGTACAGATCCTAACACATTACCCAGTACATACCAGTATAGATCCTAACACATTACCCAGTCCATACCAGTATAGATCCTAACGCATTACCCAGTCCATACCAGTATAGATCCTAACTAGGGCTGAACGATAGTCGATGTGATATCGACTATTGTTCTGCGGGCGTGGGCGATATTCACATCGTCGAAGATACGATGTTAAAGCACATAGGCATTAGGCAGGGAGAAGTCGGGACTCGGGGGGGAGGACTCACAGTGATTCTTGTAGCAGCCCGACACATCCATCCCACACGTTCAGCGGTGAGCAGCTGCACATCTGATTGGTTCGCTGTGCCGCTACTCACGGCGTGATTGGTTCGCTGTGGCGGTCAAGAAAACTAGCTGCAGGGTGGCAGACTGAACGTGTGGGCTGCACGGATGTCGAGTCACTGTCAGGCTGTGTTCTTCTATGGCTCCTACCACCACTGTGAGTCCTGACTGTGAATAATCCATTCCACACTGACTGTCACTGAGTGCACTGTCAATCCCTCCCTACAATACCATTATTAACCCTGGCCTGCCCTGTATCTGCAATTACAATCAGAAGAAGGCGGTGCTGCTGCCTGCATGCCCTGCTGCAATACTTCATGATTTCCATCCATTCCCACTCAGCATCCCTACAGTAACATTAACCCTGGCTGTCCCGGACTCCCAGTGCAGTATATATACAATCAGAAGAAGGCTGCTGCAAAACTCATCCCATCCCTACAGTAACATTAACCCTGGCTTTCCCATGTGTCCCTTGTACAATCAGAAGGCTGCATTACTTCCCTACCCTACAGTAACATAATTGTTGACTTTAGCCTGGATTGACGAGTCTCTCAATATCGCAATATATATAGTTGAAAAAAAAAATATTGCAATGTACTTTTTTCCAATATCGTGCAGCCCTAATCCTAACGCATTACCCAGTCCATATCAGTATAGATCCTAACACATTACCCAGTCCATACCAGTATAGATCCTAACACATTACCCAGTCCATACCAGTATAGATCCTAAAACATTACCCAGTCCATACCAGTATAGATCCTAACACATTACCCAGTCCATACCAGTATAGATCCTAAAACATTACCCAGTCCATACCAGTATAGATCCTAAAACATTACCCAGTCCATACCAGTATAGATCCTATCACATTACCCAGCCCATACCAGTATAAATCCTCACACATTACCCAGTCCATACCAGTATAGATCCTAGCACATTACCCAGTCCATATCAGTATAGATCCTAACACATTACCCAGTCCATACCAGTATAGATCCTAACACATTACCCAATCCATACCAGTATAGATCCTAAAACATTACCCAGTCCATACAAGTATAGATCCTAACACATAACCCAGTCTATACCAGTATAGATCCTAAAACATTACCCAGTCCATACCAGTATAGATCCTAACACATTACCCAGTCCATACCAGTATAGATCCTAACACATTACCCAGTCCATACCAGTATGGATCCTAACACATTACCCAGTTCGTACCAGTATAGATCCTAACACATTACCCAGTCCATACCAGTATAGATCCTAACACATTACCCAGTCCATCCCAGTATAGATCCTAACACATTACCCAGTCCATACCAGTATAGATCTTAACACATTACCCAGTCCATACCAGTATAGATCCTAACACATTACCCAGTCCATACCAGTATAGATATCCAGCATGGTAATTTTCCACATTGAGATCGGATTTGCTTTTATCTTTTTTTAATTCTTCTGTTATTCTACATAGAAAGGGTATTTAGTCCCAACAAAAATGGCTGATGCGCTTTATAAATTGCATTAGGGACATATGAACAGTAATATGATGCAATGCGATTCCAAATATAGACACAAGAGGGCAGCGTAAATCCTCTCTGTACATCACCTCTAGACGGAACGGGCCTGAAAATTGCGGAGGACCAGCATGCTTTGCTGGCTGCCAGGAAATGCTGACATCCAGCTCTTCAATTATTATCCAAGGCCTGCTTTGGAGTTTATTACCAATCATTCATGTAATATATATTTTTTAAGATAAAAATAGTTCTGGAAATGTTTTTGGGACCCAATAGCAATATAAGGGGCCCTTCAGAAAACCGATGAAGGCAGAACGACTCCTCCTATAAAGATGGCTTGGTGAGACCCTTCTTTATGTGAGCTGATACATAATACTGCACTGACTCCTGACATCTTGTATGCGTGGCAGCCATCTTGTGATGCAGGACACAAAGACCCCCACAAAACAAGAAGGGGTGCCATCTAGTGGGCACATCAACCCCCCCCCCCCCCCAAATAAAAATGGATTTTTGTAAAATCTTACCGTAAAAATGGATTTTTGTAAAATCTTACCGTAAAATCCTTTTCTCTTAGCTCATCGACAGACGTAGTCCTCGGTGATACACCACCTTCGGGTTATGTTACCTCCGCAGGAGCAGGACTAGACAGGAAATTAAAAAGCTCTGGCCACACCCTAGGGGCAGTCCCAGAGGGTATATCCTCTCTCTCTCTGCCTCAGCAAATCAGTTATGTGAAAAAGCAGTGCTTAGAGAATTTAACCCAACCCAACTCCAAAACAGAGGGGCGGGGACTACGTCTGTCGATGAGCTAAGAGAAAAGGATTTTACGGTAAGATTTTACAAAAATCCATTTTTCTCTAGCGCTCATCGACAGACGTAGTCCTCGGTGATACACCACCTTCGGGACGTCCCAGAGCAGTATCACAACTGAGGGGTGGGAAAATGGAAATCAAATCCCAATCTAGAAGGCCCAACCGGTGCCAACTAGAAGTTTACAATGCTCATCCTTAATGATGAGACTCAACCAAAAAAAAGAGAAAACAATTTTTTTTTTTTTTTTTTTTCAAACAGAAAAAAACCCTCGAGGTAGACCACCGGTCTCCTCAAATTGCGGCCTGCAAAACCTTGCGGCCAAATGAGGCATCCGCCGATGCCGTCACATCAATTTTATAGAATTTTGTAAAGGTATGTACCGACGACCAGGTGGCCGCCTTACATACCTGGACCACTGACGCCTGATGGCGAAAGGCCCAGGAAGTACTGAGCGCTCGAGTGGAGTGCGCCCTAACAGGGAACGGAGGACTCTGACCCTTAATAGAATAAGCCTGTACCACCGTTTGTCTAATCCATTTGGCAATGGTCGCGGCAGATGCAGGCAAACCCTTTCTGGGGCCATCCGTGATCACAAAAAGTGAATCCGTCTTACGGAAAGATTCCGTAGCTTTCAGGTATACCCTGATTGCCCGAACCACATCTAAGGAATGCAACGCATGTTCCCGATGATGCTTGGGCTGAGGACACAAGGAAGGTAGTACAATATCTTCATTCAGATGAAAATCTGAAACCACCTTGGGAAGAAAAGATGGCTTAGGATGAAGTACTACCTTATCCCTATGAATCACTAGGTATGGTGACTGGCATGATAATGCAGCCAGTTCTGACACCCTGCGAGCAGAAGTAATAGCCACCAAGAAGGCCACCTTCTGGGATAGAGTAAGCAAGGGAATCTCCCTGATGTTTTCAAAAGGAGGTTTCTGTAGAACCGACAAAACCAAATTAAGATCCCAGGGCGGTAAGGGCGCGTGGACTGGAGGAGCCAGGTGCCGCACCCCCTGGATGAAATTCCGCACCAAGGATTTGGTAGCTAAAGGCTTCTGAAAGAAGATTGCTAATGCTGAAACTTGACCCTTGATGGTGCTCAAGGCTAGCTTCTGCTCAACCCCTTGTTGCAAAAAAGCCAATATTCGAGTCACCGAATAGGTACGTGGAGGAAATCCTAAAGATTCGCACCACGCAATATAAGTCTTCCATGTGTGGTAATAGACTTTGCTGGAAGTCGCTTTCCTTGCTTTAATAAGGGTAGGAATGACTGAAGTAGACAAACCTCTGTCCTTCAGTACTTGGGTCTCAATGGCCAGGCCATTAAAACCAGCGACTGTAAAGCACGAAGGTAAATTGGTCCTTGAGACCACAGACACTCCCTGAGACGAAGTTCCCACGGAACGTCTGCGACTAACATGTCCAAGTCGGCCAGGCCGGCTTGAGGAGGCCAGCCTAGAATTTCTAGGACCACTGGCGCTGATTGGATCTGAACCAGGCGTCCCTAGAGCTATCTGGCCCCGACCATCCGAGAAAGTCTGGTCGTTTTCTGTTCCCACACATTTATCAGATACCTGATAGTTATCAGGAAAAGTGATCTTTTCTGGTTGAACCTCAGGGACCGAAGTCACCCGACTAGAGGCTGCTTGGCCTATCTGGTCAACCAGATCCGATTCCTGTGAGGTATCGGGACTAATCTTAGGAAAAGGTAAAGGAAAAGATCTTTTCAGGGAACGGTAAATACCGCTTCCTGTGGTACTTAAATGTTGGAAGGGAAGAATCGCACCGGTAGTAGTGGTTGATGCTCGATCTAATGTCCTGAATACCGGTGAAAACGTCCCCCCACCCTGAAACCGGGTGGGGGCGCACCTTCAGGCTGTGTACTCCTTTGCTTCGGGTTTGGCTGGGTTGGTCCCCTTCTTGAACCCTCCTGGAGGAGTCTTGCCTTTCCCGCTAGTACCAGCCGGGCGCCCTTTATGGGCGGTAAAGAAAGGTCCTCGCTTGTTGCGAGGTCCCTTAGCTTTTGCAGCCTGTGGCAAAAAAGTGCTCTTGCCCCCAGTGGCATCCTTAATGATTTCATCTAGGTTGGCCCCAAATAGACGATTCCCCTGAAAGGGGAGATTGGTCAAGGTCTTTTTGGAACCTAGGTCAGCTGACCAGCATTTTAACCACAGCACACGTCTGAGGATCACTGCTAACTTAGATGCATGCCCTAATAGGGGAGTAGTGTCCAAGGCTGCGTCACAGATAAACCGTAGCCCTTGTATAATCTGTTCCATCAAATCAGATGTCTCCTGGGGAATATCTTTTCACCTAAGATCTTGGCGTACCATCTTCGCCCATTCCGTAAGTGTCTGGGAAACTAGACCAATAACGATTACTGGTCTAAATGCTGACCCTATCAGAGAAAAGATAGTGCGGGACTCCGCTTCTATCTTTCGATCCACCGGATCCTTAAAGGACGAAGTGTCCTCCACTGGAATAACCGTGGCTTTATTCAGCCTGGAAATAGGCGGATCCACGACTGGTGGTACCGTCCATTTCTTAATGATGGATTCCTCAAACGGATAGCGTCTAGCAATACGCTTGGAAATAGTAAAGGTACGTTTAGAATGCTCCCATTCTCCTTTAATCTGATTACCGAAACATTTAGGTACAGGAAAAGCCTTCGCCGTCTTGATGGGCTTATTAGTCCCAAAAGGCCTCTCTGTTTCAGTTGCCTCTGCCGGTAAAGCCTCAAGTTTTAAGGTTTCTTGCACTGCCACAACTAGTGCGTCCACCAATGCTTCTTCCTGAATTATAGCAAGAGAAGAAGCGTCCTCCTCACTGTCTGAGGGGGCTTTACCTGGGATACCAGCCCTTGCAGAGGGACCTGCAACTGCTGTGACCATCTCTGAATCTGAGTCAGAGGTGTCAGATGGTATAGGGGTAGGCGGGGGGTCGCTTCCTTGACCCCCGTCCCTGACAGGCCGCCTCCACCCGAGCCACCATAGACTCCAGAATTGCTGTAAATGACTCTATACTCTGTGCACCGGCGGGTCCCGAGGCCCCCTCGAGGGAAACAGGTGGGGGAATATGTGTGGCAGGGTCCATAATAACTCCAGTTACTACCTGGATAATATAATTCAAAAGTAAAGAAAAAAAACTTTTTTTTTTTTTTTTTTTTTTTCTGACCCCCAGCGCCACAAAAAAGCCCCTTAGTGTTACCTGCTTAGGGATCCCTATCGATCGAGAGAGAGAGAGATAGACCCCCAGGCTCACCACTTGATGCTCAGAGTTAAACTGCAACAGGTTACAGCGCTGTCTTGACAAACAGGAAGTCTTTTGGCTGGCTGCCCAGGAAGAAAGGAGGCGGCTCCGCCCCTCTGCACGCCTTCCGGCGCCTCCCCCAAGCTCCACGAGGTGTAGGATCACCTCAAACATGGCCGCCCCCATGCTGGAGACACGAGGCTACGCCAAAATGGCGGCTCGCGCGATCCTGCAAGAAAAAATGGCGGCGGCCTGCTGAATGTCGGTGTGCTGCACACAACACTGTCTCTGCCTGGGGATATGGCGTGGTTGGCGGTATCGGCCCCTGGCGGACCGCATGGCCGTTCGGGAGGCCTGCTAATAGCTGGAGATCTGATTTGGAAGGCAGTCTACATGTCCGTGGCTTCTGACTGGTAGGTAGCTTATACTTAACCCATAAGATTTCCCAGAATGCCACAGATTACATCTTTTTAACATGTATACAATAGATTGTTAGCTCCCAAACCAAGCCTCCTGGCTTTTTGTACACAAAAAATCACACTCAAAGTAGGAGGATCTGTGACATGTTATAGGATAGAAAGGAGCCTTTCTTACCATACCGAGAGGGGCCCGCGTTCACCACAAAACCCGTCAGAGGGAAAGGGGGAACATACTACTCACCATACCGGAACCAGGCGGGCACCAACTCCTGACAGTACCCCTCTCCACCGGGGCGGGAGGGCTGTCGACCGATACGAACGCCGTGACTCATGGTCTTTGGCGTTTCAGCGAGACGTTTAACTCGCGGGTTCAGTCCTTTTAATGGGACTTTGTCGCGGCCGACCCAGCGCGGAGCTATGGCCTGCACGCGCTCGTAGGCTGAACTGGGGTGACCACCGGATCTCAACATCCAGCCCGTCGCCCAGTTCAGCTTTCTTGTTTGAAGATCTCACAGGAACACTGGAGAAAAAGCTGTCTAAAAAAATCCTTTAAGAAAAAATTCTTGCCAGGACCTAAGATCCCAGCAAGGTATCTAGGTCCTTACTCCTAACTAGACAGAAAATAACTGATTTGCTGAGGCAGAGAGAGAGAGGATATACCCTCTGGGACTGCCCCTAGGGTGTGGCCAGAGCTTTTTAATTTCCTGTCTAGTCCTGCTCCTGCGGAGGTAACATAACCCGAAGGTGATGTATCACCGAGGACTACGTCTGTCGATGAGCGCTAGAGAAAAAGAGGCTACACCTTACTGGAGATGTACAAGTAAATGCAGGGCCACAAGGCTTCAATATTGCTGAATATTTAACTGGACACCAGAACACAGAACGAGGTCCAGAAGGCTCAAAGCACATTTTAATGATTAGGTGGAAATAGGAATGGTGGGAATAGTTCAGCCCATTCACTATAATACTAGCATTGCATTTTGAGGAATTGGCTAAGACGTATTTGATCAGCTGCGTAAAAGAGCTGAAAGCGATATTAACCACTTAAGCCCCGGAAGATTTTACCCCCTTCCTGACCAGACTATTTTGCGATTCGGCACTGCGTGACTTTAACGGACAATTGCGCGGTCGTGCGACGCTGTACCTAAACTAATTTGGCGTCCTTTTTTTCCCCACAAACAGAGCTTTCTTTTGGTGGTATTTGATCACCTGTGCGATTTTTTGATCATGCGCTATAAACAAAATAAGAGCATCAATTTTGAAAAAATAATATTTTTCACATTTTTTTTATATGAAATTCCCCCCCAAAAAAAATGTAAAAATCTAAATTTAACATTTTAGGCCAATTTTTTTTTTACCATGTTTGGTAAAAAAAAAAAAATTGCAAAAAGCGTATTTTGATTGGTTTGCGCAAAAGTTATTGCGTTTACTAACAAATGGAAAGATTTTTGTCATTTTTGTTGTTTTTTTTTTTTTTAACGCGTAATGGCGGTGATCTGCGATTTTTTTTGCGGGACTGCGACATTGCGGCGGACAGATCGGACCCTTGACTGACATTTTTTAAACTTGTGGGGTTACCAGTGACATTACTGCAGTAATCAGTGCTATATATACATGCACTGTTACTGTAAAAATGACACTGGCAGTGAAGGAGTTAACTGTATTGGAGAGGGAGGGGTTAAGTGTGTCCTAGGGTCGTGTTTCTAACTGTGATTGGCTGTGGCTTGAGGTGTAAGAACAGTGATCAACAGTCCTACATAGTAGAACCGTGTGATCTCTATTCTTACACAGGGGAGAACTGACAGGCGGCTTTGTTTACATTAGCCGCCTGCCTTTCTCCCGCTGTCACGGACGATCGCGAGTGCCCGGCGGACATCGGGTCCGCCAGGCACACGCGCGGGGGGGGGGGGGTCCGTGACCACGCGGGAGCGCGCCCCCGGCGGCGCGCACTCGCTCCCCACACCCTTACAGGCTAGCGACGTAGTCCTACGTCGCTTTGCCTGTGAGGGGCTGACTGCCGACTTAAAGTCGTGCGGCAGTCGGCAATTGGTAAAAAAAAATAATAAACATGTTCTACTTGCACAGAGCAGCCCCCATCCTTTTCCCGGCTCCCCCGCTGGCGCTCCTAGACCCCTCCCTCCTGTCAAGTGCCCCTCAGAGCAGGCAGCTCCCGAGCAGCGACTCTGCGCGTCCATTCCCACACAAAGAGCCACAGCTCGGCCCCGCTCCCTCTCTCCTTATTGGCTCACTGACTGATTGACAGCAACTAGAGCCAATGGCTCCTAGTGCTTTCCCAGCCAATGAGGAGGGAGAATTTCCGGACAGCCCAGGGTCTCATGCACATTGCTGGAGGAAGATCGGGCTCAGGTAAGTATTAGGGGGGGGGGGGGGCCTGCTGTACATAGAAGGATTTTTAGGGTCATGCATAGAAGGCAAAACAGGCCAAGAGATTGTACAATTCCAAAAAAATTTTTTATAGTGGGTATTATACAGTGCTTGTTTTCACAAAACCCATTAGAAGTGTATGTTATTTCCCAAAATTATTGCATTTGAAAAACCTCTGCGCAAATAATGTGTGACATAAAAAATTGCAAGACCCACAATTTAATTCTAAGGGCCTCTGTGCCTTAAAAAAAAATAAAATGTGTATGTATATATATATATATATATATATATATATATATATATACACATATACACACATACACAGTAAGAGCCCATTCAGACAGGGGCGACACGACTTGGTGGGGCGACCTGTGAAGTCACGGTGCACAGCGTGCACCGCGACCTCAGCGCCACTTGCACGGACTTCATATAATTTAAGTCGATGCAAGTCGCCTCCAGGTCGCCCCAAAGTAGTACAGGACCCTTTTTCTAAGTCGAAACGACTCGTGTCGCTCCTATTAGAACCGGTCCTGTACTAATCAATGGCCTGCGACCGACCGCGACTTGTCAGGCTGACAAGTCGCGCTAGTCTGAATGGGCTCTTAAACCTTGGTTTGAGAGCGCTTTGCAAGACAAGCAAAATTTTTAAATAAATTTTGATTTGATATACAAGCGATGTCTTGATATACAAGTAGCGTCATGTATAAAAAAGAAGAGAGGAGCCTCTAAAGTGTAGCAATATGATTAAATTTAATGAAGGTTCAATATTTAGCAACTCACATGGTTGATGATTAAAACAGGCACATCTAAGAATGCAGGCATCCGGGGTAAAGCTGTCCACACAGACCATCCTCCGCACCGCCATCTTCATCACACCCTTCCCCGCTGCACTCCACGAGTGATTCAAAGCCTCACTTTCAGATCACTCTACTGCAGGCTATTCTTCCCGGTCACGACTGCAGACTGACAGTGGTGAGAGTCGGTGATTCAGAAGATGGTCTATGTGGACAGCTTTACCCCGGATGCCGGCATTCTTAGATGTGCCTCTTTTAATCATCAACCATGTGAGCTGCTAAATGTTGAACCTTCATTAAATGTAACCATATTGCTACACTTAGAGGCGCCTCTCATCTATCTTATATTCTGTAGCTCTGCTAGATTTTGCTTCTAATCCCCTTGGGAAGGCTGCATATTGTGGATGGACATTTTGTGGTAATACAACCTATCACAGTGATGGTGAACCTTGGCACCCCAGATGTTTTGGAACTACATTTCCCATGATGATCAACTATACCGCAGAGTGCATAAGAATCATGAGAAATGTAGTTCCAAAACATCTGGGGTGCCAAGGTTCGCTATCACTGCCCTATCACATTGCAATAATCTTTGTATATGGACTATAAACTGAAGTACTTGTGGAACGAATCATCTGAGTTTCCATTATTTCTTCGCTTTGATATAAGAGTGCTTTGGATTACAAGCATGTTTCCGGAACGAATTATGCTCGCAATCCAAGGTTTTACTATATATATATATAATATGTTTGGGGGTTCGAAGTATTTTCTACCTAAACGTTTACATTTGATTTTTACATGTATGTAAGAAGTGTCAGATTTGGCCCGGTGTTTATGTGGTTAAACTATTGACTGTGAAGGGAGGGAGAGTTATTATCATTGCAGCACGCTGTTGTGTGCGCCATCTGAACCTACACTACAGACAACCATACAATGCTGTGACGCCATCTGTACCTCGCTCGCCGTACAACCTGTCTGCAGATCTCTGCCATCTACACAGACTGCACAGCATGAAGAACTCCTTCTGTACAAAGCATAAATAATACTTTACATGGCACGCTACCTCCATAAACGTGGGACAGGCCTTCTACTCACACAATGTATAGGTGCCGCGCTCTCCACCTACACCTGAACAGTGAATACACAATGCCGTGTGTAATTGGTACTAATACAATAAACAGACACAATTTACACTTCAGAAAATAACACAATCCTTGTATACACTGTCAGCACACCTATAGAAAGTATAATCTGCACCACGCACAGCCGACTGGAGAGACGCCAGATGTTATCGCCAAGTACAGACTAGGGATGCACCGATCCGACTTTTCTAGTCCCGATACCCTGGCTTTGTATATCTGCCGATACCGATACCAATCCGGAACTACACACATACACAATATGCATGCGGCTGCAGTACAGAGCAAAGCCACTGCTTCCTGTGTACGGCTCCTTCATTCACAGGCGGAGAATATCTGATGTCACTCCGCCTGTGAGCCGGCCCTATACAGGAAGTAGCGGCTCCGTGCAAGTAAGGGACAGCTGAGCAGAGACTCGGCAAAACCGGATTGGCCCGTGGATCGGTTAATTTTACTGATCCAGCTATTTTGGAAGTATCGGTGCCAATATCCGATCCTGATATCGGATCGGTGCATCCCTACTACAGACGGGTGGGGAGACCTCTGCTGGCCATCCATGTTTTTTTGTCCTAGCAGGTGACCCATGCTCCCTTTTCCCCATCCTGCCGACGGCTCACACAGACTAGCCAGCAGGTAGAAAAAGGTCTATATACGTTACACAGGAAACTTACAAATGTTTTTTTACAGCTCAACAAGGCCCAATTCTCACCCATTGTTGTAAAAGAGGTTCAAACTGGGAAGAAAAGATTGGGCTTTGAAACTTGTGCAGTCCGTATTTTCCACAGTAGGTGGCGCTCAACCAGCAGCGGCGATGCAGGTAGGTAGAGGAAGTTTAGTGGAACTTGGTTCCTCTAGGACAGGGGTCTTCAAACTATGGCCCTCCACGTGTTCAGGAACTACAATTCCCATCATTCCTAGTCATGTCTGTGAATGTCAGAGTTTTACAATGACTCATGGGATGTGTAGTTCCACAACAGCTGGAGGGCCGTAGTTTGAGGATCCCTGCTGTAGGATTTCTTTGGTCACAAGGCAGCAGCTATCCGATTGGATGCTTGCACCACATGTGACTCTGGCGGCCATCTTGGGTCAGGCGGAGTCTATTTAAGACTCCGGCTCCAGGGCTTGGTGCTCTTTATGCCATAGGCTAGTGTAGGGGAAAGATCCTCGCCTGTCAGGCACAGTACTGAGGGAAAGGAGGTGTAGGGGACAGTGCAGGGACTATGTCTGCCTTCCAGGAAGGCTTCCTTTCGTAGACCTGCCAGGCCGCATTCCGCTCCTCATGGCAGACCCTGTCGGCATTTCCCTACTGCAACTCGCAGGTCCAACTCTGTCGTAAGTGGTTCCGGCGGTGTGTGCTTTAACGCTGGGCTGAACTTTTCTATAATATATTGTTACTGCCAAACTTGGACTCTGTGTGTTCACTGCCCGCCCCACAACACTGCACCTAACCTGAACTGTTCAGTTCCACAAAATGTACCCACACACAGACAGGGCAGCTTGATAGGGGGGAGCAGATAGTACAGGTTGACTCAACGCAGCCATACAGGGCCCTATGATTTCCTAATGGTGACCCTGGCTGCTGCCAATGAACCTGTAAGGCTACACTTAGTGCTCACTGGCAGCTGCCATGGAAATACCGGGTGGGGTGAGCTTACTATGCATAGAAATAATATTATAAATCAGAACACACTTTGCTCAGTTGTCTCTCAGGCCGCTGCTAGAAGACTTCCCCTCCGTGCCAGCAGCAGCACTTGAGAAAAAGAAATCTGACCCGAGCCTGGCAGCAGGGCTGAGTGTGTGTGTGTGCGCTCCCCTTGAAAGGCCACAGAGCAGAAGAGAAAGGGGGGGATGGGATGGAGGAGGGTACCGAGCACCCAAAATCCATATCCTGAGAAAGAAACAGTCTGACAAAAGGAGGATCTGAGTAATGAAGGGTGGAGGGGGCATGGGAGACTGTTAGGCAGTACGGGGGTCGCAAGATTTCTAATGCTGGCTCTGCCCACAAACGCCTAATAGCTGAGTCAGCCTCAAAGGCAATCTATAGTGTATTTCCACAGTTTGAATCATAATGAACCTGTTTCTCATTTTATAGTCATTTATCCATCTATCTTTTACAGTTTTAGATTCTTGTTGTTCCACATTTCATGTGATTAAACATTCTGCCTCTAGTGGTCATTTGTATGTACAAATGCTTAGTGAACAAATGCCGAAATAACAGGATAGGCCACCGAGGGATTGTATTGTTTTCCTTCAGTTTGCAGAGACTGGCAGACTTGGGCTAGCCATACACACTTGGACTTCTGCATCCATGCTAAACCATCTGGATGGACAAATCTACTGCTGACTATTGTATTCTGACCACTTCGACTCGCAGCAGCCAGAATACCCAAAAAGTGGCTGCAATTGCTGCAGTCACTGTTCGGCAACAAATTTTCTGCCCAACGTCTTCAATTTTCCGATAGAAGACTGTCAGATGGAGTTGCAATGACAGGGTCACTGAAGGCTCAAGATTTGGCGAAGAAATATGTGACATTCCAGATACTAGAGATGCAAGAACATGAAAGATAAATATGAAAACTTCAATATTATTAGATATGGGGTTGTTGGCAGCTCTGCATCCAGACATCATCAAGGACTGGCACCATATATGGGGTGGACTGCACATCTACAGCCATATTTCATAATGAACTGCAGCTCTACAGCAGACATCTTAATAGACTGGCTCCAGACATGGAGTGGCCTGCATATCTATAACTGGATTTTATGATAGACTGCAGCTCTAAAGCAGACTTCATCAGGGACTGAAGCTCTATAGCAGACTTCATCAGGGACTGGAGCTCTATAGCAGACTTCATCAGGGACTGGAGCTCTATAGCAGACTTCATCAGGGACTGGAGCTCTATAGCAGACTTCATCAGGGACTGGAGCTCTATAGCAGACTTCATCAGGGACTGGAGCTCCATAGCCAACTTCATCAGGGACTGGAGCTCTACAGCAGACATCCTAATAGACTGCCACTAGTTATGGGGTGGTCTGCATATCTATAACTAGGTTTCATCATAGACTGCAGCTCTACACCCTGATTTCACCATGGACTGCAGCTCTTCAGCCAACTTCATCCGGGACTGCAGCTCTTCAGGAGGCTTCCTAATAGACTGCCGCTAGTTATGGGGTAGTCTGCATATCAACAGCCAGATATCATCTGGGACTGCAGCTCTACAGCAGTCATCCTAATAAACTGGCTCCAGATATGAAGTGGCCTGCATATCTGTAACTAGGTTTCATCATAGACTGCAGCTCTATACCCTGACTTCACCATGGACTACAGCTCTTCAGCAGACTTTCTAATTGACTGCCACTAGTTACGGGGTGGGTTGCATTTGTACAGCCAGACTTAATCATGGGCTGCCACTAGATATGGGTTGATCTGCACATCTACAACCAGACTTCGTCATGGACTGCAGCTCTTTAGCAGCCTTCATCTGTGACTGCAGCGCTACGGCAGACTTCATAATAGACTTCAAAAAGTTATGGGGTGGTCTGCATATCTACAGCTATATATCATCATTGCCACCAGATATGGGTGGTCTGCACATCTATAGCCAGACTTCACCATGGTCTGGCACCATGTATGGGGTGGTCCACACATCTACAACCAGATGATCTCATTAACTGCAGCTTTTCAGCAGACTTCATCGGGGACTGCAGCTCTATGGCAGACTTCCTCATAGACTGCCAATAGTTATGGGGTGATCTACATATCTACAGCCAGATATCATCATGGTCTGGCACCAGATATGGGGTGGTCTGCACATCTACAGCCAGACTTCATCATGGACTCCAGCTCTACAGCAGACATCTTAGTAGACTGGCTCCATATATAGGAGTGGCCTGCATTACTACACCCAGCGTATATAAAGGACTGGCACCAGACATGGAGTGGTCTGCATACCTACAGACTTTGTCATAGTCTGGAGCTCTACAGGAAACTACATCACAAACTTCCACTAGATATGAGGTGTTCTTTGTCTCTACAAAAGGATTCCTAACACAATGGCACCAGTAAAGGGATGGTCTGCAGCTGTATAAGAAAATTCATCATGGACTGCCAACAGACAAAGGGGGCATCTGCATCTCTAAAACAGAATTAATGATGACCCAGCACCAGATATGGGGCAGTCACCATGTTTACAGACAGATTTTATTATGGACTGCCAACAGATACATGGGCTGGCCCGTCTAACTAGGTAAAATACATCAATAGCAATTTTCCTTACCTTGATGATCTCCACTAGCTGGTCCACTCCGCTGTCACCGGGGAAAATTGGCTGACCCAGGAGCAGCTCGGCCAGCACACAGCCCGCT
The DNA here is from genome assembly GCF_965119305.1 of Pelophylax lessonae. Taxonomy (NCBI): domain Eukaryota; kingdom Metazoa; phylum Chordata; class Amphibia; order Anura; family Ranidae; genus Pelophylax; species Pelophylax lessonae. The sequence goes on from NC_138769.1 coordinate 14,735,540, forward strand.
GACCAGACATCTGTAGAAGACAAAGAGTGACATTACAATGACTAAGTCACACAGGGTACAAGCTCAGACTGGAGAGTGTGTGGGCTTCACATCCTATGGTACCATTTAGTGGCTATGTTTACAGATGAGATTAGTTATAGCATGTAATAGGAATCTCTCTCCCTGCTGTGCTGATAAACCGCTGCAAAGGTCCACATGTATTTATATCCTCACATCTGCCCAATCAGCACTCTGCTGGCAGGTAAGACAGTTCCTATAATGTGTGACTTATCAGTTTATTGTTCATTTTGGTTCAAAAGGGACTATTACTTCAGCAGATACACACTTTAAGTTGTTAAAAAGAAGCCTTGAGATCTTATCCAGTTATAATTTATAATGGAGGAAAGAAAGTATTCTTCTGCCCGACGGCAAATTCCAGGTTCCGCTGCCTACTCTGCACTATAAAAATAGTAGCTGAGTTTTGATTGAATGCAGCAGACAGATGCTTTTTTGCCTTCACAAACTGCACTAATGCATGCTGGGATTTTCAGCAGTGTTGCTAAAAATTGGTTTATCCCTGCTGCTTCAAGTGAACATGTGTCCTAGAGCACTAAACCAGCAATGGAGACCAGTGGTCACTACCCACAATCCTTTCTGGTTAATTGTCCATTAAATGACATGGAAATAAATCGTACGCACACACAGTAAATGGCATGGGGAGATCACTGAGTGCAGACTGACAATTAGCGATTCAGCAGATGTCCAGGTGATGGATACATGGCTTGTAGGATCAGCAATATTTCCCAGTATGGCTCATTAGATGAGAGGGTGTGTGGACACGAAGAGAGGCCCATCATATTCAGGGTACATAGACACTAGCAGGGCCACTCATGGAGCTGCTAGGAACGTTACTCTAAGGTCTTGTTTAGACAGGTTATAGCTTGTATAAGAGCAAATCTTTGCAAAGTATTGGGAAAGCTTCCAGCAGCTTTCTCAAGCAGCTGTTAAGCCCTGCTTCACACTGTGATTTCTGTTGCAATACAAAACGCTTGGAATCGCATGACAAGTGAAATAACATGACTTTCATTGGAGGCTGTTTGTATGTATATATGCAGAGGTGGGTGGGGGGCAGAGCGAGAGGGAGGGAGGGTGGGGTGGGGGGGGGGTCAGAGCGAGAGGGAGGGAGGGAGGGGAAGAGCGAGAGGGAGGGAGGGAGGGGAAGAGCGAGAGGGAGGGAGGGAGGGAGGGGAAGAGCGAGAGGGAGGGAGGGAGGGAGGGGAAGAGCGAGAGGGAGGGAGGGAGGGAGGGGAAGAGCGAGAGGGAGGGAGGGAGGGGAAGAGCGAGAGGGAGGGAGGGAGGGGAAGAGCGAGAGGGAGGGAGGGAGGGGAAGAGCGAGAGGGAGGGAGGGAGGGGAAGAGCGAGAGGGAGAGTGGGGGGGAGAGAGAGAGAGAGGGCGAGTGGGGGGGAGAGAGAGAGAGGGCGAGTGGGGGGGAGAGAGAGAGAGGGCGAGTGGGGGGGAGAGAGAGAGAGGGCGAGTGGGGGGGAGAGAGAGAGAGGGCGAGTGGGGGGGAGAGAGAGAGAGGGCGAGAGAGAGAGAGGGCGAGAGAGAGAGAGGGCGAGTGGGGGAGAGAGAGAGAGAGGGCGAGTGGGGGAGAGAGAGAGAGAGGGCGAGTGGGGGAGAGAGAGAGAGAGGGCGAGTGGGGGAGAGAGAGAGAGAGGGCGAGTAGGGGAGAGAGAGAGAGAGGGCGAGTAGGGGAGAGAGAGAGAGAGGGCGAGTAGGGGAGAGAGAGAGAGAGAGGGCGAGTGGGGGAGAGAGAGAGAGGGTGAGTGGGGGAGAGAGATAGAGAGAGGGCGAGTGGGGGAGAGAGAGAGAGGGCGAGTGGGGGAGAGAGAGAGAGAGGGCGAGTGGGGGAGAGAGAGAGAGAGAGAGGGCGAGTGGGGGAGAGAGAGAGAGAGAGAGGGCGAGTGGGGGAGAGAGAGAGAGAGAGAGGGCGAGTGGGGGAGAGAGAGAGAGAGAGAGGGCGAGTGGGGGAGAGAGAGAGAGAGGGCGAGTGGGGGAGAGAGAGAGAGAGAGGGCGAGTGGGGGAGAGAGAGAGAGAGGGCGAGTGGGGGAGAGAGAGAGAGAGGGCGAGTGGGGGAGAGAGAGAGAGGGCGAGTGGGGGAGAGAGAGAGAGAGAGGGCGAGTGGGGGAGAGAGAGAGAGAGGGCGAGTGGGGGAGAGAGAGAGAGGGCGAGTGGGGGGAGAGAGAGAGGGCGAGTGGGGGGAGAGAGAGAGGGCGAGTGGGGAGAGAGAGAGAGAGGGCGAGTGGGGGGAGAGAGAGAGAGGGCGAGTGGGGGGGAGAGAGAGAGAGAGAGGGCGAGTGGGGGAGAGAGAGAGAGAGAGAGAGAGGGCGAGTGGGGGGGAGAGAGAGAGAGAGAGGGCGAGTGGGGGGAGAGAGAGAGAGAGGGCGAGTGGGGGGAGAGAGAGAGGGCGAGTGGGGGGAGAGAGAGAGGGCGAGTGGGGGGGGGAGAGAGAGAGGGCGAGTGGGGGGGGAGAGAGAGAGGGCGAGTGGGGGGGGAGAGAGAGAGGGCGAGTGGGGGGGGGAGAGAGAGAGGGCGAGTGGGGGGGGAGAGAGAGAGGGCGAGTGGGGGGGGAGAGAGAGAGGGCGAGTGGGGGGAGAGAGAGAGAGGGCGAGTGGGGGGAGAGAGAGAGAGGGCGAGTGGGGGGAGAGAGAGAGAGGGCGAGTGGGGGGAGAGAGAGAGAGGGCGAGTGGGGGGAAGAGAGAGGGCGAGTGGGGGGAAGAGAGAGAGGGCGAGTGGGGGGGAGAGATAGGGGGGATGGGGGAGAGAGAGAGAGGGAGGGGGGTGGGAGAGAGAGAGAGGGAGGGGGGTGGGAGAGAGAGAGAGGGAGGGGGGTGGGAGAGAGAGAGAGGGAGGGCGGTGTGGGAGAGAGAGGGGGGGCGGTGTGGGAGAGAGAGGGGGGGCGGTGTGGGAGAGAGAGGGGGGGGCGGTGTGGGAGAGAGAGGGGGGGCGGTGTGGGAGAGAGAGGGGGGGCGGTGTGGGAGAGAGAGGGGGGGCGGTGTGGGAGAGAGAGGGGGGGCGGTTTGGGAGAGAGAGGGGGGGCGGTTTGGGAGAGAGAGGGGGGGCGGTGTGGGAGAGAGAGGGGGGGCGGTGTGGGAGAGAGAGGGGGGGCGGTGTGGGAGAGAGAGGGGGGCGGTGTGGGCGAGAGAGAGGGGAGGTGGGCGAGAGAGAGGGGAGGTGGGCGAGAGAGAGGGGAGGTGGGCGAGAGAGAGGGGAGGTGGGCGAGAGAGAGGGGAGGTGGGCGAGAGAGAGGGGGGGGTGGGCGAGAGAGAGGGGGGGTGGGAGAGAGAGAGAGGGGGGTGGGAGAGAGAGAGAGGGGGTGGGAGAGAGAGAGAGAGGGTGGGAGAGAGAGAGAGAGAGGGGGGGGGAGAGAGAGAGAGGGGGTGGGAGAGAGAGAGAGGGGGTGGGAGAGAGAGAGGGGGTGGGAGAGAGAGAGAGAGAGAGGGGGTGGGAGAGAGAGAGAGGGGGGTGGGAGAGAGAGAGGGGGGTGAGAGAGAGAGAGAGAGAGAGAGGGGGGTGGGAGAGAGAGAGAGAGAGAGAGGGGGGTGGGAGAGAGAGAGAGAGAGAGAGAGAGAGAGAGAGGGGGTGGGAGAGAGAGGGGGGGGGTGGGAGAGAGAGAGAGAGGGGGGGTGGGAGAGAGAGAGAGAGGGGGGGTGGGAGAGAGAGAGGGGGGTGGGAAAGAGGGGGTGAGAAAGAGATAGGGGGCTCCCCTATCCCTCCCATACTATACCAGGAGTTTCCCCCCCCCCCCGCAAAAAAAAAAAACCCACTAAACCGGATACTCACCTTCCCGCAGTCCGCCTACTCCTTTTTACCTACTGTGTGTAGCGAGGCACAATCACAGTCCGAGACTCGGATCGCAGCCACCGCCACCTCCTGCTTCTGCTTTTCTCCCCTTTTAACGTTTAGTCTGCGGTGATACCACCGGTGTCACCTGGGTGTAAAGCCACTGCTCGTAGTGTCATCGCTCCACCCGCCCCCCCCCCCCCTGAAAAAGGCCACTCAAGGCAAACACCTTGTTTGCCTTAGGATAGATATGCCCCTGGATAGGGCCCTTCGATTTTAAACTCTTTGAGGGCAGGGACTGATGTAAATGTACATTAGATAAAGTGCTGTGTATTGCTATATATCATTGTAATAAATAATATACAATGACCTGCATAACAAAGAACCTTCACTGACAGACGTTTCCAACTCACATCCATCTATCCCACTTTCCTGCAGGACAACTCTACTGAACTAATATGGCTGCATCGTCTGCTTCCTTTTATTGGTTGCTGTTTTTAGAAACGCAGAGCTGGTGTTGCCCCAACAAAGCATTTCACAAACTGAAGAGAAGTGTACCTACCTATGCTGGAGGTATAATCAGTGGCTCCAAAGATCAACTCCGGAGCCCTGTAGTACCGAGAGCAGATGTAGGAGACATTGGGTTCCCCGCGGACCAGCTGCTTCGCACTGTCAGGCAGAAAAAGAAAAAAGGGATCATTACTGGGTGTGACCTCATACAGTTCAGATAACATTATACAGTCATACATAGATGCAGTGCATTTCACTTGGACCTCCAATGATTAGACATGGCTGGACTACAAAACAGCTCTTGTTGCTCAGAGCAACCAAATAGATTTAAAAATTAAAATAGATATGAGCATAGCCAACTGCCGACCGCGTAACTGGGAATTTATATAATGTTTTTACAGTATAACACCGGGGGTTATGGCTGCAGCTAGATGCTATAACCCGGGATTCAAATTTTCAGCAGGCAATCGGTGGATCACCACGGGGCCACTACAGCGTCTGTGGCGTCTGCCAGAGGATCCCGTAACTGTGGCAAAAAGCTCAGAACCTTTCTGTTGACCTGGGACGCCAACAGATCCTACTCGGGGGGAGTCCCACCGGAGACATATCTGATGAAACACGTCCGGGTGAAAGGACCACTCCCCTTGATCCAGCCCCTGCCGACTGAGATAGTCCGCCTGCCAGTTTTCCACTTCTGGAATGTGTATGGCAGAGAGAGCAGGAACAAAACGTTCTGCCCACCGTAGAATGCCAGAATGCCAGCTACCTTCAAAGCTGCCAGCACACTTCTTGTTCCACCCTGGTGATTGACATAAGCCACAGCCGTGGCATTGTCTGACTGAATCTGCACTGGAAGCTCCAGGAGACGATCCGTCCAGTGATCAAGGCATAGCCTGATCCCGGAATTCCAGGACATTTATCGGTAGTCTGGACTCTTCCAGTGTCCACACATCCTGAGCAGAGATCCGACCCAGAACACCTCCCCAACCTGGACAGACTGACATCTGTGGTGACCACTGTCCAATACAAGGGGAGAAACAATTTGCCCTGTCAAAGAGCTGGAGAGCAAAGCCACCAGACCAGAGATCCTTTGGTTTCCTGGCTCAGCCGGATCTGATTGTCCAGTGACTTCGGACACTTTTCCCACTTGACCAAGATCTCCTTTTGCAGGGACATCATATGGAACTGTGCAAACGGAACTGCCTCAAAAGGTAGATACTATCAGGCCCAGCAACCGCATGCAAGTCCAGAGGGATGACCATCTGCTGGACGGCAGGAGATGAATCGCAGCATGGAACTTTTAGAGTTTGTCCAGAAGAAGGAACACTCTGGCTAGAGCGGAGTCCAAAGCCAGACCCAGATAATCCAATTTTCTGGATGGAATCAGAGCAGACTTCTGGCAATTCAGAAGCCAACCGAACTCCCTCAGGGTCTGTATAGTGATCTCCACATCGTCCACCAGAGCAGCAGAGGACTTCGCTCACAAGAGGAGGTCATCCAGGTAACCAAAGATTGCAATTTCCCACTGATGTAGCAATGCCAGAACCAGAGCCAACACTTTAGTGAAGACCCGAAGGGCGGAGGTGAGAGCAAAGGGTAACGCCACAAACTGTAAAAGGCTCCTCCAAAGAGGCATCACAGATAAACTGCAGCCCCTGGACCAACTGGTCCGCCAGTTCAGCATAGGCAGAGGAAAGCTGCTCACCCTCTAGGTCACGTTGCAAACGTTTAGCCCACTCGGTCAGAGTTTGGGACACTAGAGCAATGGTGAAGACCGGCCTAAGCGCCAAACCAGCAACAGTGAACATTTTTCGGGCCACAGCCTCCGCTTTTCTGTCAGCCGGATCCTTAAAGACCAGCGATTCCTCAACCGGAATCATGGTTGCCTTATTCAACCTGGAAACCTGGGTGTCCACCACCGGTGGAACAGTCCACTTTTTAAGGAGGGACTCCTCAAAAGGGTACCTCATCGCAAAGTGTTTAGGAATCACAAAGAGACGTTTAGGACACTCTTTTGCGACAAATCTGTCAAAATACAAGGGAAAAGGAAACACTTTTGCCACTCTAGACGGCTTGTGAGTGCCAAAAGGGGACAGCCACCTCCGCCTCAGCTTCTTCCTCCATTTGTAAAAGTTTCACTCACAGAAACAATCACTGCTTTCAGCAGCACCGCTACAGGTGTGGAGGAATCATCAGAGAAGTCAGGGCGTGTGGTCGCAGACCCTGCAGGGTGGGCTGCGTCCATAGCGGCTGAATCGGGTTCAGGATCTGAGGAGACAAATGAGGCAGGGGAAGGCAGGGAGCACTTTTTGCTTGCCAACTGCCCAAAAGCCACCTCCACCTGGGACACAAAGGACTCCAGGACCGCCGTCAGTGCATCAATGGATGGTTGGGACACAAAGGCCCTGCAGCCTCTAAGAAGGGGTCAGGTGGGGAAATGTGCTCCAAGGACTCTATTGGTAAAGAGGTGGACCCCCACAAAACGGGTCTAACACTGCCAAGGGACACCCCCACCAGGTCACCAGCAAAAGAGCGCCCCACAATCCTGCAGCAGAGAGAGGAAAGGACCCCACCAGACTCACCACCCCACCAGAAAGGTACCGACTGCACCAGGATATCACTTGCTCCATGTGCGACGTCCAGGGAAAGTAAAGACCCATGAGTCAGCACAAGGAGAAAGAGATGGTTCCCAAGAGATTGCTGTCACGGGCGAACCTAAGGTGTTGGAGACCCCAAAATTTTATCGTAGGTGGCCAAGACCCTTCCCTTTTTTTTTTTTGAAGTCTCGGGGATGAAAGGGCGCGGAGCATTGACCCCGAGAATCGGGCCTCCCCCCTCCATTGACTCCAATGTTAAACCTGGTCACCTCACGGTTAGGTCACGGTCCCTTTGGGGAGCTGTCACGGGCAAACCAAAGGTGCTGGAGACCCCAAAATTGTATCGCAGGTAGCCAAGACGCTCCCCTACAGCTGATAAATTGGGGTCTCGGAGATGAAAGGGCGTGGAGCAGTGACCCTGAGAACCGGGCCAAATTTTTATCAGCTGTAGGGGAGCGTCTTGGCTACCTACGATAATTTTTTGGGGTCTTCAGCACATATGGTTCGCCCGTGACAGCTCCCCAAAGTGACCGGGAAAACCAGAAACTCTACCCGGAGCCCCCCCCGGATTTAACATTGGCGTCTATGGAGAAAGTTGGTCCACTTTGGCACGTCGCTGCTCCGAGCCCAAAGGTCCCCGAGACCCAAATTTTTTTTCCAGATGTACCTGAGGGTCCTGGCTACCTACTATATCTTTTTCATATCTGACGCGACCTATGGCTCGGCAGTGACAGCTCCCCAAAGGGACCGTGACCTAACCGTGAGGTGACCAGGTTTAACATTGGAGTCTATGGCGGGGGGAGGCCTGGTTCTCGGGGTCACTGCTCCGCGCCCTTTCATCCCCGAGACTTTCATCAGCCGTAGGTAAGGGTCTTGGCCACCTACGATAAAATTTTGGGGTCTCCAGCACCTTTGGTTCGTCCGTGACAGCAATTTTCCTGCGGCGGTGTGCGCGTCCCACCTCAGCCCCTCCAACTCTCAATCAGCTGTTCGCTAAGTCTTAGAATTTCATCGGACCTTGAAAATGTCTTGTGCACATGCGCACCGGGGCTCGCACCAGCTGGGTTATGACGTAGCATCACCGGAAGTGACGAGGTCCGGAATTTTCATGGGTCCGACAAAATTTTAGAACACCGGCACTTAGTAAAAGCACCACACAGTTTACACAAAAACACTGGTTAGGCACACATTTAACCCTTTGATCACCTTAGATGTTTAACCCCTTCCTCATCCCCTAGTAAAAGCACCTCCCACACTATAAAAAAAAAAAAAACACAGGCTAGGAACACAGTTAACCATTTGATCACCTCTGATGTTAACCCCTTCCCAGCCAATGTCATTAGTACAGTGATAGTGCATATGTTTAGCACTGATCACTGTATTGGTGTCACTCGTTCCCACAAAGTGTCAGTTCGTGTCCGACTGTCCGCCACAATATCGCAGTCCTGCTATAAGTCGCTGATTGCTGCCGTTACAAATATAAAAACAAATATTCCGGACACAGCTTCTGATCTTCTTAATCATTGGGTTATACTGCCCCCTACAGGAGTAGGACACTAGGCAGAAAAAAAGTCTGGCTACGCCTATGGGCAGTCCCAGGGGGTATACTCTCCCTCTCTGCTATAGGTACTTCGTTTTGTTACAAGCACTGTCAGAAGAATTACAACTCCACAGAGGGGTGGGTGCTGTGTCCGTCAATGGACATCATAGAAATAGATTTTACGGTAAGTCAAAACTCCCATTTTCTCTTTCGTTCATTGACGGACACAGCTCCTGATCTTCTTAACCATTGGGATGTCCCAAAGCAGTATCAAACATAAGGGGAGGGAACAGCGAAAAAGAAATTCCCAAGGCTAAACTATAGCCAACCAGGTAAACAGGAGCTCAACCAAAACAACTGGAGCCCACCTGAAAAGAACAATACACCCTCAAGGAGGGCCAGGTCCTCTAAACAACAGCCTGCAAAACCTTGCGGCCAAAAGAAGCACCTGCCGATGGAAACACATCCACTTTATAGAACTTTGTGAAAGTGTGCACAGACGACCAGGTGGCCGCCTTGCAAATCTGCGTCACTGATGCCTGATGAAGGAAGGCCCAGGAGGCACTGAGCGCCAGAGTAGAATGTCCCTTGACAGGGAAGGGAGGAACCTGATCCTTGATGCAATAGGCCTTAACCAACGTCTGTCTGATCCATCTGAGTATGAGAGGAAGGGGACAACCCTTTCAGAGGCCCATCTGTGAGCACAAACAGTGAGTCCGATTTCCTTAAAAGACTCCATAGCTGCCAGGTACACCCTAATCGCCCGGACCACATCCAAGGCATACAAAGCAATTTCCTTCGGATATTTTGGCCACAGGGAAGGCAACACAAGGTCTTCATTCAAATGAAAATCCGAGACAACCTTTGGAAGGAATGACGGACAGGGGCGAAGAACCACCCTATCTCTGTGAACCACCAAGTAAGGCAAACTCACAATTCTGACACCCTCCGCGCAGAGGTGATAGCCACCAAAAAGGTCACCTTTTGGGACAGCGTAAGCAGGGGAATCTCCCGAAGTTTCATAAAGGGAGACCACATTGGGGAGCCAAGTGCCGAACTCCCTGAAGAAAAGTACGCCCCAGGGAGTGTGTGGCCAAGAGCCGTTGAAAGAAGATCGCTAAGGCTGGCACCTGGCCCTTGATAGTACTCAAGGCCAGTTTCTGCTCAACCCCCCATTAAAAGGAAGGTCAAGATCGAGCCACCGAAAAACAACATGGATGAACACCAAGAGACTCACACCACGAAATCTATGTCTTCCACATATGATGGTAGATCCTCCTAGAAGTAGATTTCCTAGCTTTTAACAGCGTTAGAATCACCGACTCAGACAAACCTCTACCCATGAGCACCTGGCGTTCAACAGCAAAGCCGTCAAAACCAGCGACTGTAAAGCAGGATGGAAGATTAGTCCTTGGGACAGCAGATCCTTCCTGAGAGGAAGCTTCCAAGGAACGTCAGCGACTAGGTCCTTGCTTTTAGTAGCCTGAAAAAGAAAGGTACTCTTCTCCCCTGTGGGACCCTTAATGATGTCATCCAGGGTAACTCCAAACAGGGGATCTCCTTGAAAAGGAAGATCAGTCAAGGTCTTCTTAGAAGTCTGGTCTGCAGACCAGCATTTGAGCCAAAAAAAATATGCTGAAGGACCACTGCTGAAACAGAGAGCCTAGCAAATAGGGGAGCCGCATCCAAAGAGGCATCACAGATAAACTGCAGCCCCTGGTCCAACTGGTCCGCCAGCTCAGCAAAGGCAAGGGGGGAGCTGCTCCTCCTCCAGGTCACAGCGTAAAAGCTTAGCCCACTTGGTCACAGTTTACGAAACCAGAGCAATGGTAAATACAGCCTCAGTGCCAAACCAGCCAGGGTGTACATATTGTGGGCCACAGCCTCCGTCTTCCTGTCAGCCGGATCCTCAAAGGCCAGTGACTCTTTAACCAGGACCAGGGTTGCTTTGTTCAATCTAGAGACCGGAGGGTCCACCACTGGTGGAACAGGCCACTTTTTAAGAAGGGACTCCTCATAGTGGTACCGCATAGCAAATCGCTTAGGGACCACAAGGTTTTGGCCGTTCCCACTCCTTAGCAACAATTCTGTCAAAATAGGTGTTGAAAGGAAACACCTTTGCCGCTCTGGATGGCTTGTGGGTGTCAAAGGGAACCAACGGCTTTGTTGCAGCTTCAGCTGCGTCCTCCATTTTTAAGGTCTCACACACAGATACAATCAGTGCATCCACCAGCGCCTTTGCGTGCATGGTTGCAGAAGGGGAGGAACCATCCTCAATATCTGAGAACTCAGGGCACGTGGCTGCAGACCCAGCAGAGTGACCCACGTCCGCAGTGGCCGAATCAGATTCAGGATCTGATGCGACAGATGAGGCAGGGGAAAGCGGGGGGGGGGGGGGGGGGGGAACTTTACGCTAGCCCCTCGCCTGAAAGCCACCTCCACTCGGGACACAAAGGATTCCAGGACCGCCGTCAGTACATCGATGGATGGTTGGGACTCAGAGGGCCCCGCAGTCTCAGAGAGGGGATCAGGTGGGGAAATGTGCTCCAAAGACACCATGAGTCAATAGGGGGACCCTACAAGAAAAGGTGTAAAAACACTGCTAAGGGATACCCCCACTGCTCCGGCAGCACCACTCAGTCGCCAGTAACAGAGCACCTAATCGATCCACAGCAGAGAGGAGAGGACTCATCAACCAGCAGAAACAGGCACTTGCAGCCACCAAGATAATCTGCACTCCACGTGCGGCGATCAGGAAGTGAAAAGATCCAGGAGTCAGCACTAGGAGATGAGGAGGGGCTTCCCACTGCCAAAACCGCCACCCACAAGGCTCCACTTTCATGGCTGCCGCTAATTTCAATGGCAAATCACGGCAAAATGGCCAGAGTGCATTGAGCACATAGGCTACAGCAAAATGGCAGCCCCACGAGGCTCCCAGAGACCCAGGAGGGATCCCTAGGCCTCAGAAAATGGGACAGACCGGAAGGGGGGCCCTTGCAGGAGCCCCTACCAGGTACAGCACCACCTTCCCCCCACAGCCAGTCGCCTGTGGCGAACCCCCCCCCACAATCGCCAGCACAGTACCCTGCCCCCACCCCAGGCTCCAGCGTTAGTAAAGGGGAGGAAGGGGGGCGATATGGCCCACAGAGACCACCAGACTGATGAGGGGGGGTGCCTAACGGGAAGGAGGGGAACACAGGGGTCTGACCGTCCCATGGAGGGGCCCACGTCCAACCCAAAACCCTCCAGGGGGAAAGGGGAGACAGTCACTTATTATACCAGGAACTAGGCGGGCACCACTCCAGACAGAACCTCCTCTCTATCGAAATGGAGGAAAAGGAGGAATGCTGTCGTATAAGACCTCGTGAGGCGTTTAACTTGCAGGCCAGCCCCCGTACGGTGGGGCTATGTCGCGGCCAACCTAGCGCAGAGCTGAGGTCTGCACGCGCTCGCTGGCCAGACTGGGGTGACCACTGGATCTAGATTATCCAGCCCGTCGCCCAGTCCGGCAGTTGATTGTAGATCTCACAGGATAAAAACCACAAAGAAAAAATTGCCAGAACCAGAGATCCCAGCAAGGAACTAGGTCCTTACCCCTGACTAGGCAGAAAAGTACCTATAGCAGAGAGAGGGAGTATACCCCCTGGGAGTGCCCATAGGCGTAGCCAGACTTTTTTCTGCCTAGTGTCCTACTCCTGTATGGGGCAGTATAACCCAATGATTAAGATCATCAGAAGCTGTGTACGTCAATGAATGAAAGAGAAATATTGTTTTTTTCCGGAGGTCAAGTGGTTAAAGATTACAGCAGAGAAGAGCTTATTTCTGCGAGGGGGGGTACAAGGAAAGGCCAATATTTCTATAATGGATAGGCTAGAATGGGCCCCATTCTGAGGCCATACTCAAGTCATAGGTTTATTTGACAAGTATCAACTCTGATAACCCATTTCATCACATTTTATAATCTTATTTTTTTTTTTATAACAAAAATAAAGATGAAGGATTGGCATGTTATTGCAAAGATGGTCTAGTTTGAAAACATCTGTGATGACCATGCAACCCCCAGAGGAATCCCGCACATTGCTATCCCTCCACTTGCACTTTCAGAAGGCCGACAAGTTACTGGGACATGGATGGAACCAAAGGAAGACACAGATAAGATTCCGCACATAATTGGACAGGACACAATCTTACCCACTGCGCACTCACCTGCCGAAGTCGCAGAGCTTTAGCACAGCCGTCTCGGGGTCCAGCAGCAGATTTTGTGGTTTGATATCCCGGTGGCAAATCCCAAAGGAATGGATATAGGCTAAACTGCGGAACAGCTGATACATGTACAACTGGAAAAGAAAGAGATAAGGCTCTGATCAACACCACTGTACTGGTTTAATCAATAACCACTTAAGGACCAGGCCTATATCTGACACTGGTTGTTTACATGGTAAAAATCAGCATTTTTTGCTAGAAAATTACTTAAAACCCCCAAACATTATATTATATATATATATATATATATATATATATATATATTTATTTATTTTTTTTCCAGCAGAGACCCTAGAGAATAAAATGGAGATCATTGCAATACTTTATATCACACTGTATTTTGCAGCATTCTTACAATTTTTTTTTGGAAAAAATATACTTTTTTTAATTAAAAAATAAGAAAACAGTAAACTTAGCCCCATTTTTTTCCATAATGTGAAAGTCAAAGTTATGCCGAGTAAAAAGATAACCAACATTTCATGCTTCAAAATTGCGCACGCTCGTGGAATGGCGACAAACATTGGTACTTAATCTCCATAGGCGATGCTTTAAAAATGTATACAGCTAACCAGTTTACATTTACAGAGGAGGTCTATGGCTAGAATTATTGCTCTCACTCTAACGATCGCGGTGATACCTCACGTGTGATTTGAACACCATTTACATATGTAGGCACAAATTGCGTATGCGTTCGCTTCTGCGTGCATACTCGGAGGAACGGGGCGCTTTTTTTTTTTCTTATTTATTTTACCTTTTAGATTTTATTTTTACACTGTCCCTTTAAATAAATTTTTTTTGATCACTTTTATTCATATTACAAGGAATGTAAACATCCCTTGTAATAGAAATAAGCAGGACAGGTCTTCTTTACTTTCACTGGCAGGGAAGGGGTTAACACAGTAAGTGATCAAGGGGTTAAATGTGTACCTAGGGGAGTGTTTCTAACTGTGGGGGGCGTGGCTTGTGAAATGATCACAGAGACATGTGATTCTGTATAGAAGGATCACAGGCGCTCTGTGATCATTCCAGAGAGAAGAACGGTCAGCTGTGTTTACAACAGTCGACCGTTCTTCTCTCTCAGCGGGGAGCGATCGCGGGTGTCAGGCAGCAATCGGAGCCGCCTGCCCGATGCATCGGAGTCCCCGCTGAGTGGGGGCGGGAGTGCGCCGTCGCACTCTTGCCCTCTAGCTACAGGCGCGCCACCGACGTATACCTACGTCGGTTTGCGCAGGCGGGCAGTTGGGAAGTGGTTAAAGGGGAGGATACACACCGAGTGACTGACGTTGGACTTTTGCATATGTTCTCTGCACCTTAGGAGTTGGTTATTTCGGATTGCACTTTATGTCATTTATGGCGCTTTTCCACTGCATGGTACGGCTCGATTTGGCGATTTTCCACTGCATGGTACGGCTCGATTTGGCGATTTTCCACTGCATGGTACGGCTCGGTTTGGCGATTTTCCACTGCATGGTACGGCTTGATTTGGCGATTTTCCACTGCATGGTACGGCTCGATTTGGCGATTTTCCACTGCATGGTACGGCTCGGTTTGGCGCTTTTCCACTGCATGGTACGGCTTGGTTTAGCATTTTTCCACTGCATGGTACGGCTCGCTTAAACAGTACCACCTCGGTTGGGGTTCAAAGCGGGCCGTACCTATACCATATCCCACAATCCTTTGCATGCAGCTTTGATTGTTTGTCACTAATAGCCACTGATTGATCAGAGAATCGTTGTAATCCCACCCACTTACTACTTTAGTGGAAAAGCAAACCGAGCCGAGTAGAGCCTGTACAGTGCTGAAACGTGCCGACTCGCACCACGCAGTGGAAAAGCAAACTGAGCCGAGCAGGGCCAAGCAGTGCCGAGTGGAGCCGAGCCGGTACTTGCAGTGGAAAAGTGCCATTAGTGACATCGTCTTTGCACTGCGCTTTCTTATTGTTCGCACCTTATTGTATAGCTTATTGATTTTCATATATCTATTATTATTTATATATTTTTTTTATTTGTATTTTTCAATAGCAGCGCTATCACAAATTCACATGTTTTAAATCTTGATGTGGCAACACAATTAGGTGATAGCAGCAGCTATACTTATTGATAGTCCTATCATTTAGCAAGGATTTTCTGATTGGTATAGAATTCACAGTGGTAGCGCACAATTTTTTTTTTTATTCTAGTACATGATTCGACACTTCCAGGTTGGGGGCGCGCATGCAGCTGTCAGTTAAAGTAATGCAGTGCTGTATTGGAAAAAATGGCCTGGTCTTGAGGGGGGGGTAAATCTTCTAGAGGTCAAGTGGTTAATAAACAGTTTTACCATTGCTGCGATTCTGCCAGAGATTTCAAATCTGACTGCAATCGCAAAACGCATGTTCAGGTGCCATAATATTCAATGGCACTTGAAACTCGGTGCGGTTTTGCCGCAATTATCGAGCAATAAATTATGGCAAACTGCAACATGCAAAGCAGGAGCTTCTGTTGGGCGACAAGCTTCACACATGGGGTTTGCATGGCTGCTCTGTTTAGCCAGTTATACTTTATTAACTCCTGATTAGTTGATTAGAAAGCACCCACCTCCATCTCTAACAGTATATAACTAAGCATTACTTGGGGAAGGTATGTTGATATTGCTGCTACTCCACCCAAAGCTGTAATTCTGTAAACTGCTTTCCTTATGTTGTCTTTAAATGTTTAATTTGCTTAACCATCTGTAGATTGTTCTCTTTGCAATGCTTTATGTCTTACCCTAATTTATAGCCTGTTATCTCTATTAGCTGTCCTCTTATAAATCTGTTTCTGAAGTGAAAATGTTGCTCTGTTTAGCCAGTCATACTTAATGAACTCCTGATTAGTTGATTGGAAAGCACCCACCCCCACCTCTAATAGTCTATAACTAAGCATCACTTGGGGAAGGCACGTTTGCAAAGGGGGGGGGCGTTTGCTTTTGGGGCTTTTTCTCAAAGTGGGGGTATTTCTTTAAGTGGGAGCACTTATTATTATACAGTTTGCACAGAGCTTTACAATGTGGGGGAAGACAATACAGTTACAGTACAATTCAATACAGGAGGAATCAGAGGGCCCTGCTCGTTAGAGCTTACAATCTAGACTTCTGACTCTGCACTTCAGCGAATGAACACAGGAAAGGCTGAGATAAACACCGCACAGACTGCGGGGGACCTTGTTTACCCCTTCAGCTCCTCCTTGTAACATGCACTCTGTACCACTCCTCCTGACAGATGTGTCCTCTATCCTTAAACTCTCTCTCCTTCACCCCTCTTCTCCACCCCACAGCTTATATATATCACCCTCACTTCTGTCCTCACCATCTCCTGCTATTTCTAAATCCACACGCACACAAAACCTCCAGGACACCGAGGCATCTCCCTTCATATAAATCACACACTTATATTACCTCCCTCACCTTTCTGCTTCTCCTAACCTCTGGAGACATATCCCCAAACCCTGGGCCTCCATCATTTACCTGTACTCAACACACCCATTACCCTGCACCCTCTGGCTGCAGCCGCAATCAGCACAATTTAGTTCCCTTCTCTCGTCATAAGACCAGACTCCCTCTCTCTTGCGCCCTTTGGAATGCCCGCTCTGTCTGTAATAGACTCACAGCCCTCCATGACCTTTTTATCGCTAACTCATTTAATCTACTCGCCATTACTGAAACCTGGCTTCATGAATCTGACACTGCCTCTTCTGCTGCCCTATCCCAAGGTGGTCTTCTCTGTATTCACTCCCCAGACCCAGTGGACACAAGTGAGAGGGTGTCTGGATCCTTCTAGCCCCACATAGCACCTTTCAGGTAAACAAAGAGCTGGGGGGGCACAACCTGAACATGCATTTCTAAAGCTGTACTCTATCAGTGTCCACTAGCAAGCAGATATAGGAGGAGGAGTCCCTTATAGTGCAGTTGCACATCTCTCCCAGTAAGTAGTAAGTATCTCCAATAGTGAGAGGTTGGATTCATCCTTTTTATGGATAGTGTAGGACCCACTGACAATGGGGTACTTTGACGTAGTGGTGGGCTTGAGCACGATATGGCCATACGGTGGGACCAAATCCCCATTTTTTGCCTTTAGATTTGATAACACCTTTCGGGTATTTTACCCACCTCCCTATTTGTCACTCTCCTTATTTGAGGCACACTGCATTCCTCTTTTCTCTCCTGTTTCTCTAAGGATAGCTGTGATCTACCACCTCCATCGACCAGTATCGACCTTTCTTGACAACTTCTCTGCCTGGCTACCCTACTTTCTCTCTTCCGAAATCCCCACAATCTCGACTATTTCAACATCCCTGTTAATACTAACACTCCTGCCACTTCCAAACGTCTCAGTCTAACCTCCTCCTTTGACCTGAAGCAATGGATACATGCTTCTACTCACTCTGAAGGCAATATCCTTGACCTTGTTTTCTCCCACCTATGTAAAAACTATCCTTTGCCTCTCTCTGATCACCAACTTATAAGTTTCAAAAGAGGAGAGAGGTCTTTAATTTTCATCATAGGTATACTTCAACTACGAGAGACAAAATGAGAAATAAAATCCAGAAAATCACATTGTCCGATTTTTAAAGAATTTATTTGCAAATTATGGTGGAAAATAAGTGTTTGGTCAATAACAAAAGTTCATCCCAATACTTTGTTATATACCCTTTGTTGGCAATGACAGAGGTCAAATGTTTTCTGTAAGTCTTCACAAGGTTTTCACACACTGTTGCTGGTATTTTGGCCCATTCCTCCATGCAGATCTTCTCTAGAGCAGTGATGTTTTGGGGCTGTCCCTGGGCAAAACGGACTTTCAACTCCCTCCAAAGGTTTTCTATGGGGCTGAGATCTTGAGACTGGCTAGGCCACTCCAGGACCTTGAAATGCTTCTTACGAAGCCACTCCTTCGTTGGCCAGGCGGTCTGTTTGGGATCATTGTAATGCTGAAAGACCCAGCCACATTTCATCTTCAATGCCCTTGCTGATGGAAGGAGGTTTTCCCTCAAAATCTCACAACAAATGGCCCCATTCATTCTTTCCTTTGCATGGATCAGTCGTCCTGATCCCTTTGCAGAAAAACAGCCCCAAAGCATGATGTCTCCACCCCCATGCTTCACAGTAGGTATGGTGTTCTTTGGATGCAACTCAGCACTCTTTCTCCTCCAAACATGACGAGTTGAGTTTTTACCAAAAAGTTCTACTTCGGTTCCATCTGACCATATGACATTCTCCCAATCCTCTTCTGGATCATCCAAATGCTCTCTAGCAAACTTCAGACGGGCCCGGACATGTACTGGCTTAAGCAGGGGGAAACGTCTGGCACTGCAGGATTTGAGTCCCTGGCGGCGTAGTGTGTTACTGATGGTAGTCTTTGTTATGTTGGTCCCAGCTCTCTGCAGGTCATTCACTAGGTCCCCCCGTGAGGTTCTGGGGTTTTTGCTCACCGTTCTTGTGATCATTTTGACCCCACGGGGTGAGATCTTGCGTGGAGCTCCAGATCAAGGGAGATTATCAGTGGTCTTGTATGTCTTCCATTTTCTAATAATTGCTCCCACAGTTGATTTCTTCACACCAAGCTGCTTGCCTATTGCAGATTCAGTCTTCCCAGCCTGGTGCAGGTCTACAATTTTGTCTCTGGTGGCCTTCGACAGCTCTTTGGTCTTGGCCATCGTGGAGTTTGGAGTGTGACTGAGGTTGTGGACGGGTGTCTTTTATACTGATAACAAGTTCATACAGGTGCCATTAATACAGGTAACGAGTGGAGGACAGAGCAGCCTCTTAAAGAAGAAGTCACAGGTCTGTGAGAGCCAGAAATCTTGCTTGTTTGAAGGTGACCAAATACTTATTTTACCGAGGACTTTACCAATTAATTCATTAGAAATCCTACAATGGAAATTCCTGGATTCTTTCCCCCCATTCTGTC
Organism: Pelophylax lessonae; assembly: GCF_965119305.1. Taxonomy (NCBI): domain Eukaryota; kingdom Metazoa; phylum Chordata; class Amphibia; order Anura; family Ranidae; genus Pelophylax; species Pelophylax lessonae. Next base: position 14,754,197 of record NC_138769.1, read on the forward strand.
TCTCATAGTTGAAGTGTACCTATGATGAAAATTACAGGACTCTCATCTTTTTAAGTGGGAGAACTTGTACAATTGGCTGACTAAATACTTTTTTTGCCGAACTGTACATTCTGTGTACAAAACAGCTACAGGCGGCCATATTGCATTGCATTTTCAGAAAATTTACAACAGCTGCAGATTGTAAAGGAAAGGTAATTATTAATAACATTCATTTACAATATGATTTGTGTCGCAATTGTATACACTATGTTATTTTTTCTTTACTTGTTGATTTTTTTCCCCCGCTAAAGTGTAGTTACCCTTTAAGTAGGGATGCACCGATCCGACTTTTTTGGACCCGATACCGATATCTGGCTTTGTGAAATCGCCAATACCGGAACCGATCCAGAGTTACAGACAAAGCAAGCGGCTGCAGTACAGAGCAAAGCCGCTGCTTCATGTGTACGGCTCCTCCATTCACAGGCGGAGTACATCTGATATCACTCCGCCTGTGAGCCGGACCTATATAGGAAGTAGCGGCTTCCATCCCATAATACTACTGCACCTAATAAGGGATGGCTGAGCCGTTACCAAGCAAAAACCAGATCGGCCAGTGGATCGGTCAATGTTACCGATCCCCCGATCAATCTAAAATGGCCATATCGGCGCCGATATCCGATCCGAATATCGGATCGGTGCATCCTACCTTTAAGGTTTTTAACCCTAATGCATTCTACGCATTAAGGTGAAAATCCTTCTGTGCTGCAGCTGCGCCCCCCCCCCCCCCTCCTTTCCCTTACCTGAGCTCATCCGATGGCTCCTGACTCTGTCTCTCTCTTCATTGGACAGATACAGAGATGATAGCTGCGGGAGCGATTGGCTCCCGCTGCTGTCAATCAAATCTGTTGACACAGGAGTGGGGGGGCGGGTCCTGCTGTCTGTGTCAATGTATGGAGCAGTGGGACTGCAACAAAAAAGGAAGAGTAACATCGCTTTAGATGAAAGTGATCCTCTCCTTGATTACCGTGTGCTGGTCCAGTCCGTGATCTGACCAGATAATCCAAAGAAGAAAGAGAACGACCGCACTCCAGGATACAAGGAAAAATACTTTATTCCACAAAATCACCCAATATCGAAAAGTAGATTTACGATAACTTCATGACATGGTTTGCTATTTTATTTTTTTTTAAAACGAGGGTCTGGTAACATTTCACGGTACGGACACTTACTTTGACGTATATCATAGGAAGGGCCTGTTTGGCCCGGCTGTAATGTCTGGCCACTCTGTACACCGTTTCAGGGACATAATCCAGCACCAGGTTTAGATAGACCTCATCTTTCTGCAAGAGAAAGGAGACAAAATGGTTGACAGTGAATCACATGAAGTCAGAAACTGTCGGGTCAGAACATGGCACTGTTTTTGATCAAACACAAGTTTCAATGTGGAAAAGGTGACCATCTACAAATCAAACCCATCAAAACATTAAAACACTTTAAAACTCTATACCAGGGATCCTCAAACTACGGCCCCCCCCAGCTGTTGCGGAACTACACGTCCCATGAGGCATTGTAAAACTCTGACATGAGACATGACACAGACATGACTAGGCATGATGGGAATTGTAGTTCCTGAACAACTGGAGGGCCGTAGTTTGAAGACCCCTGCTCTATACCATGTTTTATCACAACCACTTACCGTCCACGACATATATAGACCTCTAGCTTAGAGTAGATGGTTTAACCTCTTGCCCTCTGGAAGAATCCACCCCCCCACCCCCTTCATAACCAGGCTATTTTTGGCACTGCGTTACTTTAGCCGACAACTGAGCGGTCATGCAACGCTGTACATAAATTAAACGTATATCCTTTATTTTCCCCCACAAATAGAACTTTATTTTGGTGCCATTTAATCACCTCTGCAGTTTTTCTTTTTTTGCACTATGAACAAAAAAACGACCATCAAGTTTGAAAGAAAAACAATATTTTTTACTTTCTGCTATAAAACATATCCCATAAAAACATTAAAAAAATATAAATTTTGTCATACATTTATTTAGGCCAGTATGTATTCTGCTACATACCATATTTATCGGCGTATAACACGCACAAGCGTATAGCACGCACCTTCACTTTAAGGCTCGGTTTACACTACGTCTCTCCGACTGAGGGGGCGACCTGTGAAGTCGCGTGCAGCGCGACTTCGGCACGACTTGCACGGACTTCATAAAATGAATGTCTATGCAAGTCGCCTCCAGGTCGCCGCGAAGTAGTACAGGAACCTTTTTCTAAGCCGGAGCGACTTGTGTCCTATTAGAACGGCTCCTGTACTACACAATAGGAGCATGATGGACCGCGACTTGTCAGGCTGACAAGTCGCAGTCCAAGTCGGATCAATTTGAATGCGGTCTAAGAGGGAAGTTTAAAAAAAAAACATTTTCAATATTTTAAAAATAACAGTACACAGCCTCTTTCATTAAACAGCCCCCCTATACATTTCACAGTTTACCCCATGCACAGTAAATACCCCCTTTTATTATAAAGCCCCCTTTACATTGCACAGCCCCCCTGCACTCCCAGGAGACCCCCAGTCTCCTGGGACAGCCCTGCCAGCGTACTCTAAAGTAAAAAAAATAAAAATAAATCACTGCCAGCCCCTTTTAATAGATGCTTTCTACATTGTGTCACTGTTATTGTAAACCGATGCCTCTAAATACTTCCTTAGCTCCGTTCTTTCATGGCCGGTCATTGACTGCTCTCCTCTCATATTTAATGGCCGGTCATGTGATCGCTCTCCTCCACCAATCTGAAGCTACACTCAGGAGGCGGAGCGGGAGGAGGAGAGCAGCCAGAAAGAACGAAGCTAACAAGGTATTTAGAGGCACCGTTATCCAATGACAGCGATCTAATGTAGGAAGGATCTATAAAAAGGGTCTGGCGTGATTTTTTTCTTAACTGCAGAGTACGCTGGCAGTGCTGTCCAAGGGCCAGGAAAGGCGACCGGCCTGACACCCCTCCAATGTGTGGCATCCGAGGAGGACCGCCCGATCCCCGCCCCCCGTTGGAAAAAAAAAAAAAAAAATATATATATATAGGCGTATAACATGCACCCATTTTTTGCACTATATTTTCAGGAGAAAGAAGTATGTGTTAAAAGCCGATAAATACTTTATTTTTCTCTTTTCAAGAGAAGCTTCAGTAGAGCTGAAAGCACCACATTAAAATTCCAACAGAGCCCGCACTGAAGGAACCAAATGTCAGACACCCTGAAGAAAAAAGGTACGCACCAGGGAGTGTGTGGCCAAAGGTCGTTGGAAAAAGACCGCCAAAACCAGATACATGGCCCTTGATGGTACTCAAGGCCAATTTTTGTTCAATCCCCCGTTGAAGGAAGGTTAAGATCCGATCCACCGAGAAGGAGCAAGGATGAACCCCAAGAGACTCACACCACGCAATGTACATCTATCACGTACGATGGTAGATCTTCCTAGAGGCAGATTTCCAAGCTTTTTAACAGGGTAGGAATCACCGATTCAAACAAACCTCCACCCTTCAGCACCTGGCATTCAACTGTCAAGTCGTTAAAGCCAGCACCTGTAAAGCAGGATAGAAGATTGGTCCTTGGTACAGCAGATCCTCCCTGAGAGGAAGTCCCCAAGGAGCATTGGCGACCAGCCATACCAGATCGGCATACCAAGACCAGCGAGACCAGTCTGGAGCCACTAGAATGACCTGAATCCCTTCTGCCTGAATCCTGCACAGGAGTCGTGGCAGACGTTTGAGAGGCCTGGAAAGAATCAGTCAGCCCACCTTACAATGCCGGCTACTTACCGAGCCGCCAGGACACTTATAGTGCCCCCTTAGTAATTGACATAGACCACGCCCGTGGCATTGTGCGAATGAATTTATACCGGACACCCCTGACAATTGTCCAATGAGCCAGACAAAGTCTGATCGCTCGGAGTTCCAGTACACTAATCGGCAGTCTGGACTCTGCCAGAGTCCAGACTCCCTGAGCACGCCTGTGCTGAGGATGCCTCCCCACCCAGACAGGCTGGCATCCATGGAGACAACAGTCCAGTACAGGAGAAGAATTTTCCCTGTTCAAGTGCCAGAGAGTGAAGCCACCTCTAGAGACCGTGAATCCTTGACCCATTTCACCAGAATCTCTTTGGCAGAGATCTTGTGTGGAACTGTGCAAACAGACGGCCTTGAGGGTAGACACCATCAGGTCCAGCACGTGCATGCAAGCCCGGATGGATGACCGTCTGCTGAAAAACAGAAGCTGAATTGCCTCCTGCAATGTCTAGAGTTTTTCCTGAGGAAGAAACACACTGGCTGAGGCCAAGTCCAGAGTCAGACCCAGATAGGCCATTTTTTGTGGACATAACCAAAGCAGGCCCCTAAATGTTCAGGATCCCACAAACTCTCTCAGAGTTCGCAGATCAATCTCCAATAGTCCATCAAAGCAGTCGGAGACTCTGCTCGCAGAAGAAGATCGTCCAGGTACCCCAGTGTCGCGATCCCCCGCTTACTCAAAAAATGCCAGCACCAGGGCCAACACTCCTGCGAAGACCCGAGGTGCGACCGAAGGTCAGCGCCACAAACTGATAATGCGCCTCGTCCACGGCAAAATGGAGGAAGCACTGGCGACCAGCACATATTATAATGTGCAGGTAGGTGTCCTTGATGTCCAAAGATGCGAGAAAAAATCCCCCTGATGTAGGGACGCCACTACCATGTGAATGGAATGCGGAACTTCTGTACTCACACAAAGCAGCTTATCTCCTTGAGGTCCAGATTTGGGCATACCTAGCCTTCCTTCCTGGGACTGCAAAGAGGTTGGAGTTAAAAAAAAAAAAAAACCTGTCCGCCAGGACATGAGCCCCAGCGGAGCCGACCACCTAGGGGTAGCAGAGGGGAAGGCGGATGCCCAAACGGGAGGCAGTTGCTTCAGCCATCCTCACAGGGGCCACCTCACGTAGGTTCCGACGAGTGGGCCGCAAAGCCATGGCCTAAATTGTTGGCCAGATCCGGCCTCATGCGGAGCGTACCCACGGGGGGTAAAAACATCCGATCCCTCAGCCCAACAACCACCACAGGGAGCCCAGAGGACATCCCTGGCCTAGTCATCAACCCCCAGGATGGAAGGAGACCCTGCTCAACCCTCCGTTTAACTTGCAGGCCAGCCCCCGTCCAGTGGGGCTATGTCGTGGCCGACCTAGCGCGGAGATGCGGTCTGCACGCGTTCGCTGGCTGGACTGGGGGGACCCTAAGGATCTATAATCCGGCACTTGATTGTAGTTCTCACAGGAACGAAATAATAAAAAGGAAAAAAATTCAGTTTAAAATAAAAAAAATTGCCAGGATCAGAAATCCCAGCAAGGAACTAGGTCCTTACTCCTGACTAGGCAGAAAAACTCTGAGTGCCTATAGCTGAGTGTGGGTGTATACTAGTGATCGACCGATATCGGTTTTTTGTTGCCGATACCAATATTGGCCGATATTTTCGTACATTTAAAAAACATTTTTTTGATCACTTGACAGGTACTCTTGTGGAGGGATCTGGGGGTCTAAAAGACCCCAATCCCCTCCTCTGCACTTAAAAAAATTCAAAACGCCAAGTTTGGCTGTTTTGAATGCCGTCATGACATCGCTTTCGGGTTTTTACATGGAGACCAGAGCAGAGCCGAATGCGGCGGGAGGGGAGGGGGGTCATCCCCTCCCGCTCCTTGTAATGACAGCCGAGCAGCTTCTCAGTGGCTGCAGTGTATGTGCTTCAGCCTGGGATTGGGTGCATGTGTGCTTTGTTACCATGGCCTGGGACGGGGTGCGCATGCGCTTTATCATGCTATGGGGATCAGAGGTCATGTACTTTCGACCTGTGTGTTTAAATGACATCTACAGTGAGCGCACCTTCAGCCTGGAACAGAGTGTGAATGTAGTTTATTATCCTGGCACTGAGGATAAGAGACCCTTTTCTCCTGGCATGGGCACTCATGTAACCTCTACAACTCACCTGCTTCAGCCTGGGACAGGCGTACACGTGTGCTTTATTATCACAGCACAGGAAATAAGGGTGACGCTGGTGGCCAAGTGAACATCTACAATGCGTGCATCTTCAGCCCGAGACAGGGTACACATGCACTTTCCTCTTATGGCATGGGCAAGTACTGGCAAAGGGGGCTGGGGTGTGCAATCGGGTCTACTGATGCAGACTTCTGTGGATCTATGGTAGTTGGGGGGTGTAGTGTTGCTGAGGGGTGTCAATTGATGCCGGTGGAATCTACCATTTCTGGGGGAATCTTCTGCTCTGGTGTTCTTATGCTGTTTGGGGGGGGGGGTCTATTAATGCTGGCTGCTGGGGGATTTATTGTTGCCAGCAGGGGCATTTTGTTGCTGATGGGGGGGATCTATTGTTGCAGGGGTGTATGTATGCACTGGGGGGAGGGTCTATTGTTGCTAGAAAGGATCTATTGTTCCTAGAAAGGATCCATTGTTTCTGGGGGGGCACTGTTAATGGGGGAGGGACTATTAATGCTGGCTGCTGGGGGATCCATTGTTCCCAGCAGGGGCATTTTGTTGCTGATGGAGGGGATCTATTGTTGCAGGGGTGTATGTATGCACTTGGGGGGAGGGTCTATTGTTGCTAGAAAGGATCTATTGTTCCTAGAAAGGATCCATTGTTTCTGGGGGGCACTGTTAATGGGGGAGGGACTATTACTGCTGGCTGCTGGGGGATCCATTGTTCCCAGCAGGGGCATTTTGTTGCTGATGGAGGGGATCTATTGTTGCAGGGGTGTATGTATGCACTTGGGGGGAGGGTCTATTGTTGCTAGAAAGGATCTATTGTTCCTAGAAAGGATCCATTGTTTCTGGGGGGGGGGGGGCACTGTTAATGGGGGAGAGTCTATTAATGCTGGCTGCTGGGGGATCCATTGTTCCCAGCAGGGGCATTTTGTTGTTGATGGGGGGGGGGATCTATTGTTGCAGGGGTGTATGTATGCACTTGGGGGGAGGGTCTATTGTTGCTAGAAAGGATTTATTGTTCCTAGAAAGGATCCATTGTTTCTGGAGGGGGGGGGGGAGGCACTGTTAATGGGGGAGGGACTATTAATGCTGGCTGCTGGGGGATCCATTGTTCCCAGCAGGGGCATTTTGTTGTTGATGGGGGGGGGATCTATTGTTGCAGGGGTGTATGTATGCACTTGGGGGGAGGGTCTATTGTTGCTAGAAAGGATTTATTGTTCCTAGAAAGGATCCATTGTTTCTGGAGGGGGGGGGAGGCACTGTTAATGGGGGAGGGACTATTAATGCTGGCTGCTGGGGGATCCATTGTTCCCAGTAGGGGCATTTTGTTGTTGATGGGGGGGATTTATTGTTGCAGGGTGTATGTATGCACTTGGGGGGAGGGTCTATTGTTGCTAGAAAGGATCTATTGTTCCTAGAAATGATCCATTGTTTCTGGGGGGGGGGGGAGGCACTGTTAATGGGAGAGGGTCTATTAATGCTGGCTGCTGGGGGATCTATTGTTGCCAGCAGGGGAATTTTGTTGCTGATGGGGGGATCTATTGTTGCAGGGGTGTATGTATGCACTTGGGGGAAGGGTCTATTGTTGCTAGAAAGGATCTATTGTTCCTAGAAAGGATCCATTGTTTCTGGAGGGGGGGAGGCACTGTTAATGGGGGAGGGTCTATTAATGTTTGCTGCTGGGGGATCTATTGTTCCCAGCAGGGGCATTTTGTTGCTGATGGGGGGGATCTATTGTTGCAGGGATGTATGTATATACTTGGGGGGAGGGCCTATTGTTGCTAGAAAGGATCTATTGTTCCTAGAAAGGATCCATTGTTTCTGGAGGGGGGAGGCACTGTTAATGGGGAGGGACTATTAATGCTGGCTGCTGGGGGATCCATTGTTCCCAGCAGGGGCATTTTGTTGCTGATGGAGGGGATCTATTGTTGCAGGGGTGTATGTATGAACTTGGGAGGAGGGTCTATTGTTGCTAGAAAGGATTTATTGTTCCTAGAAAGGATCCATTGTTTCTGGGGGGGGGGAGGCACTGTTAATGGGGGAGAGTCTATTAATGCTGGCTGCTAGGGGATCCATTGTTGCCAACAGGGGCATTTTGTTGCTGATGGGTGGGATCTATTGTTGCAGGGGTGTATGTATGAACTTGGGGGGGAGGGTCTATTGTTGCTAGAAAGGATCTATTGTTCCTAGAAAGGATCCATTGTTTCTGGAGGGGGGGAGGCACTGTTAATGGGGGAGGGTCTATTAATGATGGCTGCTGGGGGATCGATTGTTGCCAGCAGGGGCATTTTGTTGCTGATGGGGGGGGGGGGGGGGAATCTATTGTTGCAGGGCTGTATGTATGCACTTGGGGGGAGGGTCTATTGTTGCTAGAAAGGATTTATTGTTCCTAGAAAAGATCCATTGTTTCTGGGGGGGGGGGGGGGGTCTATTGTCATTAACCAATTCCATATAATTTACTTAATACGACAAAATACTTGGCTGTGTATTGTCTAAAAGGAGTGGCACTAGGAGGTTGATAGGGGGCAGAGACAAGGGACGGGGGGCAGAGACAAGGGACGGGGGGCAGAGACAAGGGACGGGGGGCAGAGACAAGGGACGGGGGGCAGAGACAAGGGACGGGGGGCAGAGACAAGGGACGGGGGGCAGAGACAAGGGACGGGGGGCAGAGACAAGGGACGGGGGGCAGAGACAAGGGACGGGGGGCAGAGACAAGGGACAGGGGGCAGAGACAAGGGACGGGGGGCAGAGACAAGTCAGGATGAAGAGAGTACCTGCGCCAATTCTTTGAGATAAAAAATAAAGTGCTGGGCATGGGCATGAGGTACCATAGACTCCATAAATGGACCGCCATGTGACGCCTACAGTGCGGCACGCTTGCGATTTCTTATCAAACCACAGGGAATGAGGGACCATGTACTCCTGATGTGGGAAGTCATGTTATGTCTACAGGAGATAATCAGAATAAACAGAGCAATCTGTGGTCTGGGGGGGGGGGGGGGGTTTGCTTTGTAACTCAAAGCTCCATTCCCAGCTTTCTCCCATGATAATGAGGTATGCAAGGTTTAGAATACTACTAGCGAATTCGCTTAAAAAAAAAAAAAATTATATATATATATATATATATATATTATTCTTATTTTCCTTTCTATGGCGATATGACAGCGATGAGCAGGTAAAAGGTCCAAAAATAGCTTTATAAACATTCCGTACTGTCAGAAGGAACATTTTCCTATGGGAGAAGAAGCGATAATTCTGGGCGGAGGAGCCCCCAGAAGCGGCTTTCCTGTACAGCTGCCTGCCACTATTCAGGGTGCTGCATCTGTTTCCATCAGCAAGACGTTTGTCCCTCAGAAGAGGGAAAGGCGGGCACGGCGCAGCCAGTTGGATAATTCCTAGAAACCCCCGCATCACCCCCTGCAGCACAGTCACAGCCGCGGCTCATGGGATATTTTTGGTCGCTCAGTGACTCGGAAGAACAAAAATACACACAGAAAATATTTGCTGGCTGCGGGAAGAGTCAGCGGATGGCTGAACAACACGGCTGAGCCACACAAGGCCTGGATCGCATCCATAGGGCTGTGCTGGGGGAGGGGAAGGGTTAATCCCGCCACTCAGGATGCATTTAATGGGAGTCATGTGATGAGACTTCAAAGAGGCTGGAAGCAGCCCATCCACATCGCACGCAGCTCAGATCTTGGAGCAAGGAGAAGGGGGAGGGCAAGGGGAGGGTGGAGAGAGGGATGGGGGGAGAGGGAGGAAGGGATGGGGGGAGAGGGAGGAAGGGATGGGGGGAGAGGGAGGAAGGGATGGGGGGAGAGGGAGGAAGGGATGGGGGGAGAGGGAGGAAGGGATGGGGGGAGAAGGAGGAAGGGATGGGGGAGAGGGGGGGAGGGATGGGGGAGAGGGAAGAAGGGATGGGAGGAGAGGGAGGAAGGGATGGGAGGAGAGGGAGGAAGGGATGGGGGGAGAGGGAGGAAGGGATGGGGGGAGAGGGAGGAAGGGATGGGGGGAGAGGGAGGAAAGGATGGGGGAGAAGGAGGAAGGGATGGGGGGAGAAGGAGGAAGGGATGGGGGGAGAGGGAGGAAGGGATGGGGGGAGAGGGAGGAAGGGATGGGGGGAGAGGGAGGAAGGGATGGGGGGAGAGGTAGGAAGGGATGGGGGGAGAGGGAGGAAGGGATGGGGGGAGAGGGAGGAAGGGATGGGGGGAGAGGGAGGAAGGGATGGGGGAGAAGGAGGAAGGGATGGGGGAGAAGGAGGAAGGGATGGGGGAGAGGGGGGGAGGGAGGAAGGGATGGGGGAGAGGGAGGGGGAAGAGAGGGGGGGAAGGGATGGGGGAGAGTGGGGGGAGAGGGGGTGAAGAGGGAGGGGGAGAGGGGGGTGAAAGAGGGGGGAAGAGGGTAGGGGGAAAAGACAGGGGTGAGGAAGGGGAGGGGTGAGGGAGAGGGGGGGAGGGAGTCATGTGATGAGACTTCAAAGATGCTGGAAGCAGCCCATCCACCACATCGCATGCAGCTCAGATCTTGGAGCAAGGAGAAGGGGGAGGGCGAGGGGGGGGGGAGAGGGGAGAGGGAGGGAAGGGATGGGGGGAGAGGGAAGAGGGAGGGAAGGGATGGGGGGAGAGGGAGGGGGGGGGAAGAGGAAGAGGGAGAGGGGGAAGAGGGAGAGGGGAAAGGAAGAGGGGGAAGAGGGAGAGGGGAAAGGAAGAGGGGGAAGAGGGAGAGGGGAAAGGAAGAGGGGAAAGGAAGAGGGGAAAGGAAGAGGGAGAGGGGAAAGGAAGAGGGGAAAGGAAGAGGGAGAGGGGAAAGGAAGAGGGAGAGGGGAAAGGAAGAGGGGAAAGGAAGAGGGAGAGGGGAAAGGAAGAGGGGAAAGGAAGAGGGAGAGGGGAAAGGAAGAGGGAGAGGGGAAAGGAAGAGGGAGAGGGGAAAGGAAGAGGGAGAGGGGAAAGGAAGAGGGAGAGGGGAAAGGAAGAGGGAGAGGGGAAAGGAAGAGGGAGAGGGGAAAGGAAGAGGGAGAGGGGAAAGGAAGAGGGAGAGGGGAAAGGAAGAGGGAGAGGGGAAAGGAAGAGGGAGAGGGGAAAGGAAGAGGGAGAGGGGAAAGGAAGAGGGGGGGAGGGAGAGGGGGAAGAGGGGGAAGAGGGAGAGGGAGAGGGAGAGGGGGGGGGGAAGAGAGAAGGGGGGGGGAAGAGAGAGAAGGGGGGGGAGAGAGAGAAGGGGGGGGGAGAGAAGGGGGGGAGAGAGAAGGGGGGGAGAGAGAAGGGGGAGGGGAAGAGAGAGGGGGGAGGGGAAGAGAGAGGGGGGAGGGGAAGAGAGAGGGGAGGGGAAGGGGAAGAGAGAAGGGGAGGGGAAGGGGAAGAGAGAAGGGGAGGGGAAGGGGAAGAGAGAAGGGGAGGGGAAGGGGAAGAGAGAAGGGGAGGGGAAGGGGAAGAGAGAAGGGGAGGGGAAGGGGAAGAGAGAAGGGGAGGGGAAGGGGAAGAGAGAAGGGGAGGGGAAGAGGGGGAGGGGAAGGGGAAGGGGAAGAGGGGGTGAGGAAGAGGAGGGGTGAGGGAGAGAGAGAGGAGGGGGAGAGAGAGGGGAGGGGGAGAGGGGGGTAGGGGGGAGGGGGGTAGGGGGGTAGGGGGTAGGGGGGTAGGGGGGTAGGGGGGAGGGGGAGAGGGGGGAGAGGGGGGTAGGGGGAGAGGGGGGAGAGGGGGGGGGAACTAAACCAAGTACTACTATCATCCCCAGTCCATAGGAAGGCAGCTTTTTGCCCCCGTAAAAGGATAACAGATACTGGATTCTACCCAAAAGACAGAGAAGTGATGGCTGCTTTCTTAAGAAAACCAGCTATAAAAGTTTGCAAAGGTTTTGTTTTAACGAAACTGTAATTAAGCTGATAATGTCCAAAACAGGTACCGTTCCCCACTCCCCCCTGAAAGGTGCCAAATGTGGCACCAGAGATTGGGGGGAGGGAGGAAGCAAATAAGCAGAAGTTCCACTTTTGGGTGTAACTCCGCTTTAAGTATAATGTACCCATATACCACCTTCCCTTGTCCCCACCCCTGCTTCAATGAAACATGTCAGCTGCCTCAGAGGTGTCCAGGCAACCATGTCGGGGCTTCGTTCTAAGGCAAGTATTTCATAATGTGCTAGCATGCGGTGCATACTAGCACATTATGCCATTGTCCTGCAGGTTTTTTTTTGGGGGGGGGGGATACAACCGCTTTAATAGTAAAAAAAAAAAAATAGTTACACCCCAAGCACATGAAATCCCTCCCCAAAAAATGTTTGAGGCCCCCGCATATACGAAGGTTAATGCACGCGTCACTGAAAACGCTGATTGCGATACACGTTACATATCGCTGCACACGCTGGAGTGAGAGCAATAATTCTAGAACCAGACCTCCTCCCCAACACTAAACTGATGACTTCTAAGGAACTTTTAAAGTGTCGCCTATGAAAAATATAGTGTACTGAAGTTTATTGCCATTTCAAATTTAAGGTTCGACATGCTGGGTATCAATTTACACAGCGCAGCCTCGTCTTTTGTATTTTACCTACATTTTGAGTAATATATTAAATTTGTGTGCCCCAAAATGAACTTTCTATTATTTATTAACTGAAATTTTGCGTTTTCTAAACCTCTGCAGTGATATTGCATGACATGAAAATTGGAACTACCATTATTTTATTCTCTAGGGGTGTCTGGTTTCAGGAATTATATAATGTTTTGGGGGTTTTATATAATCTTCAGGGCTAAATTATTTTTTTTTTAGCATGTGTGCAAAAACAAACCGCAAAACCGCTCTGGCAGCGACAGGGTTAAAGGGTTGTACAGGCATACCCCTTTTTACGTACACTCACTTTACGTACACTCGCGAGTACGGACACAGCTTGGCATGGCACTACTCCCAGTTTTTAACATTGGCCTCTATAGGAAATCTTGGTTAACTTGACATGGCACTGTTGCCGGTTTTTAACAATGGCGTCTATAGGAAATCTTGTTCAGCTTGGTAAGGCACTGCTCCCTGTAACATTGGTGTCTATGGGAAATCTTGGTCAGCTTGGTCTATGGGAAATTCCTGGTCAGCTTGGTAAGGCACTGCTCCCTGTCTAACATTGGTGCCTATGGGAAATCTTGGTCAGGCACTGCTCCCTGTCTAACATTGGTGCCTATGGGAAATCTTGGTCAGGCACTGCTCCCTGTCTAACATTGGTGTCTATGGGGAATCTTGGTCAGCTTGGTCTATGGGAAATTCCTGGTCAGCTTGGTAAGGCACTGCTCCCTGTCTAACATTGGTGCCTATGGGAAATGTTGGTCAGGCACTGCTCCCTGTCTAACATTGGTGCCTATGGGAAATCTTGGTCAGCTTGGTCTATGGGAAATTCCTGGTCAGCTTGGTAAGGCACTGCTCCCTGTCTAACATTGGTGCCTATGGGAAATCTTGGTCAGGCACTGCTCCCTGTCTAACATTGGTGCCTATGGGCAATCTTGGTCAGGCACTGCTCCCTGTCTAACATTGGTGCCTATGGGAAATCTTGGTCAGGCACTGCTCCCTGTCTAACATTGGTGTCTATGGGAAATCTTGGTCAGCTTGGTCTATGGGAAATTCCTGGTCAGCTTGGTAAGGCACTGCTCCCTGTCTAACATTGGTGCCTATGGGAAATCTTGATCAGGCACTGCTCCCTGTCTAACATTGGTGCCTATGGGAAATCTTGGTCAGGCACTGCTCCCTGTCTAACATTGGTGCCTAAGGGAAATCTTGGTCAGGCACTGCTCCCTGTCTAACATTGGTGCCTATGGGAAATCTTGGTCAGGCACTGCTCCCTGTCTAACATTGGTGCCTATGGGAAATCTTGGTCAGGCACTGCTCCCTGTCTAACATTGGTGTCTATGGGAAATCTTGGTCAGCTTGGTAAGGCGCTGCTCTATGTCTAACATTGGTGTCTATGGGAAATCTTGGTCAGCTTGGTAAGGCGCTGCTCCCTGTCTAACATTAGTGTCTATGGCAGGCATGTCCAACCTGCGGCCCGGAACCACAGGCAATGCAGGCCCACTTCCCCCTGACAATTTTTTCTCTTTTTTGCTGGGGAGGAAAGAAGTCGAGTCTGGGGCACGGCCACAGAGGTTTCCAACTAACTGTAGGCAGAGGCTGCCTCAGAGGGGATCATCCACTAGTTGTGTTAAATTAGTGCTGCGGGGATGGGGGGGGGGGGGGGGGACAGCACGTGAAGGGCACAGCAGCGTTTTATTACTTATATACCTTAACTATGGTATACATTTTATATGCGGCTCGAGAAAATTTCTCTACACTCAATATGGCCCAAAGAAGCCAAAAGGTTGGACACGCATGGTCTATGGGAAATGTTGGTCAGGCACTGCTCCCTGTCTAGCATTGGTGTCTATGGGAAATCTTGGTCAGCTTGACTTGGTACTGCTCCCAAACCATAAGTGACAAGGACACCAAACTTAGGGAGCACCGAGGGGGGACCCAGCACTACAACATATTCTATTTATCCCAGCTTGCCTACGTAATGTACCATGTCATAGTCCTGGGTCCCCTTAACACGCTTCCCAAGTTTAGTGTCCTTGTCACTTATAGTTTGGGAGCAGTGCCATGTCAAGCTGACCAAGATTTCCCAGAGAGCTAGTGTATTTACATACATTGAGAAGTGAAAAAAAAGGTGTTGCTTAACTTTAAGTACATTTTCGTTGTACATACATACTCTGGTCCCATTGTGTACTTAAAAGTGGGGTATGCCTGTATAGTGGAGATGAAGGGAATTGAGAAAAGTGGGGTATGCCTGTATTGTGAAGATGAAGGGAATTGAGAAAAGTGGGGTATGCCTGTATAGTGGAGATGAAGGGAATTGAGAAAAGTGGGGTATGCCTGTATGGTGAAGATGAAGGGAATTGAGAAAAGTGGGGTATGCCTGTATGGTGAAGATGAAGGGAATTGAGAAAAGTGGGGTATGCCTGTATTGTGAAGATGAAGGGAATTGAGAAAAGTGGGGTATGCCTGTATTGTGAAGATGAAGGGAATTGAGAGTAACCAAATTCAACACAGGACAGGCCTTGCTATAAGTGTGGGAGAAAAGAAAAGGTAGGGATGGGTTCAGTATTCAGTACGGTACAACGGCCCCGGTCATTTTCTGCAAACTCTAGGCGTTACCCAAACAAGTAAGATAAAATCGCACGCTCACCTTCTCTCCGCTTGAATAAAAGAAATAGCGAAGCCTGACAATGTTGCAGTGATCCAGCTTCCTCATTATCTGCAGCTCTCGGTTCTGTACAGGAAGAAAAATACAGATTTATTGTCTGTGTGTGTATGGAGCGATCTATAACAATGAATGAATTCAGCAACCTACCATTTCTTTATTAACACTAAAAATAGGAGCACGGTATTACGTTACATTATATGGCAAGTAAGGGAGAACACAGAGTTCAGGAAGAGGTCAGTTCAATCTGGGAGCGTCAGTCTTCTACTGTTTCAGATGTTTTATTAAAGCTGGGTTCACACTGGTGCGAACACAGACAGATATCGCATGTGATTCGCACCGCAGATCACAAGCGATGTCTGAGCGATGCAAATTCAGCCATACAAACTATGTGGCTGAAATCGCATCGCATTAAAATTGTGCAGGACCTTTTCTTGGACCGCACTGGAAACAGATCGCATGGGTGTTTACTAGTGATCGTCCAATAACAGTTTTTCATTGCCGATACCAATATTTTGGTCATCGGATATCGGTATCGGCCGATATTTTCGTACATTTTTTTTTTTTTTTTACTTCACAGGCACTCTTATGGGGGGACCTGGGGGGCTAAAAGACCCCAAACCCCTCCTCTGCACTTAAAAGCATTCAAAACGCAAAGTTTGGCTGTTTTGAATGCTGTAATTTTTTTAATCTGGCGCCGAGTACCCGGAAGTGATGTTATGACATCACTTCCGGGTTTTTGCATGGAGACCCGATCAGAGCCGAATGTGACTTTGATCGGGTCTTCAACGACCGTGCAGGCTTGGTTGCCTGGGACTCCCGGTGGGACAGGAGACCCGGGCGAGCCGCGGAAGGCGGCGGGAGGGGGGGACGTCCCCTCCCGCTCCTTGTAATGACAGCTGAGTGGCTTCTCAGCCGCATCGGATGTCATTACAAGACAGCCGACCGTTGGCTATGGACGCCGGTACCGGGGTGATCCCTCTAGCTGCAGACATCACTTCGGTACAGCACTTTCCCGAAATATCAGCAATATCGGTCACCTCCGGGGCGGATTCCGATATATCGGGGAAAGTGCATATCGGCCCCCGATATATCGGTGTTGCTGATAATCGGTCGATCTCTATTGTTTACACCTATTCCTGTGATTTGCAAAGTGATCTGGGGTGTCATTAACTTTCTATTGACACCCACAGCGATTCGCATAGGGCAGTGTGAACTGCCTGCGAGAGACATGCGATGCGGGAACCCGCACAGGAATCGCGCTGCTTCCCGCATCGCATGTATGTGAACCCAGCCTAAAATGTCATGCAGAGATGTGAAAGTTGCGTTCGATAAACGGCAATCAATCAATCAATATGGCTCCAGCTACGTTTCAGGCAAATTGACTGAACCATTTTAAGGTGGAAATTTATATTTTGACATTTTCAACTTTATAAGCACCTCTGGGCAATTATTTTGCTCGTCTTTACCGGGGTGCATTAGAACAATCCAGGAAAATTGACTTTGCAGCACTTATTTTTTTTTATTTTTCTACAAATTTAAACACATAAATAAGTTAAACTTTGGGCAAAAAAAAAAAAAAAAAAACAGATCCCTTGCGCACTTTGTCCAAGGGCATCCCCATTTGCAGAGCAAACTATTGACTCTGCATTGGTGGAGGATTGAATAAGTATATCTCCTTTCCCAGACATAAATGAGCAATTAACCGTTGCAATGCAGCCAAAAGCTCCACTGGGGGCTTAAAAATGGTAGTAAACCCACATTTGAAAATAAAAAAAGAACTGGTCCTCCCAGGTGCACCGCATGCTAGCACATTATGACAGCCTTACCAGCAGGGAAGCCGATGTACGGGGCAGGCAGCTCCGATTGCCGTCCTGACACCCGCGATCGCTCCCCGCTGAGAGAGAAGAACGGTCAGCTGTTGTAAACACAGCCAACCGTTCTTCTCTCTGGGATGATCACAGAGCGCCTGTGATCCTTCTATATAGGAACACAGGTCTCTGTGATCATTTCACAAGCCCCGCCCACATACAGTTAGAAAACACTCCCCTAGGCTTACATTTAACCTCTTGATAACCCACAGTGTTAACCCCTTCCCTGTGTTATTATTACAGTAACAGTACATATTTTTAGCACTGATTACTGTAGTAATGTCACTGGTCCCCCGAAGAGTGTCAAAAATGTCAGTTAAGGGTCCGGTCTGTCCGCCGCAATGTCGCAGTCCTGCTAAAAATCGCAGCTCGCCACCATTACTAGTAAAAAAAAATAAAAAAAATGGATTTTTGTAAGAACTTACCGTAAAATCCTTTTCTCTTAAGCTCATTGACAGACGTAGTCTTCTTGATTCTCAAGAGCTGGGTTATGTTGTCTCCGCAGGAGTAGGACTAGGCAGAATGACAAAACGTTCTGGCTCCACCCTAGGGGCAGTCCCTGAGGGTATATCCTCCCTCTCTCTGCTACAGGGAATCAGTTCTGTTTAAAGCAGTACAGAGAATTTAACCCAACCCAACTCAATGATAGAGGGGCGGGTACTACGTCTGTCAATGAGCTTAAGAGAAAAGGATTTTACGGTAAGTTCTTACAAAAATCCATTTTTCTCTATCGCTCATTGACAGACGTAGTCTTCTTGATTCTCAAGAGCTGGGACATCCAGAAGCAGTGCCACAAATGAGGGGTGGGATTGACAAAATCAAATCCAATCTAGAAGGCCCAACCGGTGCCAAACTAGAAGTTTTAAAGGCTCATTATAAACAAAGAATGAGGCTAAAGAAAAAATTTTCCAACGGAAATAAACCCTCGAGGTAGACCACTGGTCTCCTCAAATTGCGGCCTGCAAAACCTTGCGGCCAAATGAGGCATCAGACGATGCCATAACATCAACTTTATAATGTTTAGAGAAGGTATGCACCGACGACCAGGTAGCCGCCTTGCACACCTGGACCACTGACGCCTGATGGCGAAAGGCCCATGACGCACTAAGTGCCCGAGTGGAGTGCGCCTTAACAGGGAACGGGGGCTCCCGACCCTTAATAGAATAAGCCTGCACTACCGTCTGTCTGATCCATCTGGAAATGGTCGCGGCAGATGCAGGCAACCCCTTTTTGGGTCCATCTGGGATCACAAAAAGTGAATCCGTCTTGCGAAACGAGTCTGTCGTTTTCAAGTATACCCTGATCGCCCGGACCACATCCAAGGAGTGCAAAGCAAATTCCCGAGGATGACTGGGCTTAGGACACAGGGAAGGTAATACAATTTCTTCATTCAGATGAAATTCTGAAACCACTTTTGGTAGGAAGGATGGATTCGGACGAAGAACCACCTTATCTCTATGAACCACCAGATATGGTGAACGACAAGATAATGCGGCCAGTTCTGACACCCTGCGTGCAGAAGTAATAGCCACCAAGAAGGCCACCTTCTGGGACAACGTGGGTAGAGGAATCTCCCTAATATCTTCAAAGGGAGGTTTCTGAAGAACCGACAACACTAAATTAAGATCCCAGGGGGGTAACGGCGCGTGCACTAGCGGAGCCAGATGTCGCACCCCCTGGATGAAATTCCGCACCAAGGAATGAGTAGCCAAAGGCTTCTGAAAGAAGATGGCTAATGCTGAGACCTGACCCTTGATAGTACTCAAGGCCAGTTTCTGCTCAACCCCTTGTTGCAGAAAAGCCAATATTCGACTAATCGAATAAGACCGAGGACGGAACCCCAAAGGTTCACACCATGCAATGTAGGACTTCCATGTGCGATGATAAATCTTTCTGGAAGTCGCTTTCCTTGCTTCAACTAGAGTAGGAATAACTGAAGCTGACAAACCTTTGTCCTTCAGCACCTGGGTCTCAATAGCCAGGCCGTTAAAGCCAGCGATCGTAAAGCAGGATGGAAGATCGGTCCCTGAGACAGTAGATCCTCCCTGAGAGGAAGTCTCCATGGGACGTCCACCACCAGTCTGCCCATGTCGGCGTACCAAGCTCGACGAGGCCAGTCCGGAGCTACCAGGATTACTGGGATTCCTTCCTCCTCTACCCTGCGAAGAAGTCTTGGCAGTAACGCGAGAGGAGGGAAGGCATATATTAGCTGGTATTGCCCCCACGGGGCGATCAGTGCGTCTGCGGTTTCTGCTAGAGGATCGCGGGAGCGAGCCACGAATCTCTGAACTTTCCTGTTGAATCGTGATGCCAACAGATCCACATCCGGGGTGCCCCACCGTAGGCACAACTGGTGGAAAACGTCTGGATGGAGGGACCATTCCCCCTGATCCAGGGTCTGACGGCTGAGATAATCTGCCTGCCAATTCTCCACCCCCGGAATGAACACCGCAGAGATTGCTGGAACAAATCGTTCCGCCCAGCGAAGAATGCAAGCCACTTCTTTGGCCGCTCGGACACTCTTGGTGCCCCCCTGATTGACATAAGCCACGGCCGTGGCATTGTCCGACTGGATCCGAACCGGGCTGCCCTGGAGCTGCTCGGTCCAGTGAATCAGACAAAGTCTGATCGCTCTCAGTTCCAATACATTTATCGGTAACCTGGATTCTTCCGGGGACCAAAGTCCCTGGACAGATAACTGACCAAGAATTCCTCCCCATCCGGATAGACTGGCATCCGTGGTCACTATTGTCCAATATATTGGCAGAAATCACTTTCCCTGGCTGAGCATTGGAGACCGAAGCCACCAAACCAGAGACTCTCTGGTCTGTTTGCTCAATCGTATCTGATTGTCCAGGGATTCCGGATTCCGATTCCATCTGAGAAGAATCTCTTGCTGAATGGATAATTTAGGCAGATCCTCACATTCTGCAGCTTTGGTAAATCTAGATAGTACAGCCAGATTGGAACGTTTGTGGCGACCTTAAAGATTCTCAGCATAGGACGAGGGATGCCGGGTGTGGCCGTGCTGTGATGATTGGACTGAGGCTGCTAGGCAGCACAGTAACAGGTGAAGCAGTGAAACACGCTGTACACATTCTTCAGGCAGCCAATGAGCTGGCACCGATCCCAAGCTATTCAACAACATGTTTACTTCTCCCAATTTGCAGCAGTCCGCTGAACATGTCAGACACTGGATAGCGGGACCTTCATACATATACAGAAAGTAGATGCTGCATCCAACTAATTTCATGACATTTTTGCACAATCCAGCTATAAAGCTGCATTGGGGTCCCTTCACACCACTGTCTGATCAGGTCCGCCTGTTCATTTTTCAGGTGGACCTGATTGGACCTTGCAGTCTCCTCTATTGAGTGGCGGATGTCAGTGGTCAGCTTTCCAATACTGCCCGCAAAAACCAGAAGGACGGTGCTCCTATTTTTCTATCCGTCTGGGATCAGATGGAAAACGGAACGGCGGTCTGTTTCCATTTGGTTTCCCTATAGAGGAGAGTGGGACTGGGACTGTGTTCGTTCTGCACAGCAGAGGGGACCAGACCTGCCCCTAAGAGGACGTCACGGATGACGAAACGCGCCAGAATTGGCCTGTTACAGATAACATCACACACGTTGAGCCGACACTCGCGGCTTTGCTTGTCAACGAGCCGACAGTCTGCTAGGATCTGCTTTGTTTTGTATGATAACAAGTAACTTTTATCACTTCCCGCAAAATCACGCATCTGTAGGTCATTTTGCTGAAGTGGTTGTACCAGAGTGATATGCAGCTGCAGGCATCACCCTGGTACCGTTTTTTTAGAGCTGACGGTCAGCTTTCCATTAATAACAACCGATGCAGCTAATCAGCTGCTCGGCCGTTATCATAAGCAGCGGGCTTTCTAGTAATAACCAAAGCAGCTAATCAGTCGCTCGGCCCTTATCACAAGCAGCGGGAGGGGACGCTGTCACCAGCCGACACGTCCCACCGGGAGACCCGAGTCACCAGCCGACACGTCCCACCGGGAGACCCGAGTCACCAGCCGACACGTCCCACCGGGAGACCGGAGTCACCAGCCGACACGTCCCACCGAGAGACCCGAGTCACCAGCCGACACGTCTCACCGGGAGACCCGAGACACCAGCTGACACGTCCCACCGGGAGACCCGAGTCGCCAGCCGACTCGTCCCACCGGGAGACCCGAATTGCCAGCCGTCACGTCCCCCCCGGGAGACCCGAGTCACACATGTGGAGGTATCACCGCGATCGTTCGAGCGAGAGCAATAACGTAGCACAAGACCTCCTCTGTAAGGCAGGCCATACACGATGCGAATTTCTAACGATCCGTTGAACGATAAACGAAAGCGGCACTCGCGTATAGTATGCAAGTGTACCATCAATGTGATTCAAAAATCGTACTTCCAAACTCTATTTTTTGTGCCAGTATGGGAAGTGATGCAATGTTTGTTTTGACCTTTTAACCACACCTCTACTGGACACACCCCCAACCACACCTCTACTGGACACAACCCTTACTGTACTGTGTTTTGTTCGGTGAAATCATACAACTCCCCCATTAATGATACGAAATTTGGCCAATTTTTGCAAAAAAAAAAAAACCCATGTTGAATCAGTCATACGAAAATTGCGTGTTGCACATACCACACTAACTATACGAAAAAAAAAAGGTTTTACGTGATTGGTTTAAAGTTACACACGATAAGTAGAGGTGGGAGAACCCAGGAGAAGCCCTATATACAAGGTCTGATGTCTCTGTATAAGGCTTCATGTAAACTGATTATACTGAGTGGCCAATCCTCCGACAGAATCACCCTGCAGGGAAAGGTCAGCGCTAAGGGACTACTCTCAGCACAGGGATCACCCTGTAAGATGAGCACATTGGCCTCCGTGTTCACCTCCATCTGCAAAAACTGGAGCCAGAACCTCATACAGCCAACTACCAAAATGTCTTCACATTACCCAGCAGGCCTAAGAATTATTCACCTTCATTTTTTTTTTTTTTTTTATCCTTTACAACCTCCACATACGTGGTCTATGACCTACCTAAGAAAAGATATAGTGGGAACCCCGCATAATGGGCACAGCAGGGGTACAGACCCGGGAACTCCGCACAGGGATGGTGGGAACCCCTCAATGGGCACAGCAGGTGTACAGACCTGGGAACTCAGCACAGGGATGGTGGTAACTCCTCATAATGGGCACAGCGGGTGTACAGACCCGGGAACTCAGCACAGGGATGGTGGGAACCCCTCATAATGGGCACAGCAGGTGTACAGACCCAGGAACTCAGCACAGGGATGGTGGGAACCCCTCATAATGGGCACAGCAGGTGTACAGACCCGGGAACTCAGCACAGGGATGGTGGGAACCCCTCATAATGGGCACAGCAGGTGTACAGACCCAGGAACTCAGCACAGGGATGGTAGGAACCCCTCATAATGGGCAAAACGATGGGGTGATTATTTTGTGGGGACATCCCCATTCGCTGCCTTTGCAGCTTAAAGTGGTTGCAAACCTCAGAGATTAAATTAGAAACAAAGCATTTCTCTATAGTAATAAGTGCTGCTTCGCTTCTCTGCTATCATAAGGAGTCACTTATGACAAATTTCCTGACACCAAGAGTAAAAAGGTGATAGGGGAGGGAGCTCCAGCACACAGCCTGTGATTGGCAGCATCAGCTCTGTTCTTGTGTGCTGCATGAAGAGGGGTGTGTCCATTCCCTCCAATCAGTTCTCCTGACTAAGCTCTGCACAGTTTAACTTCATCTCCCCCCCCCCCTTTTTTTCTGAACTCTCAGACAAGCTTAACAAATTCAGCACTTTGAACGGATGGAGAGCAGCATTGACTGCAGATAAACAGGTATAACTTATGTAGGAGGGTATTGTTTCATCTCTGTGTATCGCCTGAAGCCAGTCACTTCACTGGGCACCTATAAGGGTTTACAACCACTTTAAAGGGGAGCGGTAATAACGCAGCTAGTAAATGACACAGCTTAGCGTTTGTGGATCCCAACGGATCACACGGCAGCTTTCATCAGCAGACGCCCTCCAACCAAACCACACGAGGAAGAAAAACAGCCGGCAATGGCGGAGAGCAAAACTCCCGCTTGGCTAAAGCCATTACAGCAAATATTTAAATCAATTACTGGTCCTCAAAAATAGAAACTCTTCATTAATAAAATATTAGACAATTTGACTAATTTTGTCGAACATCGCGCCCGCGGCAATCGCTGAAGACGTGCTTTTTGCAGACAAAGTAGAAAAATAGAAGAATTTTTTATGACAGGCACTTATAATTGTATGTCTGAAGCGAGACGAGAAGATCTGAGAAGAGCGTTCTTGTGAACGGCGTGACAAATCATCGTTCTAAAATAAGACGGCACGCCGGGAAATCGCTGAAAGGAAGGAGGCGGCGAAAAACGAGTCTATCACGCCAACGCGATTCAGTGATCAGATGAGACAGATCACAGAGAGAGAGAGCTGCTACGTCACAAAGATTACAGAGGATCGATCGACTAGCACACAGGTGTCAAGCACAAGGCCCGCGGGCCGAATCCAGCCCTCTAGGTCATTTCATGTGGCCCTCACACCCAGGGGGAGGGATGGAAATAAGTTGTGAACAGCCTGTGAAAGAGAGCAGAATCCTGTGCATAGCAAACACCCTAAACACTGCACTCTGTATGTAGAGCACTCCTTAACACTGCACTCTGTATGTAGAGCACTCCTTAACACTGCACTCTGTATGTAGAGCACTCCTTAACACTGCACTCTGTATGTAGAGCACTCCTTAACACTGCACTCTGTATGTAGAGCACTCCTTAACACTGCACTCTGTATGTAGAGCACTCCTTAACACTGCACTGTGTATGTAGAGCACTCCTTAACACTGCACTCTGTACGTAGAGCACTCCTTAACACTGCACTGTGTACGTAGAGCACTCCTTAACACTGCACTGTGTATGTAGAGCACTCCTTAACACTGCACTCTGTATGTAGAGCACTCCTTAACACTGCACTGTGTACGTAGAGCACTCCTTAACACTGCACTGTGTACGTAGAGCACTCCTTAACACTGCACTGTGTACGTAGAGCACTCCTTAACACTGCACTGTGTACGTAGAGCACTCCTTAACACTGCACTCTGTATGTAGAGCACTCCTTAACACTGCACTGTGTATGTAGAGCACTCCTTAACACTGCACTGTGTATGTAGAGCACTCCTTAACACTGCACTCTGTACGTAGAGCACTCCTTAACACTGCACTCTGTACGTAGAGCACTCCTTAACACTGCACTGTGTACGTAGAGCACTCCTTAACACTGCACTGTGTATGTAGAGCACTCCTTAACACTGCACTGTGTACGTAGAGCACTCCTTAACACTGCACTGTGTACGTAGAGCACTCCTTAACACTGCACTGTGTACGTAGAGCACTCCTTAACACTGCACTGTGTACGTAGAGCACTCCTTAACACTGCACTCTGTATGTAGAGCACTCCTTAACACTGCACTCTGTACGTAGAGCACTCCTTAACACTGCACTCTGTACGTAGAGCACGCCTTAACACTGCTCTCTGTATGCATCGCACAGTGTTTGGGGTGCCATTACAAATCACGGGCATCGCACAGTGTTTGGAGTGCCATTGCAAATCACGGGCATCGCACAGCGTTTGGGGTGCCATTACAAATCACGGGCATCGCACAGCGTTTGGGGTGCCATTACAAATCACGGGCATCGCACAGTGTTTGGGGTGCCATTGCAAATCATGGGCATCGCACAGGCGTCCCACGATTTGCAATGATTTCCGGATCGCGGGCAGAATCGTTGCGATTCCCACATGTGAACGTAGCCTTAATGCTTATTTGCTGTGTTAACTTTCCATACATTTTATTTTTATTTATTTATTTTTATTGCCTGCAATGTGCCTCTGGACTTACAAAAGAAAATAGGATTTATGAATTCCAGAACACTCCAGCACTTTTCTTTCAACTTATTGGTTACATCTTTCCCTGAGCTGCAGATACAGTCATTATTATAGAAGGTGTCAATGTGCCATTAGACCCACTCAGCACAGAGGAACAAACAATGATTTTTTCAGAATAACAAAAGGAAGGAATCTGCAACAAAGTTTGTTACAATCCCTGCAATGTACAGAGATCACCCAGAGGGGAATGTTTTTTCTCAACAAAAGTGGAGTTACTCTTTAAGAAAGGCTGAGAATGAGTCACTCGAGTGACAGCTCTCAGTCTGCTGACATCACATCCAAGATGGTGGCACCCTGCAGAAGTCCTTGGGATTTTGGAAGTCTACACAAGGGAGACTTTACAGGTAAATAGGGTTGCACCGATACAGTTTTTTTTATCGCCGATACAGAATACCGATACTTTGCAGAGCAGTTTGCTTCAATACAAGAAAAAAAAATGTTGCAAAAAAGCACTGCAAAGAAGTGTGTGTGTGTTCTGTCACACTATTATTAGGCGGAGGATCCAGAGATCTGTTCTGTCACACCATTATTAGGCGGAGGATCCAGAGATCTGTTCTGTCACACCATTATTAGTCGGAGGATGCAGAGATCTGTTCTGTCACCCCATTATTAGTTGGAGGATGCAGAGATCTGTTCTGTCACCCCATTATTAGTTGGAGAATCCAGAGATCTGTTCTGTCACACCATTATTAGTTGGAGAATCTAGAGATCTGTTCTGTCACACCATTATTAGTCGGAGAATCCAGATCTGTTCTGTCACACCATTATTAGTCGGAGGATCCAGAGATCTGTTCTGTCTCACCATTATTAGTTGGAGGATCCAGAGATCTGTTCTGTCACACCATTATTAGTCGGAGGATCCAGAGATCTGTTCTGTCACACCATTATTAGTAGGAGAATCCAGATCTGTTCGGTCACACCATTATTAGTTGGAGAATCCAGAGATCTGTTCTGTCTCACCATTATTAGTCGGAGGATCCAGAGATCTGTTCGGTCACACCATTATTAGTTGGAGAATCCAGAGATCTGTTCTGTCACACCATTATTAGTTGGAGAATCTAGAGATCTGTTCTGTCTCACCATTATTAGTCGGAGGATGCAGAGATCTGTTCTGTCTCACCATTATTAGTCGGAGGATCCAGAGATCTGTTCGGTCACACAATTATTAGTTGGAGAATCCAGAGATCTGTTCTGTCACACCATTATTAGTTGGAGAATCTAGAGATCTGTTCTGTCTCACCATTATTAGTCGGAGGATCCAGAGATCTGTTCTGTCACACCATTATTAGTTGGAGAATCCAGAGATCTGTTCTGTCTCACCATTATTAGTCGGAGGATCCAGAGATCTGTTCTGTCACCCCATTATTAGTCGGAGGATCCAGAGATCTGTTCGGTCACACCATTATTAGTTGGAGAATCTAGAGATCTGTTCTGTCTCACCATTATTAGTCGGAGGATCCAGAGATCTGTTCTGTCTCACCATTATTAGTTGGAGAATCCAGAGATCTGTTCTGTCACCCCATTATTAGTTGGAGAATCCAGAGATCTGTTCTGTCACCCCATTATTAGTTGGAGAATCCAGAGATCTGTTCTGTCACACCATTATTAGTCAGAGAATCCAGAGATCTGTTCTGTCACCCCATTATTAGTTGGAGAATCCAGAGATCTGTTCTGTCAGCCTATTCTTAATCGGAGAATCTAGAGATCTGTTCTGTTACCCATAATTAGTCGGAGGATCCAGAGATCTGCTCTGGCACACCATTATTATTTGGAGGATCCAGAGATCTGTTTGGTCACACCATTATTATTTGGAGGATCCAGAGATCTGTTTGGTCACACCATTATTAGTTGGAGGATCCAGAGATCTGTTCTGTCTCACCATTATTAGTCAGAGAATCCAGATATCTGTTCTGTCACCCCATTATTAGTTGAAGGATCCAGAGATCTGTTCTGTCACCCCATTATTAGTTGGAGAATCCAGAGATCTGTTCTGTCACCCCATTAGTCGGAGGATCCAGAGATCTGCTCTGGCACACCATTATTAGTTGGAGAATCTAGAGATCTGTTCTGTCACACCATTATTAGTCGGAGGATCCAGAGATCTGTTCTGTCACACCATTATTAGTAGGAGAATCCAGATCTGTTCTGTCACACCATTATTAGTTGGAGAATCCAGAGATCTGTTCTGTCTCACCATTATTAGTCGGAGGATCCAGAGATCTGTTCGGTCACACCATTATTAGTTGGAGAATCCAGAGATCTGTTCTGTCACACCATTATTAGTTGGAGAATCTAGAGATCTGTTCTGTCTCACCATTATTAGTCGGAGGATCCAGAGATCTGTTCGGTCACACAATTATTAGTTGGAGAATCCAGAGATCTGTTCTGTCACACCATTATTAGTTGGAGAATCTAGAGATCTGTTCTGTCTCACCATTATTAGTCGGAGGATCCAGAGATCTGTTCTGTCACACCATTATTAGTTGGAGAATCCAGAGATCTGTTCTGTCTCACCATTATTAGTCGGAGGATCCAGAGATCTGTTCTGTCACCCCATTATTAGTCGGAGGATCCAGAGATCTGTTCGGTCACACCATTATTAGTTGGAGAATCTAGAGATCTGTTCTGTCTCACCATTATTAGTCGGAGGATCCAGAGATCTGTTCTGTCTCACCATTATTAGTTGGAGAATCCAGAGATCTGTTCTGTCACACCATTATTAGTTGGAGAATCCAGAGATCTGTTCTGTCACACCATTATTAGTTGAAGAATCTAGAGATCTGTTCTGTCTCACCATTATTAGTCGGAGGATGCAGAGATCTGTTCTGTCTCACCATTATTAGTCGGAGGATCCAGAGATCTGTTCTGTCTCACCATTATTAGTTGGAGAATCCAGAGATCTGTTCTGTCACACCATTATTAGTTGGAGAATCCAGAGATCTGTTCTGTCACACCATTATTAGTTGGAGAATATAGAGATCTGTTCTGTCTCACCATTATTAGTCGGAGGATCCAGAGATCTGTTCTGTCACCCCATTATTAGTCAGAGAATCCAGATATCTGTTCTGTCACCCCATTATTAGTTGGAGAATCCAGAGATCTGTTCTGTCACCCCATTATTAGTTGGAGAATCCAGAGATCTGTTCTGTCACACCATTATTAGTTGAAGGATCCAGAGATCTGTTCTGTCACCCCATTATTAGTCAGAGAATCCAGAGATCTGTTCTGTCACCCCATTATTAGTTGGAGAATCCAGAGATCTGTTCTGTCAGCCTATTCTTAATCGGAGAATCTAGAGATCTGTTCTGTTACCCATAATTAGTCGGAGGATCCAGAGATCTGCTCTGGCACACCATTATTATTTGGAGGATCCAGAGATCTGTTTGGTCACACCATTATTATTTGGAGGATCCAGAGATCTGTTTGGTCACACCATTATTAGTTGGAGGATCCAGAGATCTGTTCTGTCTCACCATTATTAGTCAGAGAATCCAGATATCTGTTCTGTCACCCCATTATTAGTTGAAGGATCCAGAGATCTGTTCTGTCACCCCATTATTAGTTGGAGAATCCAGAGATCTGTTCTGTCACCCCATTATTAGTTGGAGAATCCAGAGATCTGTTCTGTCACCCCATTATTAGTCGGAGGATCCAGAGATCTGCTCTGGCACACCATTATTAGTTGGAGAATCTAGAGATCTGTTCTGTCACACCATTATTAGTCGGAGGATGCAGAGATCTGTTCTGTCACACCATTATTAGTTGGAGGATCCAGAGATCTGTTCCGTCACACCATTATTAGTTGGAGGATCCAGAGATCTGTTCCGTCACACCATTATTAGTTGGAGGATCCAGAGATCTGTTCTGTCACACCATTATTAGTCGGAGGATCCAGAGATCTGTTCCGTCACACCATTATTAGTTGGAGGATCCAGAGATCTGTCCTGTCACACCATTATTAGTCGGAGGATCCAGAGATCTGTCCTGTCACACCATTATTAGTCGGGAGGATCCAGAGATCTGCTCTGGCACACAGATATAAAGTGAGAATACGGAGATCTGTTCTGGCACACAGATATAAAGGGAGGATCCAGAGATCTGTTCTGTCACACCATTATTAGTTGGAGGATCCAGAGATCTGTTCCGTCACACCATTATTAGTTGGAGGATCCAGAGATCTGTTCTGTCACACCATTATTAGTCGGAGGATCCAGAGATCTGTTCTGTCACCCCATTATTAGCCGGGAGGATCCAGAGATCTGCTCTGGCACACAGATATAAAGTGAGAATACGGAGATCTGTTCTGGCACACAGATATAAAGGGAGGATCCAGAGATCTGTTCTGTCACCCCATTATTAGTCGGGAGGATCCAGAGATCTGTTCTGTCACACCATTATTAGTCGGAGGATCCAGAGATCTGTTCTGTCACACCATTATTAGTCGCAGGATCCAGAGATCTGTTCTGTCACACCATTATTAGTCGGAGGATCCAGAGATCTGTTCTGTCACCCCATTATTAGTCGGAGGATCCAGAGATCTGTTCTGTCACACCATAATTAGTTGGAGGATCCAGATCTGTTCTGTCACACCATTATTAGTTGGAGGATCCAGAGATCTGTTCTGTCACACCATTATTAGTCGGAGGATCCAGAGATCTGTTCTGTCACACCATTATTAGTCGGAGGATCCAGAGATCTGTTCTGTCACACCATTATTAGTCGGAGGATCCAGAGATCTGTTCTGTCACACCATAATTAGTTGGAGGATCCAGATCTGTTCTGTCACACCATTATTAGTCGGAGGATCCAGAGATCTGTTCTGTCACACCATTATTAGTTGGAGGATCCAGATCTGTTCCATCACACCATTATTAGTCGGAGGATCCAGAGATCTGTTCTGTCACACCATTATTAGTTGGAGAATCCAGAGATCTGTTCTGTCACACCATAATTAGTTGGAGGATCCAGATCTGTTCTGTCACACCATTATTAGTCGGAGGATCCAGAGATCTGTTCTGTCACACCATTATTAGTCGGAGGATCCAGAGATCTGTTCTGTCACACCATTATTAGTCGGGAGGATCCAGAGATCTGTTCTGTCACACCATTATTAGTCGGAGGATCCAGAGATCTGTTCTGTCACACCATTATTAGTCGGAGGATCCAGAGATCTGTTCTGTCACACCATTATTAGTCGGGAGGATCCAGAGATCTGTTCTGGCACACAGATATAAAGGGAGGATCCAGAGATCTGTTCTGTCACCCCATTATTAGTCGGGAGGATCCAGAGATCTGCTCTGGCACACCATTATTAGTCGGAGGATCCAGAGATCTGCTCTGGCACACCATTATTAGTCGGAGGATCCAGAGATCTGCTCTGGCACACAGATATAAAGTGAGAATACGGAGATCTGCTCTGGCACACAGATATAAAGGGAGGATCCAGAGATCTGTCCTGTTACATCAATAACTGGAAGTGATATTCCGATATCGGTCACACTGCCCCCTCCCCAATCAATCACAGATAAGGTAACCGTAGAGGACTTTTCCATACATAGTAGGGTCCCCTTACAAAGGGGGTGATACTCCAAACCACTGGTGGCACAAGGTGAGGATGAATTCCTCCGCAGACAATGAGACATCACACACTTCCAACGCTGCTATTTCTGGAAGATGAATCAGTGCCAAGCTAATAAAAAAGTAATTATTGGCAGCAAGGAGTAAAACTGCTCAAACCGGAATAAGAGGAATGAAAAGCGCAGCACACAGTCAGTGTGGGGTCATGACACGGGGTCAGGTGACCCCCCCCCCCCAAAATATCAGAAGAACACTGGCAGGGCAGGGCTGGGCCGCCTTCTTTAATCCGCAGCACATGGTGAGCATTAGGCCTGCAGTCCGAGTGGTCATGTGATTTACAGCCGCTGTGCAGGACAATGAGTGGGAAGGAGGGGGGGGGAAGTGGCTGCTTCCTGTCTGCTTTGATGTTCATGCTATTCAGAGACAGAGGAAACGCCCTTTGGCCCCTAAAGCGGATCCTGGGGTAACCTGCCCAACAATACATAGTAACACTACTAATAGAATTAAAAAAAAAAAAATATATATATATATATATATATGTGTATGTATGTAAATATATATATATATATATATAAATAAAAAAAAAAAAAATATATATATATATATATATATATATATATATATATATATATATATATATATATATATATATATATATATATATATATATATATATATATATATATATATATATTTTTTTTTTTTTTTTTTTTTTTATATATAAATTTAAAAAATACATATAAAAAAATATATATATATATAAAAAAATATATATATATATATATATATATAAAAAAATATATATAATATATATATATAAAAAAATATATATAATATATATATATATATATATATATATATATATATATATAAAAAAATATATAATATATATATATATATATATATATATATATATATATATATATATATATATATATATATATATAAAGAAAAGACCTCCCCCAGATACAGAGGGAGATCTCCCTGTCCACAGAGGATCACATACCACTCTATGCAAATCTGCAATTCTCACCAAGGTCACACAGATTGTTACTACAGAACAGAAGTCTACAACAAGACATACATAGCAAGATGTAAGGTGAGGATCAAAAAACACATTGTGCCCGTTCACATCAATGCAGCACAGCACGGAGCAATGCTGGTTTGGTGCTCTGCAGTGTGATTTTGGCTCCATGAACTTCAATGGAAACACACCAAAAAAAGCACGCGTGTGCTTTTTTGACACCTTTTTTTGCAGGTTAAGATTGTAAACAAAGGAGTCTGTCAGAGGGGTCCGTGCATCCCTGTCAGGGCAGGACTGGGCCAGGGGGGCAATTGCCCCCTGGGCCACTCTGATGTCCTGTAAAAAGGCTGCACCTCTTCTGCCACAGACATGCCTAAAGGATTCCTGGTGAAGAGAAGTAAAAAGTCCCTGCCACTGACCTACTGAGTGCAGGATGAAGACAAAGACAGAGCGCGGGCATCACCACCCCCCCCCCCCCCTCCAGCATGGATGGTGTAAATTGTGTCTAAGCAGAAGCCGGTTCCATGCCCCACTGGAGACTCTCCTCCCCCAGCCAGCCCCAACCAAGCTGTCCCAGCTCCCTCCAACTGCCCCCTGCTTGCCAGGTTGGGAACCCGGATTCAGCCTGGGGGTGAGTAGAGAGTACCTGGAGCAGGGCTTTAGCCTGGGATGGGGGTCAGGAGGACAGTGGGAAGAGGGAGGGGGGGGGGCCGAGTCGCTGCACCATGGGCCTATGGTTTGTACTTACCCCCTGGGCCAAAAGTTGCCAGTCAGCCCCTGATCCCTGTTAACTGTTTCAGGTCCAAATAAGGTCCAAATTTTTGCCTGAATTCTGACCTGAAACTGAGCCAAAGATGTACAGAACCCCTCCGCAGCTACCCCAGAGATGTGTGAACCGGCTCCATTGAGAGCCAGTCACACTCTCCTGTCATGTGAATTGGATGCAGGGAAACCCGCATGCAATTTGCATGAGCGTGAATCCAGGCTAGGGGAGACCCCATGCCAAAAAAAAAATGTTTCCAATAGTTTTGCACAGGGCAGCCCAGATCCTGTTCTTCTGGGGTCCCCTGCAGGCACTCCTGGCTCCTCCTCTTTGGCGAGTGTCCCCACTTCCTATGGGGGCACTCGTAGTGTCTTGATTCCGTTCTGTCACAATACCGCTACCTATGAGATTCTGCTACCGGAACTGACGTATGGAATAGAACAACTTACTGCGCATGTGCCATGCATTCCAACATGGCCGCCATGCCTTCCAATAAGTTTCCTAACGTGACAGAACAGGAAGCAGCGGCGGACATCTTCACGCAAGTCTTGAATTTTACATTTATTTTAGCAGTGAACTCACCGTATATACTGAAACAGACAATTCACCGCGACCAAGTAAAATCGTCCATTTCACTATATAATCAGTTTGTCGCTGAGCACTGCTGGGTGTACCAAGATGGCCGTCGCCACCTTCTACCTTCCGGTTTCTTGCTATACTTAGTAGAATATATTAATAATACAAATGTAATACTGTGATTCAGTATATAAGGTGAGTCTACTGCTGAAATGTAAAATTCAAGACTTGCGTGGGTGTACAAAGATGTCCGCCGCGGCTCCCTGTTCCGTCACATTAGGAACTAATGGAATGCATAGTGGCCATGTTGGAACACACGGCGCATGCGCAGTATGTTGTTCTAGCCCGTGCGTCACTTCTACTAGCAGAATCTGATAGGTAGCGCTATTCTGAAACAACACCTGCATTCATAGACAAAGACAGCATGGCTCGGCCCCGCCCCCTGTTCAAAGGATTTAAATTGACAGCACCAGAAGCCAATGGCTCCTGCTGCTGCCTCTCTTTCCTGTGAGGAGGAAGAAGAGAGCCGCTACTCTCAGACACAGCGCTGCATGGAGATTGGGCTCAAGTCAGCCATAGACAAGTGGAAAACCAAACAAAAATTCTTGTCGATTGTTACGCCGTTCGTTTTTCGCATCAGTGTGCCAGCTGCAACACGTAATTTTCATGCTGCAATCGAAAGTGCCGTTCCAACATGCTGGATTTTATTTTAGAAAAACCAAACAAATGATGGTAATATCATATGCGCCATTTTTGTTTTTCCATTGACAGAACGTTCGGTTGTTGATTTGTCTATGGCCAGCTTTGGGGAGGATCAGTCACAGAACTGTACATCTGGTTTATAGACCAGATCCATTCTAAATATAGAACCATTTATCCAACTGTCCTTCCAGAGCCTCTGGTTTATAGACCGAATACATCCTAAATGTAGAACCATTTATCCAACTGTCCATCCTGAGCCTCTGGTTTATAGACCAGATACATCCTAAATATAGAACCATTTATCCAACTGTCCTTCCAGAGCCTCTGGTTTATAGACCGGATACATCCTAAATATAGAACCATTTATTCAACTGTCCATCCTGAGCCTCTGGTTTATAGACCGGATACATCCTAAATATAGAACCATTTATCCAACTGTCCATCCAGAGCCTCTGGTTTATAGACCGGATACATCCTAAATATAGAACCATTTATCCAACTGTCCTTCCAGAGCCCCTGGTTAATAGACCGGATACATCCTAAATATAGAACCATTTATTCAACTGTCCATCCTGAGCCTCTGGTTTATAGACCAGATACATCCTAAATATAGAACCATTTATCCAACTGTCCTTCCAGAGCCTCTGGTTTATAGACCGGATACATCCTAAATATAGAACCATTTATTCAACTGTCCATCCTGAGCCTCTGGTTTATAGACCGGATACATCCTAAATATAGAACCATTTATCCAACTGTCCATCCAGAGCCTCTGGTTTATAGACCGGATACATCCTAAATATAGAACCATTTATCCAACTGTCCTTCCAGAGCCCCTGGTTAATAGACCGGATACATCCTAAATATAGAACCATTTATTCAACTGTCCATCCTGAGCCTCTGGTTTATAGACCAGATACATCCTAAATATAGAACCATTTATCCAACTGTCCTTCCAGAGCCTCTGGTTTATAGACCGGATACATCCTAAATATAGAACCATTTATCCAACTGTCCATCCAGAGCCTCTGGTTTATAGACCGGATACATCCTAAATATAGAGCCATTTATCCAACTGTCCCTCCAGAGCCTCTGGTTTATAGACCGGATACATCCTAAATATAGAACCATTTATCCAACTGTCCATCCAGAGCCTCTGGTTTATAGACCGGATACATCCTAAATATAGAGCCATTCATCCAACTGTCCATCCAGAGCCTCTGGTTTATAGACCGGATACATCCTAAATATAGAGCCATTTATCCAACTGTCCCTCCAGAGCCTCTGGTTTATAGATCAGATACATCCTAAATATAGAACCATTTATCCAACTGTCCTTCCAGAGCCTCTGGTTTATAGACCGGATACATCCTAAATATAGAGCCATTTATCCAACTGTCCATCCAGGGCCTCTGGTTTATAGACCGGATACATCCTAAATATAGAGCCATTTATCCAACTGTCCATCCAGAGCCTCTGGTTTATAGACCGGATACATCCTAAATATAGAGCCATTTATCCAACTGTCCATCCAGAGCCTCTGGTTTATAGACCACATACATCCTAAATATAGAACCATTTATCCAACTGTCCATCCAGAGCCTCTGGTTTATAGACCGGATACATCCTAAATATAGAACCATTTATCCAATGGCCAAAGGATATACAATCACTTTGTGTGCACCAAATGCCTTTACAAATGCAGATATTACCTTATACATGTTGCAGTGACATGGTGCTGTACATGGCTTGTGCAGAGAGCAGAGCTATAGGAGGGACCCAGCAGGCTCCACCCACTACAGGCTGCCTGCAAAAAAACAACAGGAGGGGCGGAGACCAGACCAGTCACCCCACACAACCAGAGAGTAAAAGAGGGGAATTGTGGGAGGGGCCCAGTAGACCCCACCCACTACAGGCTGCCTGCAGAAAACTACAGGAGGGGGCGGAGACCTGACCATTCACCCCACATGAGAGAGAGAGAAAGAGAGGCGAGTCATGGAAGGGGCCTAGTAGACCCCACCCACTACAGGCTGCCTGCAAAAAACTACAGGAGGGGGCGGAGACAAGACCAGTCCCCCCACACAAGGAGAGAGTGAGAGAAAGCGAGTCGTGGGAGGGGCCCAGTAGACCCCA
This sequence comes from Pelophylax lessonae, assembly GCF_965119305.1. NCBI lineage: Eukaryota > Metazoa > Chordata > Amphibia > Anura > Ranidae > Pelophylax > Pelophylax lessonae. The sequence continues at coordinate 14,790,047 of NC_138769.1, forward strand.
CCCACTACAGGCTGCCTGCAGAAAACTACAGGAGGGGCGGAGACCAGACCAGTCACCCCACACAACCAGAGAGAAAAAGCGAGTTGTGGGAGGGGCCCAGTAGACCCCACCCACTACAGGCTGCCTGCAGAAAACTACAGGAAGGGCGGAGACCAGATCAGTCACCCCACACAACCAGAGAGAGAAAGAGGAGTTGTGGAGGGGGGGGGGGCAGTAGACCCCACCCACTACAGGCTGTCTGCAGAAAACTACAGGAGGGGGCGGAGACCAGACCTGTCAATCCATACAACCAGAGAAAGAGAGAGAGGAGTTGTGGGAGGGGCCCAGTAGACCACACCCACTACAGGCTGCCTGCAGAAAACTCCTGTAGGGGGGCGGAGACCAGACCTGTCAATTCATACAACCAAAGAAAGAGAGGAGTTGTAGGAGGGGCCCAGTAGAGCCCACCCACTACAGGCTGCCTGCAGAAAACTACAGGAGGGGGCGGAGACAAGACCAGTCACCCTGCACAAGTAGAGGGAGAGAGTAGACCTGTTGGAGGAGCCCAAGAGGCTCCACCCGCTGCAGACTGCCAGCAGAAAACTACAAGAGAGGCGGAGACAAGACCAGTCCCCCCACACAAGGAGAGGGGGCAGCAGTGAGCGGTCTTCATTACAGGAAGTCTCACACTGGATTACTGCACAGATCTGGAAGAAATGCACAAAGATCGCCAAGATATAAGAATTGACATGATAAATATATTCAGATATTTGCTTCTCTCTCGATTTAGCTTTAAACCGCATTGTGTTTGGGATTTTCTATGTTTTCTTATCTTAGCAGGTAAACAGAGCAGAGGGAGAATCCATAAACCTGTATATGGGGAAACCATTCCCAAAATATGTTGGAGCAGCAAAAATATTAAATAAATAAATAGTGGCGCTATGGTATGGAAAGTTTTTGCCAAAACCGGTCAATGATCAGAGGTGTGCACCTCACATCTCGGAGCCGGAAGGGTGAACATAAATAAACACCCCCACCCCCCTGATGCTGCAGGACAGAAGAGTGGATGACAGACGTGGGCTGTCATTACAGCGGGGGATGTCACCTTTGCTCAGCTCAGAAAACTGGTTCTGTGTGGTTTCATCCATTCAGGTTTCTGTCATCGCTGATATTTTTTTTTTTTTTAACATAGGAGTAAACGTTCGCTGAACATATTTCTAAGAAGAGCAAATACAAATCTGGCCCAAGGTGAAATGACCCGCGGGGGAGGGGGGGAGCGTTCACCGTTATCTACTGTTACAGAGTCCAAGATCTTCAAGATACCAGGAGACTCACAACATGGAAACTGGTTTTTACTGGGTTACGTTTCAAACGTTTATCAACTGATGATGCAATTTGCACATTTGCTGTTCCGTATTTCCATGACTATTTCATATCCAGATTTGTAGATATTTATTCTAATACACTTCGGGCTGTGTAGGGATCACCCTTCTTCTAATACACTTCGGGCTGTGTAGGGATCACCCTTCTTCTAATACACTTCGGGCTGTGTAGGGATCACCCTTCTTCTAATACACTTCAGGCTGTGTAGGGATCACCCTTCTTCTAATACACTTCAGGCTGTGTAGGGATCACCCTTCTTCTAATATACTTCGGGCTGTGTAGTAGGGATTACCGAGGGCGAAAATATGCACTTTCCACGATATATCGGAATCAGCCCCAGAGATTACCAAAATTGACGAGACGTCATTGCGTTATTGCGCCACGCGCCTCCGCGCACTGGGTCAGCCTTTTTAGACCGCCTCCCTCAGCCTCGTCTGGAGTCTGGGAGTCTCGGGACAGTGAGTGTACAGTGCACACAGTGTGTTTAACACAGCCACCATACATACACCCACCCAAAGCTGCCTGGTGCCAGCCAGCCATCCACCCACCCACAAATCCACAGGCCTGTACCAGCCAGCCACCCACCACAGGGTGCCAGGCAGCCACCCACCACAGGGTGCCAGCCACCCACCACAGGGTGCCAGCCAGCCACCACAGGGTGCCAGCCAGCCACCACAGGGTGCCAGCCAGCTATCAAAGGGTGCCAGCCAGCAACCCACCACAGGGTGCCAGCCACCCACCAAAGGGTGCCAGCCACCCACCAAAGTGTGCCAGCAACCCACCACAGGGTGCCAGCCAGCAACCCACCACAGGGTGCCAGCCAGCCATCAAAGGGTGCCAGCCAGCAACCCATCAAAGGGTGCCAGCCAGCAACCCACCACAGGGTGCCAGCCAGCCATCAAAGGGTGCCAGCCAGCCACCACAGGGTGCCAGCCAGCCACCACAGGGTGCCAGCCAGCCACCACAGGGTGCCAGCCAGCCATCACAGGGTGCCAGCCAGCCATCACAGGGTGCCAGCCAGCCATCAAAGGGTGCCAGCCAGCCATCAAAGGGTGCCAGCCAGCAACCCACCACAGGGTGCCAGCCACCCACCACAGGGTGCCAGCCAGCCATCAAAGGGTGCCAGCCACCCACCACAGGGTGCCAGCCAGCAACCCACCACAGGGTGCCAGCCAGCAACCCACCACAGGGTGCCAGCCAGCAACCCACCACAGGGTGCCAGCCAGCAACCCACCACAGGGTGCCAGCCAGTCACCACAGGGTGCCAGCAAGCCATCAAAGGGTGCCAGCAAGCCATCAAAGGGTGCCAGCCAGCCAGCCATCAAAGGGTGCCAGCCAGCAACCCACCACATGGTGCCAGCCAGCCACCACAGGGTGCCATCCAGCCACCACAGGGTGCCAGCCAGCAAGCCATCAAAGGGTGCCAGCCAGCCATCAAAGGGTGCCAGCCAGCAACCCACCACAGGGTGCCAGCCACCCACCACAGGGTGCCAGCCACCCACCACAGGGTGCCAGCCAGCCATTAAAGGGTGCTAGCCAGCCACCAAAGGGTGCCGCCCGGACTGCAAGAACGCCATGCCTCACTGGCTCCTTCCCACGTCCCACATTCCTTCGTCACGATAGGACGTCGTCAGGGGCGCCAACATACACTGCCTGGCCAAAAAAAACAAAAAGGTCACACCCTCTAATATTTCGTTGGCTTTGATTACGGCACCAAGATCTTGTATTGATGATGGGAGAGTCGGAGCACTGCGCAAAGCCTTCTCCAGCACATCCCAAAGATTCTCAATGGGGGGTAAGTTCTGGACTCTGTGGTGGCCAATCCATGTGTGACAATGATGTCTCCCTGAGCCGCTCTTTCACGATCTGAGCCCCGATGGATCCTGGCATTGCCATCTTGGAATATTCCCATGCCATCAGGGAAGAAAAAATCCATTGATGGCATAACCTGGTCATTCCGTATATTCAGGTAGTCAGCTGACCTCATTCTTTGGGCACATCCAATAGGAGAGTCACTGCATGCTTAGCTTAGTTAGTTGCTTAGTTAATTCCAGGTGGCGACTTTTTTTTTTTGGCCAGGCAGTGTAATTCATATCGCACATACACACTTTTTACTAAAACATTCCCCTTTCTTAGAGGCTGTATTTAGGGGAGGCAGCAGTTTTGGTATATTATTGCACAGTACCTATATTATTAACATTGCACAAAATTAGCTTTCGTTTTTTTTAAACTGATTAGGAAGTGGCAGCAAATCCAATATTGCAGCGCGGGACCAAAAGAGAATGCTGAAGATTTCAGGTTATACGAAGGCAGGGCTGGACTGGTCAGTACTGGTTTTCTAAAAATTAGCAGTGATAGTACTTGTAGCCGGCTGCCTTACTTTCTGCAGACTCGGCTGAAATTTCCTTTAACCACTTTACCACCGGAGGATGTTGCGGTCTTACATCTGGGCCACTTTTTGCAATTCGGCACTGTGCGACTTTAACTGACAATTGCGCGGTCATGCAACGCCGTACCCAAACGAAATTTACATCCTTTTTTTCCCACAAACAGAGCTTTCTTTTGGTGGTATTTGATCATCTGTGCGATTTTTACTTTTTGCGCTATAAACAAAAAAAAGCGTAAATTTTGAAAAAATAACAATATTTTTCACATTTTTTTATATGAAATTCCCCCCAAAAAATGTAAAAATCAAAATTTTTTATCATTTTTGGCCAATTTGTTTTCTGCTACATATGTTTGGTAAAAAAAAAAAATCACAATAAGCGTATTTTGATTGGTTTGTGCAAAAGTTATTGCGTTTACTAACTAAGGTAAAGATTTCTGTCATTTTTGGTGTTTTTTTTTTTTTTTAAACGCGTAATGGCGGCGATCTGCGATTTTTTTTGCGGGACGTTGACATTGTGGCGGACAGATCGGACCCTTGACTGACATTTTTGACACTTTTGGGGGTACCAGTGACATTACTGCAGTAATCAGTGCTATACATATGCACTGTTACTGTAAAAATGACACTGGCAGGGAAGGGGTTAATTTTATTGGAGAGGGAGGGGTTAATGTATGCCTGGTGCTTACTAACGTGTGTGGGGGGAGGGGACTGAGTGACACAGGGACAGATCGCATGTTCAGCTATGCTGAACCCTGCAATCTGTCCCTGCCTGTCATTTAGGAGATCCGCCCGCTCTGTTTACACAAGCGGGCGGATCTCCAAACTCGATCCCCGACGATCGGGGAAGAGCGGCGGTGATCACCGCCGCTCTTCCCCTGGCCCGACTCCCGCTGTGACTGAATACAGCGGGAACGAGCCTCCGGCGGCGCGCGCGTGCCACCCACAAGGGGAGGAGTCCAGCGACGTAGGTCTACGTCGCTGGACGATAACGAGCCACTGTGCCGCAGTGCTTCTGACAAGTTTTCCTGACACCAAAAAGAATGGTGACAGGGGAGGGACCTCCAGCTGACTGACAGCCTCAGCTCTGTCCCTGTGTGGAGGAGGGGTGTGTCCCTTCCGTCCAATCAGCTTTCAGGGCTCTCCTCACTGAGCTCTACAGAGTGTAACTTCAGCTCTCCGCCCCCTTTTTTTTTTGACAGCTTAGACAAGCTTATAAATTTAACACTTAAGGCAGGGGTTCTCAACTCCGGGCCCTCGGGACCCACTAACAGGCCAGGTTTGCAAGATAACCGAAATACATCACAGGTGATGTATTTTGCTGCTTAGTGATTGCAGTATTCTAGTCGGCATCTCCCCACGGTTATACTTAAAATCTGGCCTGTTAGTGGGTCCTGAGGACCAGAGTTGAGAACCACTGACTTAAAGCCCCGTACACACGCAACGATTATCGGCCGACCGATCGTCCGTCTTTTGTCCAGAGTGGTGTCTGTTGGTTGGAATGTGCTCTAGACTGCACACGAATTTTCTCGCCCGACAGAATTCTACTTCAGAAGTGATGCTTTCTTTGTGTTCTTTCTTCTCTGAGCATGCCCAGTCTTGCTCATTAGATTTTTCCCTGTCGAAATCTGTACTGACTGCACGAAAATCGGCCGTGTTTTGACAGCAGACAAAAATTTTATAGCCTGCACACCAGATTTTTTTCGGCCGAAAAGTCGGAGTCGGTTGTCGGAAGCATCATACTAACAAGCCGAAAATCGGCAGATCGGACGTCGGACGAAAATTCCCTGCCGATTTTCGACACGTGTGTACGAGGCTTAAGGGGTCCTTTACATGGGCTTTCCGCCCGGCGGACTCCGCTTTGCTCAGCAAGGATCGATCCGCCGATCCCACTGAGCAGGCAGGTGACGGGTCCATCTCCACTCTCTGTGTGCAGAGACAGGCTTGTCAGATCCCCGCTCTCCTCTATGGGAGATCGGATGAAAACGGACCGCCTGTCCGTTTCCATCCGATCCTCCAGAAGGCTGTCAAATAGGGTTCCCATCTGTTGGGATTTCACAGACCGGATCGGATCGGATAGCAGTGGGTGTCAGCAGACATGTCTCCACTGACATCCGCTGCCCCATAGGGATGCATGGAGCGTCCGAACAGGTCCGCCTGAAAAACTGACAGGGACTGGATCGGAAAGCCCATCTGAAAGGGGCCTTACAGAGGTAGAGAAGAAAAGACTGCAAACAGACAGGTACAACTTATGTAGGAGGATTTGTTTCATCTTGGTGTATCACCTGAGGACAGTCACTTCACTGGATATATGGAAGGGTTTAATCCAAACAGTGAAAACGTGAACAATAAAAGCAGCAGCTTCCAGTGAGATAACACCAAGACCAAATAATAATAAAACAAGCTGCGCTAAGTGATCAGAAATGGGGTGACCAATTGATAAATTGATCACTCCGAGTGAAAAAAAAGAGTATGTTCACATATATTATTATATAGGATTTATATAACGCCGACAGTTTACGCAGCGCTTTACAACTTGAGGGTAGACAGTACAAATACAATACATTTTAACCACTTAAGCCCCGGAAAATTTTACCCCCTTCCTGACCAGGGCCTATTTTGCGATTCAGCACTGCGTGACTTTAACGGACAATTGCACGGTCATGCGACGCTGTACCTAAACGAATTTGATGTCCTTTTTTTTCCCACAAACAGAGCTTTCTTTTGGTGGTATTTGATCACCTGTGCGATTTTTTGATCATGCGCTATAAACAAAAAAAGAGCGACAATTTTGCAAAAATAACAATATTTTTCACATTTTATTAATATGAAATTCCCCCGAAAAAATGTAAAAATCAAAATATTTTTAAATTTTTGGCCAACTTGTTTTCTGCTACATATGTTTGGTAAAAAAAAAAAAAAAAATCACAATAAGCGTAATTTTGATTGGGTTGCGCAAAAGATATTGCATTTACTAAGGGAAAGATTTTTGTCATTTTTGTTTTTTTTAACGAGTAATGGCGGCGATCTGCGATTTTTTTTGCGGGACTGCGACATTGCGGCGGACAGATCGGACCCTTGACTGACATTTTTGACACTTTTGGGGGTACCAGTGACATTACTGCAGTAATCAGTGCTATACATATGCACTGTTACTGTAAAAATGACACTGGGAGGGAAGGGGTTAACTTTATTGGAGCGGGAGGGGTTAAGTGTGTCCCTAGGGGCGTGATTCTAACTGTGATTGGATGTGGCTTGTGGTGTAATAGCACAGATCAACGGTCCTGCGACCGAGTGATCAGTGCTTTTACACAGGGGAGAACGACAGGCGGCTTTGTTTACATTAGCCGCCTGCCTTTCTCCCTCTCTGCCCGACGATCGCGAGTGACCAGCGGACATCGGGTCCGCCGGTCACACGCGTCGGCTTCCTCTGGTACAAGCGGGGGGCGGGAGCGCGCCTCCAGCGGCGCGCGGTTGCCCCCTATTCGCTCCCAGGCTAGTGAGGTACCTGTACGTCACTTTGCCTGGGAGGGGCTGATCGCCACCGTATATAGTCGGGCGGCGGTCGGCAAGTGGTTAATACAGTAGGAATCAAATCTATAAAATTGATTATAAGTTTCTTGCAAATAAATGAATAGTGACAACGGTGATGAACCAAAATGTCCCAAATAATTTTTAGCATTGCAGTTATTTGGGACATTTTGGTTCATCACCGTTGTCACTATTCATTTATTTGCATGAAACTTATAATCAATTTGATAGATTTGATTCCTACTGTATTAAAGTGTATTGTATTTGTACTCTCTACCCTCAAGTTGTAAAGCGCTGCGCAAACTACCGGCGTTATATTAATCCTGTATAATAATAATATATGTGAACATACTCTTTTTTTCACTCAGAGTGATCAATTTATCAATTGATCACCCCATTTCTGATCACTTAGCGCAGCTTGTTTTATTATTATATGGAAGGGTTTACAACCACTTTAGGGCTGAGCTCACACTGGTGTGATTGCAGACATGACGTGATTCGCACCGCATTCCTGTGCGCATCACATGCGATATCTGCGTGATGCGAATTCAGGCACACAGTTTGTATGCGTGAAATCGGATCGCATTCACATTAAAATGGTGCAGAACACCTTTTTTCCTCCGCACCTGAAATCGCACTGCATGGGCGTTCACATCCATGAGATGTGATTCTGGCAATCACACCGTGTTCTGCAATCTGTTTCGGGGGAGTCGTTAAGATAACATTGACCCCCCTAAGGCAGATCGCATGGATGCCATGAGTGTAATGCGGGCAAACGCAGTTAATCTTGTGCGTTTCCCACATTGTGCCGGCGTGAACCGAGACTGAGGCAACGCACCCTGGGAGATGAATGCTAATAAGGGTTTCCACAATGAGAAATGAGTTCTGGAGTAGGAGAGGGAAGGGTTAACCTCTCCTCTCTGTGACATGTGACCTCTGGGAATTCCTTTGTCCCAAAAAAAAAAAAAAGAAGCCATGGAGGGGGGGTGGAGGGGCCGTCTACTGCCAAGTCTTTGTGTGCAATCACAGCTGTTCTGCTACTACAGTGTGACCTGCGGCACCAATTGGCCCCGGCAAACCCTGGGAGTTGGGCCTTGTAAGGCTAGGATGTCCTTTACACCACGCTCCCCCCTCCCCCAATACAATCCGGCTTTATGTGCAGTGCCAAACTACCGCATGCAGCACTTTAGACGCGTGCTGCAGAGTTCCCCCTCACTTCCCGTCTGGTGAAATCTCTATAACCGAACCCCAGAGAAAAAACCCCCAAAAAGGGGATTATATTTCTTCCTCAACGTTATTTTTGAGCAGCCACTTTGCATTGCAAGCAATACATTTTTTTTTTTATTTTGTTCAGTATTTTAAAAAAATATAATTAGTTTAGATTGTAATGTGAAATAATAATATTTTCAATTGGATACAAAGTCACACTAACGGCCTGAATACACGATTAGAATATCGCCCGATTTCTCGACCACCGACTTTTGAAAAAGTATTTGTTGGTCGAAAACGTTGCCAACATACACGGTTCGAATATCGGCCGACCGTTTCCCACCGACCATCGAAACGAAAAATATTTCCGGGCATGAGTGGTGAGGTTATACAGATTTCAAATGAACGACCTCAACACCAACGTATAGAATATAGTTCATTCGCAAAACGAGACGACAGAATTTTTCGGGTATTTTCAAACGGTATTTTTCGTTCACAATATCGATATCGCTCGGCATTAACGAGTAGAATATCGGCCGATCGCTCGCTGAACGGAAATTTTCGGCCGATTTTCTTATCGTGTATTCGGGCCATTAGCTTATACTGGCTGATCACACCCATTGGATGTGCATGCCTAACGTGCAAAAAAATAAAAAATTGCTGCAAATTATTATTTTTTTGCTAATTTTTTTAGCACTCAGCCACTCTCTTTTTTTTTCCCCCCAGCTCATTGGGCTGGAGGCTGAGTCTCAGAACAACGCTTGGCTCCTTGCTTCCTGAGGGAGGCGCTGTCATTCTGCGGCTATGGTGGGCTGGGAGGCGTATCTGTGTGTAATCGCAGGTGTACGGCCTCCGGTATATGGAGAAGAGCTGGACGGCTTGACAGGCAGAAACCAGGAATTTCCCCGATCATTGTAGTTATAAAAAAGGGAGGAAATTGCAGCTGCTGGCCGGATCCCCAGGTAACTGGGACACAAGGGGAAAAAAAAGAATGGGCACATAGGGAATACCTAACATGTAATACCTGTACAGCGGTTCACGGGAGCGCCCCCATTAGGCAGCGGGAATGGCAATACATGGGGCCGGTGGCCGCTATTGCCGCCGGGTACCCGAGATCGCGCCCCATGGAGGGAGAACGACGGTCTGCTGTTGTAAACACAGCAGACCGTTGTTCTCTCTGGAATAAGCAGAGCGCCTGTGATCCGCCTTATTTAGGATCACAGGTCCCTGTGTTCATTCCACAAGCCCCTCCCCCACACAGTTAGAAAAAAAACCCTAGGCATACACTTGGCCCTTTGATCACCCCTGAGTTAACCCCTTCCCTGCCAGTGTCATTAGTACAGTAACAGTGCATATTTTTAGCACTGATTACTGGAGTAATGTCACTGGTACCCCCAAAAATGTCAGGGGTCCGATCTGTCCGCCGCAATGTCGCAGTCCTGCTAAAAATCGCTGATCACCGCCATTACTAGAATTACTAGATTACTTTAAAAAAAAAAAAAAAATGACAAATCTTTCCCCTAGTTTGTAGACGTGCTCATTTTTTTGCGCAAACCAATCAAAATACTCTAGCCGGTTCACACTACCACGACCAGAAAGTCGCCTCATTCATTTACATTGAATTTGTGATGACAAGAGACTTGGGGCGACTTGAGGGCACACAAGTCGTATCCCAAGTCGTAGAAGTGTAAACCGGCTCTTATTGGGATTTTTTTTTTTATACCAAAAATATGTAGCAGAATACAAATTGGCCTCAAATGAGGAATTAAATTTTATTTTATTTTATTTTTGGGGGGGGGGGGGGGGAGTGGGGCAGAAAGTGAAAACTATTGTTTTGTTTTTTTTTTCCCCCAGAATTGTCGCTCTTTTTTTGTTTATAGCGCAATAAATAAAAATCGCAGAGGTGATCAAATACCACCAAAATAAATCTCTATTTGTGGGGGAAAAAGGACATCAATTTTATATGGGTACAGTGTCGCACGACTGCGCAATTGTCCGTTAAAATAACGCAGTGCCGAATTGCAAAAAATGGACTGGTCATTTAAGGGGGCAAAACCTTCCGGGGCTTAAGTGGTTAATGCATAGAATGCGCCTTCTGACTTTACAACTCCTTTAACTCTTTATTAGCTACTGAACTCTGAAATGTCAGCTTCAGGAGGAGGGACCCTTAAAAGGGAGTAACCCATGTGGTTTATAGTAAGTATATAAATGAAGGTGTCAAATCTTTAGCATTTTCAATGTAGGGACATTACTGTAGGCCTGAATCTGCCGCTGTGCTTCCGTCAGTCCTGACTGGCTGCTCAGACAGAGGTAGTCGATCGATTGCACCACCTCTCTCAGTCCCGGTCCCCCAGAAGTAGCAGCAGGTATGCATCTGTTATGACAGGGATTCCCAAACTACGGCCCTCCAGCTGTTGCAGAACTACACATCCCATGAGGCATTGTAAAACTCTGACATAGGCATGATGGGAATTGTAGTTCCTGAACAACTGCAGGGCCATAGTTTGGGATTGCCTGTGTTAGGAGGTTTCACATTTGCTATGCAGGTGGTGGGGATCAGCTCAGTTTCCTATAAAGAAAACTCACTGTAAGGAGTGAAGTGTATTCCTGTACAGCTCCGGGGCTCCCCATGCTGGGAGGAGGAAAGACGCAGCTCAGGAAGTATGTGCGTTCGGGTCTGGCGTGTCACAATCAAACAGAATAAACTGCACAACATGCATATTAATAGATCCGCGGGATCCGCCCACACCGTCTCAGTGCAGTGCGGCACATGTGAAGGCGGCCAGCGTTCACAAATAAAACCAGAACCCAAAACTGCCTTCTGCAGCATTAAAAGGGAAGATGGGGAACAGATAGAAAAACACAGGAGGGGGGGGGGGGGCTACCACTATTGATCAACCAATATCGTTTTTTTACCGCCGATGCCAATATTTTGGTCATCGGAAATATTGATATCGGCCGATATTTTCGGACATTAAAGAAAATATATATATATATATATATTTTTTTTTTTTTTAATGTCTACAGGTACTGTTGTGGAGGGATCTGGGGATCAAAAGACCCCAAACCCCTCCTCTGCACTTAAAAGCATTCAAAAACGCCAAGTTTTTTTTTTAATTCGGCGCCGCCAGTATCTGGAAGTGATGTGATGTCATCACATCACTTCCGGGTACCTGGCATTGCCGAATTTAAAGAAATAGAGACCCGGTCAGACGGTGAAGGTAGGATGCCAGGGTGGGGGGGGGAGGGAACGTCCCCTCCCGCTCCTTGGAATGACAGCCGAGCGGCTTCCCAGCCACATCGGTTGTCATTACAAGACAGCCGACGGTCGGCTATGGATGCCGGTACCGGGGTGATGCCTCTAGCTGCAGGCATCACTCCGGTACAAGCATTTTCCAAAATATCAGCAATATTGGTAGATCAAAAGGCCGATTCCGATATATCGGGCAAAGTGCATATCGGCCCTCGATATATCGCCTTTGCCAATCGATCGATCACTAGTTACCACCCAGAAGAATATCACATGGCCCAGAAGAGTGTTCATACCTCGGACCAGCCTGCCTCATGTAGGCCCCCGGATCCTACAAAGAAAGGCCTCACTAGGATGCCAAATTTCCTCTTTGCCCTCCGACCTCCCACCTCCATGACGTATTAAAGAGGCCCACCTGACATCACTGTCATTTAGGACCAGCATACCCGCCTGTAGCTGCAGAGGTTATTATGTGAAGAAGCCCATCCATCTACCCTCTAACTTCTGCAAGTGGAGCTACTAGCAGAAGCAGATATAAATGTTAAACTCTGCGTTGAGAAGGTGAAGGAATTGGAGGCGATCTGAGGAGTGAAGGTGAAGGAGTTGAGCTGATCTGAGAGGTGAAGGTGAAGGAATGGAAGGTGAAGAAATTGGGGTGATTTGAGAGGTGAAGGTTCAGAAATTGGGGTGATCTGAGGAGTAAAGGTGCAGAAATATGGGTGATATGGGGAGCGAATGAGAAGGAGTCGGGCTGATCTAAGAGGTGAAGGTGTTGGGGTGATTTTTAGGTGTGAAGGTGCAGAAACTGGGGTGATCTGAGGGGTGAAGGTGCAGGAATTGGGGTGATCTGAGGGGTGAAAGTGCAGGAATTGGGGTGATCTGAGGGGTGAAGGTGCTGGAATTGGGGTAATCTCAGGGATGAAGGTGCAGGAACTAGGGGTGAAGGTGCAGGAATTGGGGTGACCTGAGAGGTGCAGGAACTCCGGCTGATGAGGGGTGAAGGTGCAGGAATTGGGATAATCTGAGGGGTGAAGGTGCAGGAACTAGGGGTGATCTGAGAGGTTCAGCAACTAGGGGTGATGTGAGGGGTAAAGGTGCAGCAACTAAGGGTGATCTCAGGGATGAAGGTACAGGAATTGGGGTGATCTCAGGGATGAAGGTGCAGGAATTGGGGTGATCTCAGGGATGAAGGTGCAGGAATTGGGGTGATCTCAGGGATGAAGGTGCAGGAATTGGGGTGATCTCAGGGATGAAGGTGCAGGAATTGGGGTGATCTCAGGGATGAAGGTGCAGGAATTGGGGTGATCTCAGGGATGAAGGTGCAGGAATTGGGGTGATCTCAGGGATGAGGGTGCAGGAACTAGGGGTGATCTGAGGTCTACGGCACATTATTTTTCTCTGGCTCACTGAATTTATAATGAAAACGGACCCTTACATTTGCTGACCATCGATATATATAGTGTACACAGGAACGAGAAGGAACTGTCACCAGCAGAAATCCAGAGCAACATTCCTGTTAGTGATTGGTCTATATAGGAACAGGTGGGGTAGGGATTAGTGGGAAGCTTCGACACTACCCAAAAGTGTCAGTTTTGTTTGTCAGGGCAGCCCAGGATTTGGCAATGACAGGAAAGTACAGGGGGTCAAAAAAGATTCTTCCAGGAAATTAAGGTGTCACCTGTTGGCTGCACTGGTTACCCGGCCGCACTGGTTACCCGGCCGCACTGGTTACCCGGCCGCACTGGTTACCTGGCCACCCGGCCGCACTGGTTACCTGGCCGCACTGGTTACCCGGCCGCACTGGTTACCCGGCCGCACTGGTTACCCGGCCGCACTGGTCACCTGGCCTCTCTGAATCAGGATAAAGACATTTATAAACCAAACATGACTCCTCCCCTTTCACTCACCTTGAACCGTTTGTCCTGCAGAACCTTTTTGATTGCCACCAGTTCCCCTGAGTCGCAGAGTTTGGCCTGATAGACCACACCGAAGGAGCCATTCCCAATCACCTTGGTGTCTGTGTAGCTGACCTCTTGCTGCCGGTCGGGACCCTGGCCTGGGGTGGCGACTACAGTGGTAACTTTGCTGCCATCCTTGTCTCCTGAAGAGGAAAAAAAAAATAAAAAGATAATTGGTTAGAATCACAGAAGGAATTCCATACTACGCAAATTTACAGATACAAACTATCAATTTTTTTTTTCAAAACAAAGGTTATCAAATACCACCAAAAGAAAGCTCTGTTTGTGGGGGGGGGGGGGGGAAGGACGTCAATTTCATTTGGGTACAGCGTCGCACAACCGCGCAATTGTCCGTTAAAGTCACACAGTGCCGAATTGCAAAATATGGCCCAGGTCATTGAGAAGCCAAATCTTCCAGGGCTAAAGTGGTTAAAATTGAAAATACCGCGATGGAAGTGCGCCTTATTTAGAATTATTCCAGGAAGAAATTTTAGTTTTAAAACAGAAAAAAAAGGGCAAAACGTAAATTTTTTATAAGCGCAGGGATAATAAAAAGGAAGAAAACGACAGCGCTGGCAGCACCCCGATTTTCCCTTTCATCCTCCCAGCACACCGATAAGAAAGAACGTGACGATCTGATTGGTTGCTAGGGCAACAAGCCCCATTCTTCCTGTACAACGCTGCTAAATGAGGTCTGCTGAATTAAGTAAAAATTTGCGGGAAAGTGTAAAAAAAACTTCATGGTAAAGAGGGAAAAGGCGTGGAATGTTTTATGGATGGGCCATTATGGCTTCCCAGCAGGTGAAGGTAAATGGCGGCGCTCTGGTTGGGCCCTTCTTGCTGGAGGCCGACGCCCGTATGGCTTATTATTCCGCCTCGCACTAATTAGGCGAATGGCCGCTCATCGAACAGCCAGGAAAAAGCCTTTCAAGCTCGGCACAGCTGGAGAAAATACCTCGCTGTGCCATCGAACCGCCAAAGCCGCTGGCTAATGACATTCGCTCTTATGTAATAAGATGTGAGAGTGAAGGAGGGATGAACGAGGCCGGCTCTGGAGACAACTGAGAAATAAACTTATTCCCAATCCAACCTGGAAAGAGGACCTGTTATACCAGCACAGGGGGGACGTCACCTGGAAAGAGGACCTGTTATACCAGCACAGGAGTGACATCACCTGGAAAGAGGACCTGTTATACCAGCACAGGAGTGACATCACCTGGAAAGAGGACCTGTTATTACCGCACAGGGGGGGGGGCGTCACCGGGAAAGAGGACCTGTTATACCAGCACAGGAGTGACGTCACCTGGAAAGAGGACCTGTTATTACCGCACAGGGGGGGGCGTCACTGGGAAAGAGGACCTGTTATACCAGCACAGGGAGGACGTCACCAGGAAAGAGGACCTGTTATACCAGCACAGGGGGGACGTCACCAGGAAAGAGGACCTGTTATACCAGCACAGGGAGGACGTCACCAGGAAAGAGGACCTGTTATACCAGCACAGGGAGGACGTCACCAGGAAAGAGGACCTGTTATACCAGCACAGGGGGGACGTCACCAGGAAAGAGGACCTGTTATACCAGCACAGGGGGGACGTCACCTGGAAAGAGGACCTGTTTTACCAGCACAGGGGGGACGTTACCTGGAAAGAGGACCTGTTATACCAGCACAGGGGGGACGTCCCCTGGAAAGAGGACCTGTTATTACCGCACAGGGGGGGGCGTCACTGGGAAAGAGGACCTGTTATACCAGCACAGGGAGGACGTCACCAGGAAAGAGGACCTGTTATACCAGCACAGGGGGGACGTCACCAGGAAAGAGGACCTGTTATACCAGCACAGGGGGGACGTCACCAGGAAAGAGGACCTGTTATACCAGCACAGGGGGGACGTCACCAGGAAAGAGGACCTGTTATACCAGCACAGGGGGGACGTCACCTGGAAAGAGGACCTGTTATACCAGCACAGGGAGGACGTCACCTGGAAAGAGGACCCGTTTTAACCAGCACAGGGGGGACGTCACCTGGAAAGAGGACCTGTTTTAACCAGCACAGGGGGACGTCACCTGGAAAGAATATAAGTCCCAGGACACCATGGACCAATCACATTACAATCAGGGCCTGCGCAATGTTTGGGAGCCTCCCTGGGCCCCATCATTAGGCATGTGATGACATACTAAGGGGCCCTTCATCGCTCCCAAGCACCTGCACCAATTGCAATGTGATCTCTCTATTAGAAATATGGACTATACACTCCCCACTACTTCCCCTACTACCCCCCCCCCACCCACTATTTCCCCTACTACCCCCCCACCACTTCCCCTACTACCCCGGCTTCCCTCAGGAGGTAATGCTATGGGAATATAAACAAGAGGGCACTACAAAGACTAGGACTGGCAAACAAAACACTTTGTGCAGCGCTTTTTCCTTCGTGTCCCATTTACCATAAAACTGCCAAGGACAGAGAACACTAAAAGATCCGTATTAAAGAGCTGACAATTTATTTTTTTCAATTCCAAGAATTGTGTTAAAAAAATAAAATAAATACTCTAATTTCAGCAATACATTTTCATGCTGTAATCGCTTTTTTTTAATGATGTTCTCAGTTAAAATTCCTTAAATATATTACCATACTAAAAAGAATAACTGTCTTGCGACCAAGTGTGTAGGGACATTAGAGTGTAAGCTCCTCTGGTACAGAGACTGATGTGACTGTGGGGGGGGGGGGGGCATTAGAGTGTAAGCTCCTCTGGTGCAGAGACTGATGTGACTGTGAGGAGGGGGGGGCATTAGAGTGTAAGCTCCTCTGGTACAGAGACTGATGTGACTGTGGGGGAGGGGACATTAGAGTGTAAGCTCCTCTGGTACAGAGACTGATGTGACTGTGAGGAGGGGGGGGGCATTAGAGTGTAAGCTCCTCTGGTGCAGAGACTGATGTGACTGTGGGGGGGGGGCATTAGAGTGTAAGCTCCTCTGGTACAGAGACTGATGTGACTGTGGGGGGGGGGGCATTAGAGTGTAAGCTCCTCTGGTGCAGAGACTGATGTGACTGTGAGGGGGGGGGGCATTAGAGTGTAAGCTCCTCTGGTACAGAGACTGTTGTGACTGTGGGGGAGGGGACATTAGAGTGTAAGCTCCTCTGGTACAGAGACTGATGTGACTGGCTCAGTGATCTCTGTACAGCACTGCAGTATATGTCAGAGCTATATAAATGTATAATAATAATAATGTGTGACTGTGGGGGGACATTAGAGTGTAAGCTCCTCTGGTACAGAGACTGATGTGACTGTGGGGGGGGGGGGGGCATTAGAGTGTAAGCTCCTCTGGTACAGAGACTGATGTGATTGGCTCAGTGATCTCTGTACAGCACTGTGGTATATGTCAGAGATATATAAATGTATAGTATGCATAGTCTGACATTTTACAGGCTGGTAGAAAATATCTCACCCAGCTTTTGGTGAAAACAAACTTCTTGCTATGATGGTAAATTTCTTGCAATCCTCCCAACATATTGAGTCCAGCTCTGTTTACTTGAAAGCAGGATGGCGGCCTGTGGGTCGCCTTTGATCTGCTCTAGAAAAGCGGGAACAAATGCGGAGCACAGCATGCGGCCGGCCAGCCGCCTCCCTCTGCCTGTCATATACAGACCAGACCCAATACAAGTCAGTAACACCTGTCCCACCAAGGACAAATACTAGACAAATAACCCGGAGCAAACCATCAACACAAAATACAACTGGAACAAAAACAAAACTGTTGGAGTCAGTTCACACTAATCCGACTCGAAGTTGCCCAGACTTCGGGCGACTAATGAAGTCGCCCGTGCAGCGCGTCTTGCAACGACTTCTCATTGTAGAAGTCAATGCAAGTCGCTCCGACTTTGCCACAAAATAGTGCAGGAACCTTTTTCTAAGTCGGAGTGACTTGAGTCGCTCTGATTAGAACGGTTCCATTGCACAGCATTGGAAGCTACCTGTCAGTCGACCAAGTCGCCTGATAAGTCGGATTGCTTCATTTCAGCTTTTTATTTATTATTTTTATATTTTTCTTCACATTTACATGCAGACCACACTATCCAACAAAAGTGACCGTTCTAAGACAAACCATATTGGGGCAGATTCACACTAGATTTGTTGTCTGTAAAGCAATCTAAGGGTATAACATCATCGCTGCTTGTGTAAACTACCAGCCATTGGCTCTGCAGCTAAAGGGAGGAGCAGTAATAGAACTTTATGTAACGGTCACATGACATTTCATTAAAGCGGGGTTCCACCCAATAGTGGAACTTCCCCTTATCTGTCTCCCCCCCCCCCCTCTAATGCCACAATAGGCACCTTTCAGGGGGAAGGGGGGAGCGGGTACCTGTTTTTGACAGGTCCCCACCTCCGTCGGACCTCGCCGCAACGAGGTTCATCACAGGTTCAGCCCCCTACTCCTCCCTCTGCTTCGTGGCCAATTACCGAGCGTGTTTCGCGCATGCGCAGTAGGGACCCGCCCATGAAGCCGCAAAGCTTCACTGCCGGTTTCCCTTACCAGCAATGGCAGCACCCGACAACCGATGAAAACATCAGCTGCGGTGCCGACATCTCTGGACTCCAGGACAGGTAAGTGTCCTAATATTAACAGTCAGCAGCTACAGTATGTGTCACGGCACATCGGCACTATTCCTCTAGGCCAGGGATATGCAAACTGTGGCCCTCCAGATGTTACAGAACTACAAGTCCCAAGACTCTAACAGCCACAAGCATGACAGCCAGAGGCAGAGGCATGATGGGAATTGTAGTTTTGCAGCAGCTGGAGGGCCACCGCTTGCATATCCCTGCTCTAGGCCCACGGTTGAGATCATGCGTTGGGACAGAAGCTCACGGGTGATGTCACCACTACCGGAATTTACAGCCGTTGACGAGCGCGCTCTCTCTCCTCTCCCCTGCAGCTGCCACTGGATGACACAGGAAATCACGTGACCAGACAAAAGCAGGCTGATAATAGTCAGCACAGGCTAGTTGTGTGTTAAGCTGGCCATAGATTATACAATTTCCTTTAGATTTACCTTCAACTATGTAGTGTAAGGACCGGCCTGACTACATACAAAATGAAAGAGTTTAGATGTGACCTCATATTATATGGCTTTGGTAAATCTAAAGGAAATTTGTATAATGTATAGCCAGCTTTAGTCTGCAAATCTACTTTAATGTTACTGACAGACAGCATCATATATTCTATATACCAGGGGTCTCCAAAGTTTCTAAACAAAGGGCCAGTTTACTGTCCTTCAGACTTTAGGGGGGGCCGGACTGTGGCCACTGGGAGTAGACAATACCCTTGGTATTCGAGAAATTGTGTCCCCATCATTGGTGTCAGTGGCAGGAATAGTGCCCCATCATTGGTGTCAGTGGGAGGAATAGTGCCCCATCATTGGTGTCAGTGGGAGGAATAGTGCCCCATCATTGGTGTCAGTGGGAGGAATAGGGCCCCATCATTGGTGTCAGTGGGAGGAATAGGGCCCCATCATTGGTGTCAGCGGGAGGAATAGTGCCCCATCATTGGTGTCAGCGGGAGGAATAGTGCCCCATCATTGGTGTCAGCGGGAGGAATAGTGCCCCATCATTGGTGTCAGCGGGAGGAATAGTGCCCCATCATTGGTGTCAGTGGAAGGAATAGTGTCCCATCATTGGTGTCAGTGGGAGGAATAGTGTCCCATCATTGGTGTCAGTGGGAGGAATAGTGTCCCATCATTGGTGTCAGTGGGAGGAATAGTGTCCCATCATTGGTGTCAGTGGGAGGAATAGTGCCCCATCATTGGTGTCAGTGGGAAGAATAGTGCCCCATCATTGGTGTCAGTGGGAGGAATAGTGCCCCATCATTGGTGTCAGTGGAAGGAATAGTGCCTCATCATTGGTGTCAATGGGAGGAATAGTGCCCCATCATTGGTATCATTGGGAGGAATAGTGCCCCATCATTGGTGTCAGTGGAAGGAATAGTGCCTCATCATTGGTGTCAATGGGAGGAATAGTGCCCCATCATTGGTGTCAATGGGAGGAATAGTGCCCCATCATTGGTATCATTGGGAGGAATAGTGCCCCATAATTGGTGTCAGGAGGAATAGGTTGGTAGAGATCAGACCCAATATGGAAAAAACCCTGTGCGGTCCGGGAGATAGTGATCATGGCTAAGTGGTTACCAGCACTGGGGCCGTCCATTCAAATCCTAACCATGGCACTTCTTGCATGGAGTTTGCATGTCCCCCCCTGTGCCTTTGGGGTTTCCTCCGGGCACTCCGCTTTCCTCCCACACTCTAAAGACATGCTGGTAGGTGCTGTAAATTGGCCCCAGTATGTGTGTTATGAATGTGCTCCCCTCCATCTCTACAACACGTTATCACATCTGGATGCATCCTCAGAGCTCTGCTTTGTTTTTTACCCATATCAGACCTGCCCAGCTAGGAGAATTGGGGAAGGCGGCAAGGCCACCCGGTAATAAGAGTGACAGCAATTCCAATTCCTTGAGTAGTATAAGGACACGGCGAAGTGGTTTGTTCCCACAGAGAGCAGATTTTTATACACAAATCCCCCATCTACACACCGCCCACAGCACTTGTGTTTAACCAGCTGTTTCCACTGTACAGGTGCATGATGGGTAATCCACCATCACATTCCATTCCTCACCAGAAACTGCACATAATCTGCGCATTTTCCACGCATTTAACCACTTGCCGACTGCCTAACGCCGATCTACGTCAGCAGTCAGCCCCTCACAGGCAAAGTGACGTAGGGCTACGTCACTAGCTTGTGAGGGTCTAGGGAGCGAGTGAGCGCCCCCAGAGGCGCGCTCCCGGTCCCGCGTGGTCACGGACCCCCCCGCGCGTGTGACCGGCGGACCCGATGTAAACAAGCCACCTGTCATTCTCCTCGCTGTAAAGACACTGATCAAACGGATCTAGTATGTAGATCCGTTGATCAGTGTCCTTACAGCTCAAGCCACAGCCAATCACAGTAGAAAGCACGCCCCTAGGGACACACACAGCCCCTCCCTCCCAAATAAAGTTAACCCCTTCACTACCAGTGTATTTTTACAGTAACAGTGCATATATATAGCACTGATTACTGTAGAAATGTCACTGGTAACCCCAAAAGTGTCACAAATGTCAGTCAAGGGTTCGATCTGTCCGCCGCAATGTCGCAGTACCGCAAAAAAATCGCAGATCGCCGCCATTACGCGTTAAAAAAAAAAACAACAAAAATGACAAAAATCTTTCCCTTTGTTAGTAAACGCGATAACTTTTGCGCAAACCAATCAAAATACGCTTTTTGCGATTTTTTTTACCAAACATAGGTAGCATAAAACAAATTGGCCGAAAATTTTAAAAAATTTTGATTTTTACTTTTTTTTGGGGGGGAATTTCATAAATTAAAAAAAATGTGAAAAATATTGTTGTTTTTGCAAAATTGACGCTCTTTGTTTATAGCGCGTGATCAAAAAAAAAAAAATCGCACAGGTGATCAAATACCACCAAAAGAAAGCTTTATTTGTGGGAAAAAAAGGACGTCAAATTTGTTTAGGTACAGCGTCGCACGACCGCGCAATTGTCCGTTAAAGTCACGCAGTGCCGAATCGCAAAATACCCCCTGGTCAGGAAGGGGGTAAAATCTTCCGGGGCTTAAGTGGTTAAAGCACACTTGATGTGCCCTTGAGTGCATTTTGCATGCAGTTTGCGCTACGTTTGCAGTGCAATTTTTCTATACATTTTTTGGGTTTTGGGGCGCAGTGCAGTGAATTTGTAGCCCATTCCCTGTATTTGCGGTGTAGAAAAATGCAGCACGCTCTCTTTTTTTTTAACCACACTGCACTGCAATGATGTGAACTATACCTATAGGATTACCTTGATTTTGGGCTGTCTATGCAGTTATTATTATAAAGGATTTATATAGCGCCAACAGTTTGCGCAGCGCTTTACAATGTGGTTGGAGTGCAGTTCAAAATGCATCCAACTGCAGCAAACTGAATCCCACTGCGGTCAGTGTAAAAGGGCCCTAAGATGGCATAGACTTTATACAGCCAGGAGATCGGACCTTCAGGCTGGCTTCACACTGCGATTACAGTAATCGCATGCGATTCGCACCGCATTCCTGTGCACATCACTTGCAATGTCTGTGCAGTCTGAATTCAGCCACACAGTTTGAATGGCTGAAATTGCATCGTATTCGCACCAAAATGGTACAGGACCCCTCTTTTTAGTCTCACATGGGTGTTCAAGACCCATACGATCTGATTCCATAGTTCGCACTAGGGATCGACCAATATCGTTTTTTCATCGTCAATACCGATATTTTGATCATCGCGTTTTGATATCGGCCGATATGGGATTTTTTTTTTTTTTTTACAGGTACTCTTGTGGAGGGATCTGTGAGTCTAAAAGACCCCAAACCCCTCCTCTGCACTTAAAAGTATTAAAAACGCCAAGTTTGACTATTTTGAATGCTGTTATTTTTTTTTAAACTGGCGCCGAGTACCCGGAAGTGATGTCATGACGGTGGGACGGGAGAGCCGCGGAAGGTGGCGGGAGGTGGGTCGTCCTCTCCCGCTCCTTGTCATTACAAGACAGCCGACCGTCGGCTATGGACGCCTGTACCGGGGTGATGCCTCTAGCTGCAGCCATCACTCCGGTACAGCACTTTCCCGAAATATCAGCAACCTCCAGGTCCCGATTCCAATATATCGGGAAAAGTGCATATTGGCCACCGATATATCGGCTTTGCCGATAATCGGACGATCTCTAGTTCACACTGCATTTTGCAAACGGATTTGGGGGTGTCAGTTTTATATTGACACCCGTAGTGGTTCGCAAAACGCAGTGTGAACTGCCTGCGATTCTGGTGCAATGCGGGAATTCACTGTGATTCAAGCATTGCACCAGTGTGAACACAGCCTTAGGGCTCTTTCACACGGGCGGTCCGATCAGATCCGCCTGTCAGTTTTTTAGGCGGATCTGATCGGATCCTCCATGCAGCTCTATGGGGCAGCGGGTGTCAGCGGAGACACCTCCGCTGACACCCACTGCCATCCGCATCCGATCCTGTGCTTAAATCTGGACGGATGGAAATCCTATTTTTCCATCCGCTCAGTAATCGGAGCGGAGCGGATCTGATGAGAGCGGACAAGCGGTCCGCTCTCCTCCGATCCCCCATAGAGGGCAGCGGGTGCTGAGACACCTCCCTCTCCCGAGCTGTCATCCGCCCGGCTCAGCGGGGATCGCGGATCGATCCCCGCTGAGCAACACGGATCCGCCTACGGACCGTGTGAAAGAAGCCTTAGATGGAGTAGACTTCTAACAGCCAGAGGATGGGACTTTCAAGAGATTGCTGGAGGGAGGGGGGTGGATGGGTTCAGGCAGATGGAGGACAATAGCAATCAGGACAGGTTACCCATCAATCAGTGTTTATTACCAGAGTAGCTGACCAGCTGGCCTCTACCTCCCCCATGTAATAATGGTAGCCTGGCTTTTGAAGATTCCTGGGGTACACGGTGTCATTGTGGGGCTTTTATGAAGAAAGCAAAAGGTCAGCTTTACAGCATTATCCACATCAAATATACAGGAAGTATTTCCACAAAACAAAAAAAGTGTATGTATGTATATATCACAAAAAGAAAAAAAGGGGGAAAATTTTCTGTGCTAAGAAATGAGTGAGGATTATATAAAGTGAATGGTGAAATAAAGCTGCTTACACTGAGCCACAGACAGTGATCACAAACAAATATATCAGTGGTTCTTAACCTGGGTTCGATCGAACCCCAGGGGTTCGGTGAGTCAGTCTCGCGGGTTCGGCGGAGGCATCTGTATATCATCCTCCTGATCCGCTGACCGCTCTGCTGCTCTCTCTGTCCTCTGTCGGCACTTTCTCTCTGCAGGGAGGCGGTCGGAGCCCACACACTGCACTGGTTGCTAGGCTAGGGCTGCTTAGCGTCTAGCAACCAGTGACGTAACCCTTTTCTCCTCCCAGACAGTCCCCAACTCCCCGCCTATTACAATTTGGCTCTAGTAGGAAAAGGGTGGACCCGGGGCGCAGAGCAGTGCGCCCGAGCCCACCCATTGTGTGACAATAGCGAATGAAAATTTGCTATTGTCACACGGATCCTCCTCCTCCTTGGCCAATGCCATTGGCCGAGGAGGAGGCGGGAGGACTCGAGGAGACGCGGGGACTGAAGAGAAGAAGCCGCTGCTACAACAGGTAAGTCAAGTGCACTGGTCTTGGGGGGGGGGGGGGGGGCTTGGCAAGTTGGCAAGCTGTTCACTCTGCATTGAAGGGGGCACGATGATCTCTTCATTGAAGGGGCAAGATGATCTCTGCATTGAAGGGGGCACGTAGCACGCTGGTCTCTGCATTGAAAGGGGGTACGAATGATGATCTCTGCATTGAAGGGGGCACGCAGCACGCCTGTCTCTGCATTGAAAGGGGGCACGAATGATGATCTCTGCATTGAAGGGGGCACGCAGCACGCCGGTCTCTGCATTGAAAGGGGGCACGAATGATGATCTCTGCATTGAAGGGGGCACGCAGCACGCCGGTCTCTGCATTGAAAGGGGGCACGAATGATGATCTCTGCATTGAAGGGGGCACGCAGCACGCCGGTCTCTGCATTGAAAGGGGGTACGAATGATGATCTCTGCATTGAAGGCGGCACGCAGCACGCCTGTCTCTGCATTGAAAGGGGGCACGAATGATGATCTCTGCATTGAAGGGGGCACGCAGCACGCCGGTCTCTGCATTGAAAGGGGGCACGAATGATGATCTCTGCATTGAAGGGGGCACGCTGCACGCTGGTCTGTGCATTGAAAGGGGGCACGCTGGTCTCTGTGCATTGAAAGGGGGCACGCTGGTCTCTGTGCATTGAAAGGGGGCACGCTGGTCTCTGTGCATTGAAAGGGGGCACGCTGGTCTCTGTGCATTGAAAGGGGGCACGCTGGTCTCTGTGCATTGAAAGGGGGCACGCTGGTCTCTGTGCATTGAAAGGGGGCACGCTGGTCTCTGTGCATTGAAAGGGGGCACGCTGGTCTCTGTGCATTGAAAGGGGGCACGCTGGTCTCTGTGCATTGAAAGGGGGCACGCTGGTCACTGTGCATTGAAAGGGGGCACGCTGGTCACTATGCATTGAAAGGGGGCATGATGGTCACTGTGCATTGAAAGGGGGCACGCTGGTCTCTCTGCATTGAAAGGGGGCACGCTGGTCACTGTACATTGGAAGGGGGCACGCTGGTCACTGTGAAAATCCTGTTTTAATGGTTTTGTTCATTTTGTGCACCTATGTATAAATATATACCTAAAATAATATATACCTATGTTTTGAATTTGAAAAAATCATATTTTATTTTTCCAAATAAGAAGGGTTCGGTGAATGCGCATATGAAACTGGTGGGGTTCAGTACCTCCAATAAGGTTAAGAACCACTGAAATATATACTAAAAATAAATGAACATATATCACATGTGATGCAATATATAATATAATAAACAATAATGGATAGCAAATAAAGTGAATAGCATATAAATTGAGTCCAAAAAAATGAGGATAATGGTCCCAAGAATAAGAACACAAGTCCCAAAAAAAAGATGCAAAGTAATCCAAAAGAACCTCCTCTTGTGAAGGGAGCAGGGAAATAAGTTCAGGACACCATGGTGCAGAGGTAATATGGGAGCTGCTTACCAGAAGGCCATGGTCATTCAAATGAATGAAGTGGCCCTGAAAGCTTAAGGGATATAGTAGACCTCAGAATCAGATGTTGTATCGTATGGATCGCCTCCCAAACAATGCAAGTCCTCAAGGTTCACTCGGGCACCCAAGCAGAATCAGGTATGTATAAAAAACATATATAGAGACACATAGCGTAATCCCGTAAAACAAAAGGTTTATTGAAAGAGCAACTTACAATGTTCCTGAATAAAAGCGCATAGACATGTATCCCAAGCGTCCCGCGTCCTCGCTGTAGCGGAAAACAAATCCGGCACAAATTAATTCCAGGTAGCGACTTTTATTGGCCAGGCAATGCGTGTGTGTGTATATGTGATCGACCGATATCGTTTTTTCGTTGCCGATACCGATATTTTGGCTAATGCATATCAGTATCGGCCGATATTTTCGTACATTTAAACAAAAATTTTTTTTAAATTTGTTATCACTTTACAGGTACTCTTGTGGAGGGATCTGGGGGTCTAAAAGACCCCAAACCCCTCCTCTGCACTTAAAAGCATTCAACGCCAAGTTTGGCTGTTTTGAATGCTGTCATTTTTTTGAATCTGGCGCCGCCAGTACCCGGAAGTGATGTCATGACATGACTTCCAGGTCTTTATATGGAGACCCGATCAGAGCCAAAATGCGGCTTTGATTGGGTCTTTGGCGGCCGTGCAGGCTGGTTGCCTGGTTCTCAGGGTGGGACGGGAGACCCGGGCGAGCCGCGGAAGGCAGCGGGAGGGGTGGGGGATGTCCCCTCCCGCTCCTTGTAATGACAGCCGAGCGGCTTCTCAGCCACATCAGTTGTCATTACAAGACAGCCGACCGTCGGCTATGGACGCCGGTACCGGGGTGATGCCTCTAGCTGCAGCCATCACTCCGGTACTGCACTTTCCGAAATATCAGAAATATCGCTAACCTCAGGGGCCGATTCTGATATATCGTGGAAAGTGCATATTATATCTATCTATATATATTTTTTTAAAGCAGAGGACCCAGAGAATGAAATGGTAGGCATTTTAAATTTTTTACATGTATTTGCGCTGCGGATTTTCAAACGCAATTAAAAAAAAAAATAAAATACACTTTTTGGAGGTTTAATGCAAACAAACAAAATGCATAACCCAATTGGTTGTTAAATATAAAAAGATGAAGTTCCGACAAATAAATGGATACCCAACATGTCAAGTTTTAAAATTGCGCACGCTCAACCAATGGCAAAAGAACAAAAGTCAATTTTACTATCCATAGGAGATGCTTTAAAAGCCTTTACAGGTTACCACTTTAGATTTACAGAGGAGATCTGGTCCTAGAATTACTGCCCATGATTTGGCGTTCGCGGTGAAACCTCACGTGTGGGACGATCGCTATTTGCGTGTGTGCAGGACCGGCAAACTTTTAAAAAAATGTTTTTTTTTAATTATTTTTATACTGTTACTTTACATTTTTTTTAAATAACTTTTATTGCGGTCAGAAGTAATGTAAACATTGCCTGTGACTGGTGCTCTTTATGGAGAGATCTGGGGTCTACAAGACTCCAAATCCCTCCTCTGCACTAAAAAAAGCATTTTTTCAAGATCGGTGTGATCCAATGCTTCTCATTTTTAAAAATGGTGCTGTTTACATTCTGGTAAATCTGAAGTGATGTCAGGTCATCACTACCGGGTTACTATATCAGAGAGAAACCAAGCAGATACGGTACCCCCCCCCCCCCCCAAACTACCGGGTTACTATATCAGAGAGAAACCAAGCAGATATGGTACCCCCCCCCCCCCCCCAACTACAGGGTTACTATATCAGAGAGAAACCAAGCAGATACGGTACCCCCCCCCCCAACTACCGGGTTACTATATCAGAGAGAAACCAAGCAGATACGGTACCCCCCCCCCCCCAACTACAGGGTTACTATATCAGAGAGAAACCAAGCAGATACGGTACCCCCCCTACCGGGTTACTATATCAGAGTGAAACAAAGCAGATATGGTACCCCCCCCCCCCCTACCGGGTTACTATATCAGAGAGTGAAACAAAGCAGATCTGGTACCCCCCCCCCCCCTACCGGGTTACTATATCAGAGAGTGAAACAAAGCAGATCTGGTACCCCCCCCAACCAGGTTACTATATCAGAGAGTGAAACAAAGCAGATCTGGTACCCCCCCCCCCTACCGGGTTACTATATCAGAATATCAGAGAGTGAAACAAAGCAGATCTGGTACCCCCCCCCCCCTACCGGGTTACTATATCAGAGAGTGAAACAAAGCAGATCTGGTACCCCCCCCCCCTACCGGGTTACTATATCAGAATATCAGAGAGTGAAACAAAGCAGATCTGGTACCCCCCCCCCCCCCTACCGGGTTACTATATCAGAGAGTGAAACAAAGCAGATCTGGTAACCCCCCCCCCCCCTACCGGGTTACTATATCAGAGAGTGAAACAAAGCAGATCTGGTACCCCCCCCCCCTACCGGGTTACTATATCAGAGAGTGAAACAAAGCAGATCTGGTACCCCCCCCCCCCCCAACCAGGTTACTATATCAGAGAGTGAAACAAAGCAGATCTGGTACCCCCCCAACCAGGTTACTATATCAGAGAGTGAAACAAAGCAGATCTGATACCCCCCCCCCCCCCTGCCGGGTTACTATATCAGAGAGTGAAACAAAGCAGATCCGGTACCCCCCCCCCCATCCTTTTCTCCCTCTCCGATCCATCCAGTTATGGTATAATAGTTGAAAACTCCTTGTAAGCCTACTGGGTTTCTTTTTTTCTTGTTTAGGTTTATTTGTATTTTGTTAAAATACAATAAAATTTACAAAAATAAATAAATAAAAAGCCCTTCCAGTCTTTGTTCGGCTTTCTGATCAGCCGGAATTAGCCCATCCCGGAGCTTCTCTCAAATCCCATAGATGTAGGACCATTGGCCAATTCAGTTAAATGAAGAAGCCGTTGTCTAGAAGAAAGATTTTTAAACAAATAGACATTTACCAGCTGATGACAGACTTCCCAGATTCAGATTTTTTAATTTTAATCCGTTAGGCAACCAAAGAAGCTGACACTCTGGTCACAATGTGATGACCATCAGTCTCTATAGCACACAGTGCAGAGACCGGTGTGAGTGTGGCCCTGACCCAAGGAGATTACTGGGTAAATTTTAACAGAAGGACATTGCCAGTGGGTGAGAGGTAAGACAGCGGCGGAGGGACTCGCGTCACACGTTCCAAACGGTGGGAAGAACAGCCTGATCCCAGACAGGAGGAAACTGATAAAGCAGACATGATTCTGCAGAATAGAAATCCCACGCAAGGGACAAACAAGACACTGCAAGTAGCAACGGAGTGCGAGTCCGCCAAGACTTCCAACAATCCCTGCGCTGAATCCGCAGATTACGCAGAACGGAAAAGCATCCTTCCAGGCACGTCACTGGAAAAATAACAAAATACTGGAGAGAGAAACTATTCATAGAGTGTTAAAGAGGACCAGTCCTCCCCTAGGATCATCATTTTATAGGGCTGGTAAACAAAAGATTAACGTTTTTAATAACACTCATGGCAAAACTAATTTTAAGAACCAACAAGTAAAAGGAAAAAACAAAAAAAAAAAAAAATCAGTTCTGAAAAAGGACTCC
This sequence comes from Pelophylax lessonae, assembly GCF_965119305.1. Classification (NCBI taxonomy): domain Eukaryota; kingdom Metazoa; phylum Chordata; class Amphibia; order Anura; family Ranidae; genus Pelophylax; species Pelophylax lessonae. The sequence continues at coordinate 14,819,084 of NC_138769.1, forward strand.
AGATTCTCCAAGCCACGTCATCCGTTCTAAGGGCTAATACACATGGGTGCAAAATACGCCGCCTTCAGAACTGGCTGCCCTTCTTTGAATCACAGGACTGCAGTTCATGCTGCATTCCTGTGACCTGTTTTCAGCAGACAGCGGGCTGGAGACCACTGTCGGCTGATGTTCACAGAGCCGGTCCAGTCTGCAGAAAGATCGCGACCATATGGTTGGGATCCATCCATGAGCTTAGACCAGCACCTGGCTCAGCCACCCCCTCCACAGCCCAGCGTTCCAGTGAGTGCAGGGGATCAGAGCAGACAGCCAGAGACTGACAGTCACCAGCTCTCTGCTCATGGACCACTGAGAACAGAGTGATCAGCAGTGTTTTATCGCTCAGTTGTCTGTCTTGTCGCTGGCAGGGGACAGACATGATTTAACCACTCCTACTGCGGCAGTGCGGCTCCCATGGGTCCAGCGACGTAGACCTACGTCGCTATACTCCTAGTGGTTTCAGGGGAGTGCGCCACCGGAGGCTCGCTCCCGCTGTGTTTAATCGGGCTGGAGGAGGAGAGGCGGCGAACACATCCACCTTGTAAAATTTTGTGAAGGTGTGCACAGACGACCAGGTGGCCGCCTTACAAACCTGGACCACTGACGCCTGATGACGGAAGTATGAGACAAAAAGAGATGACTGCACTCCGATATAAATCAAGAATTGGAGTATATTTATTCCACATCAAACAGTAGGCAACTAGAACAACACACTGTGAATGCAGGACACAAAAGGCAGACGCGTTTCACGACTTAGAAATGTCGCTTACTCATTACCATGGTAATGGCGGATCCAACCGGCACCCAATACCCAGCCGACCTGGAGCGGTCTCTCCCATTTGGACTACGCCTGATGACGGAAGGCCCAGGAGGCACTAAGCGCCCTCGTAGAATGCGCCGTAACAGGGAAAGGAGGAACATGCCCCTAATGGAGTAGGCCTGCACCACCATCTGCCTGAGCCATCTGGAAATGGTCGCAGCAGATGTGGCCTGCCCCTTACGAGATCCATCCGTAAGGACAAACAAGGAATCCGATTTCCGAAGCAATTCAGTCGCCGCCAGGTACACCCTGATTGCCCGAACCACATCCAAGAAATGTAAGACAATCTCCTTAGGGCGCTAAGGATTAGGACACAAGGAAGGCAAAACAATGTCTTCATATAAGTGGAAACAAGAGACGACTTTAGGAAGGAAAGACTGGCAGAGACGTAGCACCACTTTGTCCCTGTGAACCACCAGGTAAGGTGACTGACAGGATAACGCAACCAGCTCAGACACCCTGCGTGCAGAAGCAATAACCACCAAGAAGGCCACCTTCTGTGTCAAAGTAAGCAGAGGAAGATCACAAATATTTTCAAAAGGCGGTTTATGAAGAACCGACAGTACCAGTTTGAGGTCCCACGGAGACAACGGAGACCTTACTGGGGGAGCCAGGTGGCATACCACTTGAACAAAAATGTTTCAACCAAGAAATTTGTGGCCAATGGGTGTTGGAAGATAATTGCCAGGGCGGAAATCTGGCCATTGATGCCCAGGGCCAAACACTGAGAAACCCCTCGAGAGTCACACCAAGTCATGTACGCCCTGCAGACTAGATGATAAATCTCCCTAGAAGTAAATTTTCTAGCTTTTAACAGCGTAGGAATTACCGATTCCAACAACCCTCTGTCCTTCAGCACCTGGCGTGGCTTTCAATAGCCAAACCGTTAAACCCAGCAACCGTAAAGAAGATCAGTCCTTGAGCCAAAAGATCTTCTCTGAGAGGGAGTCTCCAAGGGACATTGGCGACCAGCCTTACTAGATCTGCGTACCAGGACCGGCGAGGCCAGTCTGGGTCCACCAGAATGACTGGAATCCTTTCTGCCTCGATTCTGCACTTCGGCAGAAGTTTCAGTGGAGGAAAAGCATACATTAAACGATACTGGCCTCTGTGACGTTGGCCGGAGGATCCCGGGACCTTGCCACAAACCTCTGAACCCTCCGGGTGAGACGAGAGGCCAACAGGTCCACATCGGGAATCCCCCACCAGAGACACAGTTGTTGAAACACCTCCGGATGGAGAGACCATTCTCCCTGATCAAGGGCCGGCCGACCGAGGTAGTCCGCCTGCCAATTTTCCACCCCTGGAATATGCAATGCAGAGAGGTCCGCGCATTACCCTCACGTCACTTCCCGTCCGTTGGAGCGCAGCTGGAACGCAAACCGGCGTGCCACGCTGAAAAGCTGTTCCTTCATGTACCTGATGTAAGTGGCCTCTTTTTTATCGATTAAACTGCACATACGTACTATGCCATGAAGTCCCTTTCTTTTATTTGTTGATCGGTCTGTGCGGGGTCTGTAAGTGGAGCAGTAAAGAAAGAATATACCAGTCTCCCTGGGTGTTAACGACTACCACTAGCAATTGTGCGGAAGTCCATCCTTTCTGAGACCTTCAACAGTATATCACTTACCAAGGCTAGACCCCAAGGGGTCATCTGGTAAGTGTGTTATCTATCTGGTGGTGGATTCCTTTCCCTCTTGCTACCTCACCATAAGAAGACTCCTGTATTCACAGCACTGAGCACTTTATAATTCACAAGGATTTAATATTGCATTGGCATTTTGCACATAAGGACCATTTCCTGTATATAGCACAAATTGTGATCAAGGGGAAATAGCCCCCCTCTAAAAAGCACCTTCAGCTAGCACTTTTTGTTCTTGTTGTAAATATTGCATTTGCATTTGTTGCACATAAGTGTTATCACTATATACATTCAAGGTTTATGCATTGTCACTTTATTGCGATATTTGCACTGTGCACTGTCACTTTTTTGATTGTTTATTATTCATTTGTAAAAATTAGAATATTTGTGAGCGCTGTCCTCCCCTCCCCCTTGTTTTCACTAATGCAGAAAGGGCAGGAACAAACCAAACCATTCTGCCCACCTTAGAATACCGGCCACTTCTCTGGCCGCTAGGGCACTTTTGGTGCCCCATTGATAATTGACATATGCCACAGCCGTGGTGTTGACTGATTGAATCCTTACCGGGCGCCCTGCAGATAATCCATCCACAGGGACAGGCAAAGCCTGATTGCCTGAATTTCCAGGATATTGATCGGCTAACTGGACTCCTTCAGGGTCCAAACCCCTTGAGTACAATATGTGCCAAAAACGCCTCCCACTCGCACAGGCTGGCATCCATCCAGAACAGGGGAAGAAAGGATTTTCCCTGTCGAAGCGACGGGGAGCCACCATATCAGGGACCCCCTCGTACCCCTGGTCAACAGGATGAGATTGTCTAGGGACTGTGGATTATTTTTTCATTTGGCAAGAATCTCTCTTTTGCAGAGGTCTGGTATGGAACTGAGCAAACAGAACCGCCTCGAAGGTGGAGACCATCAAGCCCAGCACTTGCATGCTAGTCCTGAGAGATGGCCGCCAGTTGGACAATAGGAGCCAAATCGCATTCTGCAACTTCTGGAGTTTTTCCTCTGGAAGTAACACCTGTGCTGAGGCTGAATCCAGAGCCAGGCCCAAATAGTCTAGTTTGTTGGACGGAATCAGAGCCAATTTTTGAAAATTCAGTTTCCAGCCGAACACTTGCAAGATTTGCACAGCGATATCCAGATTGTCTTTTAAGGCAATTGGAGATTCTATTTGCAGAAGAAGGTTGTCGAGGTACAAAAGTACCGCAATCCCCCTCTGCCTTAGCCAGGCCAACACCGGGGCCAAAGCTTTTGTGAACACCCGAGGAGCTGAGGCGAGACCAAAGGGTAACTCCATGAATTGCTAATGCTCCACGGCATGGCAGAGATGTCCCCCCACCTTAGATACGGATGAGGGCGGGACCAGTGGAACCCACTTTTGGCTTACCTGACCAGGGTCTCTTGGAATCTCCTGCAAGGTTACAAGCAGATTTTGATCCCTTGTCTTGTGATCCCACGGTGCCGTTTGTGGGCCGAGAAAAGAAAGGACCACATTTGCAACGAGGCTCTTTACTCTTGGTAGCCTGTGGAAGCAGAGTACTCTTACCTCCTGTAAGACCTTTAATGATCTCTTCCATGAAAGCTCCAAACAGGCGGTCTCATACAAAGGTGAGATCAGCCAGCACCCTTTTGGAAGCCTGATCTGCAGCATTTCAGCCAAATCATGCGGCGAAGGGTTACCGCCGTCATGTACACCCTGCGGGCTAAGGGACGCAGACCCAGTAGGGTGACTCGCGTCCACAGCGGCCAAATCAACCTCAGAATCTGAGGAGACGGGATACAGGTGAAGGCGGGGGGCGCTTTTTGCTCAGCCTATTTTGAAGGGTCAAATCAACTTTGGACACCAGTGACTACAGGACTGCCGTCGTGGCCGCCAAGGAAGACTGAGAGCCAGAGGGTCCCGCAACTTCTGAGAGTGGGTCAGGTGGTGACACGTGCTCCAGGGACTCCATAGTTAACCTGGGGACCACCAGGGAAAAAAAAAAAAACGCTGTGAAAATTCCCCCTACCACTGCACCAGTGCCACCACAGGTCCCAGCGCACCAAAAAAAGACAGCTATAGCAGAAAAAGGGAGCTTTGTACACCCACAGGGACTCACCACCACCACTGACTCAGGAGGGACACAGAGCGCCAAGCTACATGCCGAGCGGCGATCAAAGAGAAAGAAGACACAGGCACTGACACTAGAGGCCCACCGCTGATTCACCGCTCCACAGGCTACAAGAAAATGGCCGCTGCATTGAAATCAATGGGAAAACACCAAAACATTGCCGCCGATACTGAGGGCAGCCATCAACTGCAAAAGGGTGGCACATTTAGCCAGCAAAGAGGGCCCCTGGCAGGGACCCCACCAGGACCATTCCCCCCAAAATAATTGTGAACTGAGCAGCCAGCGGTACTCCCCCCCCCAATCACCTGCTTAACTCCCCAACATGTATAACGAGGTAGGGGGGGGGAGGGATAAATGGCCTGGTCATTGAGGGGGTAAAACCTTCCAGAGCTGAAGTGGTTAAAAGTCAGCAGATATACTTTTTGTAGCTGCTGACATTTAATAAACACAGAAATGGCTGGAACTCCGCTCTAAAAGACCGGGCCTTTTTCTTACAAGTCACAATCAGTATTTATTTTTTTTTGGTAGAAAATTACTTAGAACCCCCCAAACATTATATATATATATTTTTAGCAGAGGCAAAAGAGAATAGAAATGGCGGTCGTTGTAATATTTTATGTCACACTGTATTTGCGCAGCAGTCTTTAAAACGCAATTTTTTGGGGGAAAAGCACACTTCAAAGAATAAGAGCCCGTTCACATTAGCGCGACTTGTCAGGCGACTTGTCAGCCTGACAAGTCGCGCTCGGTCGCAGTCCATTGAATAGTACAAGACCCATTCTAATAGGAGCGACACAAGTCGCTCCGACTTAGAAAAAGGGTCCTGTTCTACTTTGGGGCGACCTCGGAGCGACTTGCATAGACTTCCATTATGTGAAGTCTCTGCAAGTCGCGCCAAAGTCGCGGTGCACAGCAGTGCACGCGACTTCACAGGTCGCCCCCCAAAGTCGTGTCGCGCTAGTCTGAATGGGCTCTTAAAAAAATAAATAAAACAGTAAAGTTAGCCCAATTGTTTTGTATAATGTAAGAGATGATGTTATGCCAAAAATCGTGAGAGAACTGTGAGCTTTATTTTAACCACTTAAGCCCCGGAAGATTTTACCCCCTTCCTGACCAGGGGGTATTTTGCGATTCGGCACTGCGTGACTTTAAACGGACAATTGCGCGGTCGTGCGACGCTGTACCTAAACTAATTTGACGTCCTTTTTTTTCCCCACAAACAGAGCTTTCTTTTGGTGGTATTTGATCACCTGTGCGATTTTTTGATCACGCGCTATAAACAAAAAAAAAGAGCGTCAATTTTGCAAAAATAACAATATTTTTCACATTTTTTTATATGAAATTCCCCCCAAAAAAAAAGTAAAAATCAAATTTTTTTAAAATTTTCGGCCAATTTGTTTTATGCTACCTATGTTTGGTAAAAAAAATTCGCAAAAAGCGTATTTTGATTGATTTGCGCAAAAGTTATCGCGTTTACTAACAAAGGGAAAGATTTTTGTCATTTTTGTTGTTTTTTTTTTTAACGCGTAATGGCGGCGATCTGCGATTTTTTTTGCGGTACTGCGACATTGGCGCGGACAGATCGGACCCTTGACTGACATTTGTGACACTTTTGGGGTTACCAGTGACATTTTTACAGTAAATCAGTGCTATACATATGCACTGTTACTGTAAAATACACTGGTAGTGAAGGGGTTAACTTTATTTGGAAGGGAGGGGCTGTGTGTATCCCTAGGGGCGTGCTTTCTAATGTGATTGGCTGTGGCTTGAGCTGTAAGGACACTGATCAACGGATCTACATACTAGATCCGTTTTATCAGTGTCTTTACAGCGAGGAGAATGACAGGTGGCTTGTTTACACAAGCCGCCTGACATTCTCCCTCTCCCCCGCCGATCGCCGAGTGACCGGCGGACATCGGGTCCGCCGGTCACACGCGCGGGGGGGTCCGTGACCACGCGGGGGCGCGCGCTTGCTCCCTAGACCCTCACAAGCTAGTGACGTAGCCCTACGTCACTTTGCCTGTGAGGGGCTGACCGCCGACGTAGATCGGCGTTAGGCAGTCGGCAAGTGGTTAAAGTGTTACTAAACCCACACCAGTAAAATCCGAAACCACTACACAAAAAAGCAAACCAATCCAAGGTAAATGTGTGGCGCTAAATCATAAATAAATTCATGTGATAATATGGTTCAACAATATAGAAAAATGTGAAAAAAGTCCATGAATTCCAAATAAGTGATAATAGTGCTAGATAAGCCCCTTAGGGGAAATAATATTATAAAGTCCACGTGTAAAAACAAATAATAGTGCTGTGATCAATTCATTCCAAAAGACATCTCCGTGATTATAAGGATCCACCACCACATATACAAGCCTCTCACCTCAGTATCTGACCTAGGAGCCACCCAGGGTCAGAAACAGCAGTCCCCTGCAGGGGTGATATAAAGCCAGCAAAACTATATCTCAGGCGAGTCCAGGATCATGAAGCCCATAAATCCATAAAACCGGAAGGACAGAAAACAAACACAATCTAGTGCTCTCTGTCTATAAACCAATCAGCAAACGTTTATTTGAAGAAAGGGGTACTCACAATACACTCAATGGAGTCAGGCAAGGCAAACAAGTCTCCAACGAGAGAGGAAAGGGAGTGATGTCCACAGCACAGCTCCACCCCCCCGTACGCGTTACGTCAGCGCTAAGGGCTGTGACTTCTTCAGCAAGGGGCGGAGTCCGGCATATTTTGGCCAAATATATACAGCGTGCATGACCAATCAATTTGCTCAGAATGTAAAAAGCCTGCCCCTTCAGATCTCATCCACACTGAACACAGCTTTGAAATCGTGCGACATTACCTGAACTCACTCGACTTCAGAGCCGCATTTCAATTAGACTTCGGGGGCAACTTAAAATGATTTCTGTGTGGGTTCATGCACAGGTGTTTATTGAAGTTGCCTCCCAAGTCGCCAAAAGTATTACAGAAACTACTTTTGGAAAACGGTGCAGCGCCGCAAAGTCACACAGATTGGGGACGCTCCATTTGCTGGCAATAGGCTGCGATCTGACAAGCGATTTGACCTGTCAAAGCGCGCCGATGTGAACAGGAGCTTAACCGGGATTCCCAACATATGTGTTGCATTACTAGGGACGCATCGATATATCGCACGCTGAAAATGGTCAGCTGACAATAGGGTGAGCGGCATTTTGCTGATCGATAAAGAGGTGCCAATAACAGCAGCCGAAAAACACACAAACATTTCTGCCGCTTTTACAGTGCTTTTCCATAGATCACATGTCTCAAAAATGCAACACCGGTGCATTTATGATGCCTTTTTTGCCACTTTTCAATGGAAAGGAGCATTTTTGGTGCGTTTTTTTTTTTTTTTTTCTAAACTGACCAAATATGCACTCAAAATGCAGCAATGTGTGAAGACATACATAGAATTTAAAGAGATTCATTTTCCAGCTCAAAAACGCTTCAAAAAAACTGCTCAGTGTGAAAGCAGCCTACCGGCCAAAAAGGTGCTGATATTCATGATATTAAAATTAAAAACGTAAAATATAATACAATTAAATCTAAAAATAAAACTTTAAAAAAATTAAAAATACAAAAACGTTCCCGTTTCGATAGTGCATGCTAAGCTTAAGGTTTCAGTCCAGAATTTTCATTTCGGTGCACCACTATTTATAACAGGTTACACGCACTTCAGTTGACATGGATTTATTATTTTTTTTTTTTTTTTTAAATTCTGCGCTTCCTTATCAGAAGCCAAAATCGTTACTTTGTGTTCCTTAATGAGTCTTGTGACACGCTGTATTGCACAGCGGTACAGAGACTGATGTGACTGTGGGGGGAGGGGACATTAGAGTGTAAGCTCCTCTGGTACAGAGACTGATGTGACTGTGGGGGGGACATTAGAGTGTAAGCTCCTCTGGTACAGAGACTGATGTGACTGTGGGGGAGGGGACATTAGAGTGTAAGCTCCTCTGGTACAGAGACTGATGTGACTGTGGGGGGAGGGGACATTAGAGTGTAAGCTCCTCTGGTACAGAGACTGATGTGACTGTGGGGGGGACATTAGAGTGTAAGCTCCTCTGGTACAGAGACTGATGTGACTGTGGGGGAGGGGACATTAGAGTGTAAGCTCCTCTGGTACAGAGACTGATGTGACTGTGGGGGAGGGGACATTAGAGTGTAAGCTCCTCTGGTGCAGAGGCTGATGTGACTGTGGGGGAGGGGACATTAGAGTGTAAGCTCCTCTGGTACAGAGACTGATGTGATTGGCTCAGTGATCTCTGTACAGCACGGCGGTATATGTCAGAGCTATATAAATGTATAATAATACTAGTGTGTGACTGTGGGGGGGGGGGGGCATTAGAGTGTAAGCTCCTCTGGTACAGAGACTGATGTGACTGTGGGGGAGGGGGCATTAGAGTGTAAGCTCCTCTGGTACAGAGACTGATGTGACTGTGGGGGAGGGGGCATTAGAGTGTAAGCTCCTCTGGTACAGAGACTGATGTGACTGTGGGGGAGGGGACATTAGAGTGTAAGCTCCTCTGGTACAGAGACTGATGTGACTGTGAGGGGAGGGGACATTAGAGTGTAAGCTCCTCTGGTACAGAGACTGATGTGACTGTGGGGGAGGGGACATTAGAGTGTAAGCTCCTCTGGTACAGAGACTGATGTGACTGTGGGGGAGGGGACATTAGAGTGTAAGCTCCTCTGGTACAGAGACTGATGTGACTGTGGGGGAGGGGATATTAGAGTGTAAGCTCCTCTGGTACTGAGACTGATGTGACTGTGGGGGAGGGGGCATTAGAGTGTAAGCTCCTCTGGTACAGAGACTGATGTGACTGTGGGGGAGGGGGCATTAGAGTGTAAGCTCCTCTGGTACAGAGACTGCTGTGACTGTGGGGGGACATTAGAGTGTAAGCTCCTCTGGTACAGAGACTGATGTGACTGTGGGGGGGGGACATTAGAGTGTAAGCTCCTCTGGTACAGAGACTGCTGTGACTGTGGGGGGAGGGGACATTAGAGTGTAAGCTCCTCTGGTACAGAGACTGATGTGACTGTGGGGGAGGGGACATTAGAGTGTAAGCTCCTCTGGTACAGAGACTGCTGTGACTGTGGGGGGACATTAGAGTGTAAGCTCCTCTGGTACAGAGACTGATGTGACTGTGGGGGGAGGGGGCATTAGAGTGTAAGCTCCTCTGGTACAGAGACTGATGTGACTGTGGGGGGACATTAGAGTGTAAGCTCCTCTGGTACAGAGACTGATGTGACTGGCTCAGTGCAGAATATGTGGAATATAACCCCCCCCCCCATAAAGTCCATTTTCTTGTCATAGGACTCTGTATACGAAGCATAGAACGTCGTCATGCTGACATAACGGTCTGTCAGGTGAGAGCTCAGTTCATCGATCTTTTACCTTCAGACGATGGATCAGACTGACCTGAATGCTGAGAATTCTGGGAAATATTTTACACAATCCAGCTGTTATAGATCGGATTTTATGGCATTTGGCACCATAAAACAAATCTTATCAGCTTGGAGAAAATTGCTGCAATATAAACGTCTGAAAATGGCCGTCACACAGCAGATAAGATATTGACTACTCAGAAAGGACTCAGAAAGATTCCCACACCAGCCTGGGGGGGTACCCGGCACTCTGCTATTGACCAATCGCTGGCATCGCACCGCGGCAATGTCCGTGTCCTGGCGTGACCCTGTGCCCCGTACAGCTGTGTCACCGGTATTAATAGCAATGTACAGACCCAGAACACATCAACAGGAAACAACAAATCACACGCCACAATGACTCCCAAAAACGTCACCAACAGCGCGTCTGAAAATCCAGGAAATGGGGGAACGCCAGACGTCAGATAGAAGTCTGACACCCAAATCGGGGGGTAAAATAATCCAACGTCTCTGCAGCTTCTAGTGAGAGGACATGTAAGCTGCCACGGCTCACCTCTCCTGGAAATGCCAGCAGCCTGGCAGTCCAATGGCTTCACTACTTTGATCAGCTGACCTGGTAGAAGAAACTGAAGGTATAATAATATAACCAAAACAAGGAGTGATCTACAGTGAGAGAAAAAGTATTGACCCCCCCTGCTGATTTTGTACATTTGCCCACTGACAAAAAAAACAATCAGTCTAATTTTATTGGTCGGTTTATTTTTCCAGTGAGACACAGAACAACAAAAATACCCAGAAAAACGCATTTCAAATGACTGAGTTAACCCCTTCTGGACCGGAAGGATTTCCCCCCCTTAATGACCAGGCCATATTTTGCGATTCGGCACTGCGTTACTTTAACTGACAATTGCGCGGTCGTGCGACGCTGTACCCAAATAAAATTTATGTGCTTTTTTTCCCCACAGAGCTTTCTTTTGGTGTTATTTGATTACCTCTGCGATTTTTACTTTTTTGCGCTATAAACCAAAAATGAGCGACAATTCCGAAAAAAAATATATATATATTTTTCACATTCTGCTATATGACATTCCCAAAAAAATAAAAATAAATGTTTTTTTTTTTTACATTTTAGGTCAATTTGTTTTCGGCTACATATTTTTGGTAAAAAAAAAAAAAAAAAACCATGGCAATAAGCGTATTTTGATTGGTTTCCGCAAAAGTTATCGCGTCTACAAACTACGGGAAAGATTTGTCATTTTTATTGTTTGGTTTTTTTTTTACTAGTAATGGCGGCGATCTGCGATTTTCAGTGGGACTGCGACATTGCGGCGGACAGATCGGACCCCTAACTGACATTTTTGACACTTTTGGGGGCACCAGTGACATTACTACAGTAATCAGTGCTAAAATAAGCACTGTCACTGTAATGACGACACTGGCAGGGAAAGTGTTAGCACTGTGGGTGATCAAGGGGTTAAATGTGAGCCTAGGGGAGTGATTCTAACTGTGTTGGGGGCGTGGCTTGTGAAATGATCATAGAGACCTGTGATCCTATATAGAAGGATCACAGGCGCTCTGTGATCATTCCAGGGAGAAGAAAAACGGTCTCCTGTGTTTACAACATCTGACCGTTCTTCTCTCTCAGCGGGGAGCGATCGCGGGTGTCAGGCGGCAATCGGAGCCGCCTGACCTGTGCATCGGAGTCCCCGCTACCGACTGGGGGCGGGAGCGGCGCGCACTCGCCCCCTAGCTCCCTGCTCGCGACCAACGTAGCCCTACGTCGGTTTGCCTGGGGGAGCCACACTGCCAAAGTAGATACATGGCGTGTGATCGGCAATGAGAAAAATAAGTATTTGACCCCGTCACAAAACATGACTTCGTAGTTGGTGGAGAAACCCTTGCTGGCAATCACAGAGGTCAGACGTTTCTTGTAGTTGGCCACCAGGTTTGCAGACATCTCAGGAGGGATTTTGTCCCCACTCCTCTTTGCAGATCCTCTCCAAGTCATTAAAGGTTTGGAGGCTGATGTTTGGTAACTCGAACCTTCAGCTCCCTCCACATTTTCTACGGGATTGAGGTCTGGAGGCTGGCTAGGCCAGAGATCCTCAAACTACGGCCCTCCAGCTGTTGCGGAACTACACATCCCATGTAGCATTGTAAAACTCTGACATTCACAGACATGATGGGAATTGTAGTTCCTGAACAACTGGAGGGCCATAGTTTGAAGACCCCTGCCGCTAGGCCAACTCCAGGACCTAAAAGGAGAAGTATAGCCAAAGCTAGTTTGGCTGTACTTCTATGGATCACGACTCCGAATGCAATTCGTTTTGCAGTCCTGTGACCCGTTTTTAGCAGAGAGCGGGCTGAAGTCCGCTCTCTGCTGACGTCACTGAAGTCAGTCCAGGCACCGCGTTCATCACAACAATGGAAGTCGGGATCCACCAGGTGCCTGGTCTGACACCCAGCTCAGCCTCTCAGGGAGCCGCTGAGACCCTGAGCCGGCTGCTCCTTGCCCCTCCAGAGCCCAGTGCTCTAGTAAGCGAGGAGCGGGCAAAGCGGAGAGCTGCTGACTGACAGTCAGCAGCTCTCTGCTCGGGGAGCTGTCAGAACCAATCGATTGGCAGTGTTCGATCGCTCGGTTCTCAGTGCAGAGGCACCGGGGGGCAGATGCAGCATCAGACCAATGCTGCATCCACCTAGGCAAGTATAAATGGGGAAAAACACCAAAAGTCATACTTCTCCTTTCATGTGCTTCTTCTTGAGCCACTCCTTTATTGCCTTGGCTGTGTGTTTTGGGTCATTGTCATGCTGGAATACCCATCCACGGCCCATTTTCAATGCCCTGGCTGAGGGAAGGAGGTTCTCACCAAAGATTTGATGGTACATGGCCCAGTCCATCGTCCCTTTGATGCAGTGAAGTTGTCCTGTCTCCTTAGCAGAAAAACACCCCCAAAGCATAATGTTTCCGCCTCCATGACGGTGTGGATGGTGATCTTGGGGTCATAGGCAGCATTCCTCATCCTCCAAACACAGAAACTTGAGTTGATGCCAAAGAGCTCGATTATGGTCTCATCTGCACACAACACTTTCACCCGGTTCTCCTCTGAATCATTCAGATGTTCATTAGTAAACTTCAGACGACCTGTACTTTCCTGAGCAGGAGGACCTTGCGGGCTCTGCAGGATTTCAGTCCTTCACGGCGTAGTGTGTTACCAATTGTTTTCTTGATTATGGTCCCAGCTACCTTGAGATCATTGACCAGATTCTCCTGTGTAGTTCTGGGCTGATTCCTCACCGTTCTCATGATCATTGAAACTCCAAGAGGTGAGACTTTCCATGGAGCCCCAGACTGAGGGAGATTGACAGTTATTTTGTGTTTCTTCCATTTGCGAATAATTGCACCATCTGTTGTCACCTTCTCACCAAGCTGCTTGGCGATGGTCTTGTAGCCCATTCCAGCCTTGTGTTGGTCTACAATTTTCTCCCTGACATCCTTGGACAGATCTTTGGTTTTGGCCATGGTGGAGAGATTGGAATCTGATTGATTGATTGCTTCTGTGGACAGGTGTCTTCTATACAGGTAACAAGCTGAGATTAGGAGCACTCCCTTTAAGAGAGTCCTCCTAATCTCAGCTTGTTACCTGCATAGAAGACACCGGGGAGCCAGAAATCTTGCTGATTAATAGGGGATCAAATACTTATTTCACTCATTAAAATGTAAATCAATTTATAACTTTTTTGAAATGCGGTTTTTTTGGATGTTTTTTGTTATTCTGTCTCTCACTGGTAAAATAAACCGACCAATAACATTATAGACTGATCATTTCTTTGTCAGTGAGCAAACGTACAAAATCAGCAGGGGGGGGGGGGGGGTAAATACTTTTTTCCCCTCACTGTATGGTCAAAATGTAAAATCCTATATTAATTTCCACATTGAAGGAAAGTGTATGCTGTGACCATAGAATTCCTTTCATTTCTGATGGAGTATGTGAACAGCTGAACCTCTTAGTGTCCCCACTGGGGAGATTCCCCCTCCTCTATTATGGTGATAGTTAGAGCTGAACGATAGTCGATGTGAACATCGATATAGTGCTGCGAGGGTGGGCGATAGGCACATCGCCGGAACATGCGATATTGAAGGCAGAGAAGTCGGGACTCTCAGTGGTGGTAGAAGGACACAGCCTGACATCCGTCCCACATGTAGTCTGCCCTGCAGCTAGATCTTCTGACTGAGCAGTGAGCAGCGCACCGTGAGCAGATCATACATGCCTGCACACCTGATTGGTTCGCTGTGCCGCTACTCACGACGTGATTGGTTCACTGTGCTCACGGAGCTCACCGCTCAGTCAGGAGAACTAGCTGCAGGGCAGACTGAACATGTGGGACGGATGTCAGGCTGTGTTCTTCTACCTTAGGCAAGTCTCTCTGCATTGATGGGGGGCACGCTGGTCGCTGCATTGATGGGGGGCACGCTGGTCGCTGCATTGATGGGGGGGGCACGCTGGTCGCTGCATTGATGGGGGGGGCACGCTGGTCGCTGCATTGATGGGGGGGGCACGCTGGTCGCTGCATTGATGGGGGGCACGCTGGTTGCTGCATTGATGGGGGGGCACGCTGGTCGCTGCATTGATGGGGGGGCACGCTGGTCGCTGCATTGATGGGAGGGCACGCTGGTTGCTGCATTGATGGGGGGGGCACGCTGGTCGCTGCATTGATGGGGGGCACGCTGGTAGTAACTCTACATTGAATGGTGGCACACTGTAGTAACTCTGCATTGAATGGGGGCACGTTGTAGTAACTCTGCATTGAATGGGGGCACGTTGTAGTAACTCTGCATTGAATGGGGGCACGTTGTAGTAACTCTGCATTGAATGGGGGCACGTTGTAGTAACTCTGCATTGAATGGGGGCACGTTGTAGTAACTCTGCATTGAATGGGTGCACGCTGTAGTAACTCTGCATTGAATGGGGGAACGTTGTAGTAACTCTGCATTGAATGGGGGCACGCTGTAGTAACTCTGCATTGAATGGGGGCACGCTGTAGTAACTCTGCATTGAATGGGGGCACGCTGGTCACTGCATTGATGGGAGGGCACGCTGGTCACTGCATTGAATGGGGGCACGCTGTAGTAACTCTGCATTGAATGGGGGCACACTGTAGTAACTCTGCATTGAATGGAGGCACGCTGTCGTAATTCTGCATTGAATGGGGGCACGCTGTCGTAACTCTGCATTGAATAGGGGCACGCTGTCGTAACTCTGCATTGAATGGGGGCACGCTGTAGTAACTCTGCATTGAATGGGGGCACGCTGTAGTAACTCTGCATTGAATGGGGGCACGCTGTAGTAACTCTGCATTGAATGGGGGCACGCTGTAGTAACTCTGCATTGAATTGGGGCACGCTGTAGTAATTCTGCACTACTAAAAATGCGCGACCAAGAGGATCCGCCGCAAAACAATATCGCAATATATATCGTCGCAATGTGATTTTTTTTCAATATCGTGCAGCCCTAGTGATCGTTGTCACCCAGAAAAAGTGATAAGAAACCACAAATTTTTCACCGGTCACCAGAACACGCAGTGAGGGAAAATAATTACCCTTACACAGGGCCCTCCTCGGCATTGCAAGGGTTAAAGTGATATTAAAGGGCAAATTCACCTTTACAGAATTTCTGCACAGTGAAAGGGAACTGAGGACACTGTGGGACCACTTTAAAGAGGGAACTAGAAATGATGTAAAGGGGGATTGTGGACAATGATATAAAATTGCTGTAAAGGGGGGGTTGTGGTGTGAAGGGGGGGACTGCAGACTGACTCTGAATATCCAGTCAACAGCCAACTCCCCCCCCCCCCCCCCCATCCCTTGGCAAAGTTAGCTGCCACTAAACTGGTCCCTGGTGAAAAAAAAGTTTGGGGACCGCCGAAGTAGAGGATAGCACCTGGGAAGATTGTGTAAGTCCCTAATCCTTTAACAAGTATGATTTTATCCCCTGCAGTGCGTAGGCAGCCACACTGCAAAGGAGCATTTCTGTTCTCCCCAGATGGGGGCTTAAAAAATAAAAATAAAACACACATCCCCCCCCCCCTTTAAAATAATTAGCAATTTACCTTTTTGATTTAGAGCCGTGCCCCTCGGAGGGAAAAGGTGAACTTCCTGTGCTAGGTTACAGCTGGAAGCAGCCACATGTGCATTGGCTGGAAGTCAAACTCCTAATGCTTTGCAGCGTACAGCCCGGGGGATGGGATGGGAATATAGACTAAGAGATAGAATATTAAATATCCATCAGCTGAGCATCCCCAGCATTCCTTTAGCTGTGCAGGTTGGTAACATGGGCTATGGGTTTGGTCTAGTCAACGAGCAGTGAGATTAAACATACCTTGCAATCGTTAGCTGTGCAGGTAAAGACCCAAGCTGGAGCTGAAGCAATAAGCTGTGAGATGAAGCCCCACTGGCACCACTATAGCTGTGCAGGTAAAGACATGAGCTGGAGCTAAAGTTATGAGATGAAGCCCCCCTTGCACCCCTTTAACTGTGCAGGTAAAGACGTGAGCTGGAGCTAAAGCAATGAGCTGTGAGATGAAGCCCCCCTGGCACCCCTTTAGCTGTGTAGGTAAAGACACGAGCTAGAGCTAAAGCAATAAGCTGTGAGATGAAGCCTTTCTGGCACCCCTTTAGCTGTGCAGGTAAAGACAGGAGCTAAAGCTATAAGCTGTGAGATGAAGCCCCCCCTGGCACCCCTTTAGCTGTGCAGGTAAAGACATGAGCTGGAGCTAAAGCAATGAGCTGCAAGATGAAGGCCCCCTGGCACCCCTTTAGCTGTGCAGGTAAAGACATGAGCTGTGAGATGAAGCCCCCATGGCATCCCTTTGGCTGTGCAGGTATACACATGAGCTGTGGGATAAAGCCCCCCCTTGCCCCCCTTTAGCTGTGCAGGTAAAGACATGAGCTGTGGGATAAATCTCACTTGCACCCCCTTTAGCTGTGCAGTTAAGACATGAGCTGTGAGATGAAGCCCCCATGGCATCCCTTTGGCTGTGCAGGTATACACATGAGCTGTGAGATAAAGCCCCCCTTGCACCCCTTTAGCTGTGCAGGTAAAGACATGAGCTGTGAGATGAAGCCCCTATGGCACCCCTTTAGCTGTGCAGGTATACACATGAGCTGTGGGATAAAGCCCCCCCCTTGCACCCCTTTAGCTGTGCAGGTAAAGACATGAGCTGTGAGATAAAGCCCCCCTTGCACCCCTTTAGCTGTGCAGGTAAAGACATGAGCTGTGGGATAAAGCCCCCCCTTGCCCCCCTTTAGCTGTGCAGGTGAAGACATGAGCTGTGGGATAAATCCCACTTGCACCCCTTTAGCTGTGCAGTTAAGACATGAGCTGTGAGATAAAGGCCCCCTTGCACCCCTTTAGCTGTGCAGGTAAAGACATGAGCTGTGAGATAAAGGCCCCCTTGCACCCCTTTAGCTGTGCAGGTAAAGACATGAGCTGTGAGATAAACCCTCCTTGCACCCCTTTAGCTGTGCAGGTAAAGGACATGAGCTCTGAGATGAAGCCCCCCCTTGCACCCCTTTAGCTGTGCAGGTAAAGACATGAGATGGAGCTAAAGCTATGAGATGAAGCCCCCCTGGCACCCCTTTAGCTGTGCAGGTAAAGATGTGAGCTGGAGCTAAAGCAATAAGCTGTGAGATGAAGGCCCCCCTTGCACCCCTTTAGCTGAGCAGGTAAAGACATGAGCTGTGAGATAAAGCCCCCCCATTAGCTGTGCAGGTAAAGACATGAGCTGTGAGATAAAATCCCCCCTGGCACCCCTTTAGCTGTGCAGATAAAGACATGAGCTGGAGATAAAGATATGAGCTGAAGCTCCCTTGGCACCCCTTTAGCTCTGCAGACTCCGTGCGCCTGTAGTTCTGGTAGGGCGCTCGCACGTACAGTGGCTTCTGGAAGACCCTGCAAGGTGGTGTAGCCACCCCATAGGAGGAAGCATAGTGGGCAATATTGTAAGATCAATCTTCTGCAGAATGGAGCAACCAGGGGAAGAGAATGGCTTAGGATTTGTCTAAACAAGTAAGCGAGCGAACGAAATACAAAGAATGCTTTACTGGTTGGCACCTGCACAGTCTTCACGTGCGATCGGATCCTGTGTGTGATTGGAATGTGCTTATGTAAGGCTGATCAAACATTCGCTTTGCTGTCTCACCTGAACCCCAGCCAAGCTTTCCAATGTCACACAGCGCTTCTCCACAATGATGGCAGACGGCCACATTACTGTGACCCGCGAGCAAGCCGCATACAAAGAGTCACTATTCTAGGAGGCCAGCCGCAGAGCGCCAAGCTACCATCGCCGGCACACAGGATCAGACTCCAACCAAGACCTCAAATCAAAGATAGCTTTATATACAAAGCAGACAGACAGGACGACACATCCTGATAAGGGAATGGACCGCGGGCATTTTATAGGCGGGAAACCTGCTTCTGTAACAGATCTAATATGTTCAGAAAAGAGGCGAAGCCTTAGGCTGGCCGGTTTACTTTTTATTTTTATTTTTTATTTTTGCCAAAATAGCAGAGCTAATCAATGGCTTAAAGGGTAACTCCACTTTCATGGGATAAAGAATAGCAAAAAAAAAAAAAATTGATATATGCACACACACACACACACACACACACACACACACACACACTTTGTATTTATATATATATTTCAATTTTTATTTATTTATTTTTTTTTGCTATTCTATATCCCATTATCCAATGAAAGTGGAGTTACCCTTTAAGCCTTTGATTAGATTGATTATATATATATACATACATACACACACACACACCGGCCTGGATGCAGACAGTTATGGCGGTATACACACACCGGACTGGACAGGAACGGGCTAACCTGTGGCCCTCCAGCTGTTGTGGAACTACAATTCCCATCATGCCTTTGGCTTTGAGAGTCATCATTGTAACGGTCAGCCGCTTGCAATGCCTCATGGGACTTGTAGTACCACACCTTGAGGACCACAGGTTGAGCACCCATGGGCTAGATCAGGAGTCTCAAAACTTTCTAAAGAAAAGGACAGTTTATTGTCCTTCAGACTTTATGGGGGCGGGACTGTGCCCAGTAGGAGTAAACAATGCCCAATTTTTGGTATTAGGGGGAGAAGTAGTTGATGTCAGTGGGCGGTGGAATAGTTCCCCATCATTGGTGTCAGTGGGAGGAATAGTTCCCCATCATTGGTGTCAATGGGAGGAATAGTGCTTCATCATTGGTGTCAGTGGGAGGAATAGTGCTCCATCATTGGTGTCAATGGGAGGAATAGTGCTTCATCATTGGTGTCAATGGGAGGAATAGTGCTTCATCATTGGTGTCAATGGGAGGAATAGTGCTTCATCATTGGTGTCAGTGGGAGGAATAGTGCTCCATCATTGCTGTCAGTGGGAGGAATAGTGTCCCATCATTGGTGTCAGTGGGAGGAATAGTGCCCCATCATTGGTGTCAATGGGAGGAATAGTGTCCCATCATTGGTGTCAGTGGAAGGAATAGTGCCCCATCATTGGTGTCAGTGGGAGGAATAGTGCCCCATCATTGGTGTCAGTGGGAGGAATAGTGCCCCATCATTGGTATTAGTGGGAGGAATAGTGCCCCATCATTGGTGTCAGTGGGAGGAATAGTGCCCCATCATTGGTGTCAGTGGGAGGAATAGTGCCCCATCATTGGTGTCAGTGGGAGGAATAGTGCCCCATCATTGGTGTCAGTGGGAGGAATAGTGCCCCATCATTGCTGTCAGTGGGAGGAATAGTGTCTCATCATTGGTGTCAGTGGGAGGCTGTGCAGTGCTGCTGTAGATGCGGTCAAGTAACATGCAGCCGTTGTTGCTTCCTGTGCAGTCAGATCAGGGGGGGGCTGAGGTCACGCTACAAGAAAAAGGAACATTAGCGCAGCTCCACACTGCTTTGTCATTTTGATAAAAGGCAGGGACGAGCACGGCGTGTGGCCAGGAAACGATCGGTTTCACTTACTGCAAAGTGCTTTACCTGACAGCGCAGCCTTGCTGAATCTGCAATAATCTGCATTACAGGACTCCTGCGGTCAGGCCTTGCATGAGACAGCATTGTGAGAGCTGCAGCACCATGTCACAGCATGGCTTCTGAGAAGAAAAAACGGCACTGCAGCAAGCCAATCCAAACCTGGGCAACCGTCCGAGCCACACCCACTGAATACAGAATGCACCAACGTGTAGAACATTGGGGGGGGGGGGGGGGTCAGATCTGCAGACTACTGACCTCCTGAGCATAGTGAAAGCCTGCCTGTCATGTTGATCTTTTAAACACGGAGTCACTAACAAGATATGTACATAATCCGCATTCTTCCTTGGGGGTTGGGGAGATTCAAAGTACTGAAGCCAAAAAAACTCGAACAGCAGCCAGGTTATTGGCATTTTCAGCAGCAAGTCAGCCCCTTTATTTTTCCCAGGATAGGTGAACGTTACCCCCTTCCTGACCAGGGCCTATTTTGCGATTCGGCACTGCGTGACTTTAACGGACAATTGCGCGGTCATGCGGCGCTGTACCCAAAGGAAATTGACGTCCTTTTTTTTCCCACAAACAGAGCTTTCTTTTGGTGGTATTTGATCACCTGTGCGATTTTTACTTTTTGCGCTATTAACAAAAAAAGAGCGTAAATTTTGAAAAAATAACAATATTTTTCACATTTTTTTATATGAAAATTCCCAAAAAAAAAAAAAAAAAAAAAAAAAGTAAAAATCTAAATTTTTTAACATTTTTGGCCAATTTGTTTTCTGCTACCTATGTTTGGTAAAAAAAAAAAAAAAAAAAAAATCGCAATAAGCGTATTATGATTTGTTTGCGCAAAAGTTATTGCGTTTACTAACTAAGGGAAAGATTTTTGTCATTTTTGGTGTTTTTTTTTTTTTTTTTTTTAACGAGTAATGGCGGCGATCTGTGATTTTTTTTTGCGGGACTGCGACATTGCGGCGGACAGATCGGACCCCTGACTGACATTTTGGACACTTTTGGGGGTACCAGTGACATTACTACAGTAATCAGTGCTATAAATATGCACTGTTACTGTAAAAATGACACTGGCAGGTAAGGGGTTAACTTTATTGGTGATGCAGGGGTTAAATGTGTCCCTAGGGGCGTGTTTCTAACTGTTAAGGGGTGTGGCTTTTCATGTAACCACAGAGACATACGATCCTACATAGCAGGATCGTATGATCTCTGCAGTTACACCAGGGAGAATGACAGACGGCTTTGTTTACATCAGCCGTCTGCTTTTCTCCCTCTCCACGGGGGAGATCGCAAGTGACTGGCGGAGTCGCCGGTCACACGCGCGGACATGTTAGGGGAAACGGGCGACGCGCGCTCGACCCCTAAAGGCTCACAGGCTAGCAACGTAGTACTACCGGCGGACATCGGAGCCGCCGGTCACACGCGCGGACATGTTAGGGAACGGGCGGGAGCGCGCCTCCGGCGGCGCGCGCTTGACCCCTAAAGGCTAGCAACGTAGTACTACCGGCGGACATGTTAGGGAACGGGCGGGAGCGCGCCTCCGGCGGCGCGCTTAACCCCTAAAGGCTCACAGGCTAGCGACATAGCCGCCGGTCACACGCGCGGACATGTTAGGGAACGGGCGGGAGCGCGCCTCCGGCGGCGCGCGATTGACCCCTAAAGGCTAGCAACGTAGTACTACCGGCGGACATCGGAGCCGCCGGTCACACGCCCGGACATGTTAGGGAACGGGCGGGAGCGCGCCTCCGGCGGCGCGCGCTCAACCCCTAAAGGCTCACAGGCTAGCGACATAGCCGCCGGTCACAGGCGCGGACATATTAGGTAATGGGCGGGAGCGCACCTCCGGCGGCGCACGCGCTCAACCCCTAAAGGCTCACAGGCTAGCGACATAGCCGCCGGTCACACGCGCGGACATGTTAGGGAACTGGCGGCGGCGCGCGATTGACCCCTAAAGGCTAGCAACGTAGTACTACCGGCGGACATCGGAGCCGCCGGTCACACGCCCGGACATGTTAGGGAACGGGCGGGAGCGCGCCTCCGGCGGCGCGCGCTCAACCCCTAAAGGCTCACAGGCTAGCGACATAGCCGCCGGTCACAGGCGCGGACATATTAGGTAATGGGCGGGAGCGCACCTCCGGCGGCGCGCGCGCTCAACCCCTAAAGGCTCACAGGCTAGCGACATAGCCGCCGGTCACACGCGCGGACATGTTAGGGAACTGGCGGCGGCGCGCGATTGACCCCTAAAGGCTAGCAACGTAGTACTACCGGCTGACATCGGAGCCGCCGGTCACACGCGCACCCATGTTAGGGAACTGTGCTGAGTGGGTCAAATGGGAGTGGTTTCATAATTCTCTATCAGCTGTGGCAGCTGCAGAGCTCTAATGGGGAAATCTGCTGGGCCTGCATCCCTTTAGACGTGCTCCTATTGGGAGGATCTCAGCAAAAATGACATTTTTATTGCAGGGGATGCCAGAAATCTGACTTTTATCTTAAGCAGACTTCTGGGAAAATTGGTGAGCCAATCACACAAGTAGGAAATGATGTTTCTGGGGGTGTGGTCAGTATACATTCTGTGTACAGAACAGCTCCAGGTAGCCATATTGTATTGCAATTTCAGAAAATACCATTGCTGCAGAGAGAAGCCGCTACAACTGTGCAAGACTGAAGGGGGAGGGGCAGAGGTCAGATTTAAAGATAGTCAGGTTGGTACAAATCCTGAACGTCTCTCCAAGGCCCCTCCCGACTCCGGGACTAACACCTGGAAATACACTAAAGAGCCAGGCACAGATCCACCATGGCCTCCAGTGCCAGCACTTCAATACAAAAGCACAAATCCCCCTCCCCCGGGTACCAGAACAATCCGTTACAATGGATTTGCCCTTGAGGGCAGATATGTACGGAAGTTTCTGTTACCTAGGAGACTGCAAAGCTCAGGTCCTGGTGTATGACTTCTTTCCGTATTACGGGAATGTTGGTGGGTGATGGGTTCATGTTATGCGGTGGCAATCTTCATCTACATGCTGGGAATGTAGAAGCTCTCGGATTGTCATCGTTAGCAGTCATTAAGCACTATCTGGATTTATTTCATAGATAAAAAGTTATGCAAACTGTACATCAGGTGGTGTCACCGCAGAGCCGTCCCTCACCCCCCCCCCCTCCCTTCTAGGGCTGTGGTTTGCAAGGCAACTTGTGCTGCAAGAAAAACTGAGGCAGCCAATAATGTTCCCCATTTAGAAAATGCAATTTGCCTGGCTGACGGTGGCTGGAGGCCAGAGAGGGGACACTGCTGAACAGTCATTGGAGGGCAGAGGGGGGACACTGCTGAACAGCCATTGGAGGGCAGAGGGGGGACACTGCTGAACAGCCATTGGAGGGCAGAGGGGGGACACTGCTGAACAGCCATTGGAGGGCAGAGGGGGGACACTGCTGAACAGCCATTGGAGGGCAGAGGGGGACACTGCTGAACAGCCATTGGAGGGCAGAGGGGGGACACTGCTGAACAGCCATTGGAGGGCAGAGGGGGGACACTGCTGAACAGCCATTGGAGGGCAGAGGGGGGACACTGCTGAACAGCCATTGGAGGGCAGAGGGGGGACACTGCTGAACAGCCATTGGAGGGCAGAGGGGGGCAAATGCTGAAAAGTCATTGGAGGGCAGAGGGGGGCAAATGCTGAAAAGTCATTGGAGGGCAGAGGGGGGCAAATGCTGAACAGCCATTGGAGGGCAGAGGGGGGCAAATGCTGAAAAGTCATTGGAGGGCAGAGGGGGGCAAATGCTGAAAAGTCATTGGAGGGCAGAGGGGGGCAAATGCTGAACAGCCATTGGAGGGCAGAGGGGGGCAAATGCTGAAAAGTCATTGGAGGGCAGAAGAGGGCAAATGATGAAAAGTCATTGGAGGGCAGAGGGGGGCAAATGCTTAAAAGTCATTGGGGGCAAATGCTGAAAGTCATTGGAGGGCAGAGGGGGGCAAATGCTGAAAAGTCATTGGAGGGCAGAGGGGGGCAAATGCTGAAAAGTCATTGGAGGGCAGAGGGGGGCAAATGCTGAAAAGTCATTGGAGGGCAGAGGGGGGCACATGATGAAAAGTCATTGGAGGGCAGAGGGGGGCAAATGCTGAAAAGTCACTGGGAGGCAGAGAAGAACACGGCTCTCCAGCAGGTCCAGGACAGGGTTCAGCACACAGTCTTCCTGATTGAGGGGCTCCTGTCAGTAACTATAAAACAAATTGGCTGCTCCATTGTGCAGAACGGCCGCTGTTGATGTGGAATTGTGACTGTAGAATAAAGTCTTGGCAATGTTCAGTTTCGTCGTGTTGAGCAATCAGCGACTTTACTAAAGACGCTTACAAAGAGCTCTTTGTTCCCTGGCCTGTGTTCTCCGCGGTGGCCAAATGTCATTTTACTGGGTGTCGGAGAAGGCAGAGATGAGAGGAGAGCAGCTGAACGCATAAAACAAAGCGAGGCCGGCCTGGGAACACCAAGCCAGGAGTGGTTCTGGAACCCCAGCAGGTCCTACAAAACAAACACAAAGGAACTCGCAGAGATTTACTCCAAGAGTGACAAGTCTACTTCAGACTAACAATGGCCGACAAGGATGGAACAAGATAGAAAAGTTGGGAGATGATCCTGCCAACTTGTATTTCAAATGTTCATCTTTCATGGCGGTCATTCCTCATCCAGCCTTGAATACCTTTATGGCCTCATTCACATGGGCATACGGCAGTGTACACTTGTGCGAGGGTCCCGTTTGCCCGCATGGGGACGCGCAGGTGTTCTGCGCATTACTGTGCAAGCAGTCTAATTCAGCTCATTTGCAATGCAGCTACTGCACACACAATTTCACAGTGTTTGGGGCCATGCACTAGCATGGCTTTCAAATTGGGAGCAGTGGCTGTGTACGGAACAGGTATACATTGCTGAATGCTAGCCAAGCCTGGGCGACGCAATGCTAGCCAAGCCTGGGCGACGCAATGCTAGCCAAGCCTGGGCGACGCAATGCTAGCCAAGCCTGGGCGACGCAATGCTAGCCAAGCCTGGGCGACGCAATGCTAGCCAAGCCTGGACAACGCAATGCTAGCCAAGCCTGGACAACGCAATGCTAGCCAAGCCTGGACAACGCAATGCTAGCCAAGCCTGGACGACACTATGCTAGCCAAGCCTGGGCGACGCAATGCTAGCCAAGCCTGGACAACGCAATGCTAGCCAAGCCTGGACGACACTATGCTAGCCAAGCCTGGGCGACGCAATGCTAGCCAAGCCTGGACAACGCAATGCTAGCCAAGCCTGGACGACACTATGCTAGCCAAGCCTGGACGACACTATGCTAGCCAAGCCTGGGCGACCCAATGCTAGCCAAGCCTGGACAACGCAATGCTAGCCAAGCCTGGACAACGCAATGCTAGCCAAGCCTGGACAACGCAATGCTAGCCAAGCCTAGACAACGCAATGCTAGCCAAGCCTAGACAACGCAATGCTAGCCAAGCCTGGACGACACTATGCTAGCCAAGCATGGACGACACTATGCTAGCCAAGCATGGACGACACTATGCTAGCCAAGCATGGACGACACTATGCTAGCCAGGCCTGGACAACGCAATGCTAGCCAAGCCTGGACAACGCAATGCTAGCCAAGCATGGACGACACTATGCTAGCCAAGCATGGGTGACCCAATGCTAGCCAGGCCTGGACAACGCAATGATAGCCAAGCCTGGACAACGCAATGCTAGCCAAGGAGACAGGAGAACATCACATACATGATCCCCTTAAGCCCCATACACACGTAGCGATTGTCGGCCGTAAATATTCGGCCGACGACCGATCGGCCGATTGTAGGCTTGTTAGTATGATGCTTCCGACAGCGCATTTTCGGCCGAAGAGAATCTGTCGTGCAGGCATTAAAATTTTTGTTGGCCAACAGCAGAACGGCCGATTGTTCGCCAGTCAGTACAGATTTCGGCCAACAAACAGCAGATGAGCAAGACTGGGCATGCTCAGAGAAGAAAAAAAGACAAGGAAAGTTAACCATCACATGACATCACTTCTGCAGTCGGCTGTTGTTGGCCGACAAAATTCGTGTGCAGTCTTTTGCAGTTTTCAACAGACAAGACAGCCCTCGGACAAAAGACGGCCGATCGTTCGGCTGACGATCAGTACGTGTGTACGGGGCATTAGTATAACTCACTATCAATGGAGCTTACAATCTTATTTCTTCTCTCAAACATTGAAGTTTATGGGACGTAACTGCAGAAACTTTTTTCAAGGAGTCTGGCTTTTGTCTTTTTTTTTTTTTTTTTTTTTTTTTTAATCATGGGCGATTTTTAAAACCAGATACAACTGGTGGTCAGCGACAGAAAAGAACCCCGCATAGACTGGTGGTCAGAGGCAGAAAAGGACCCCCCCCACAGACTGGCGGGTCAGCAGGAGAAATGGACCCCCAATAGACTGGCAGCCAGCTGTAGAAAAGGACCCCATACAGACTGGCGGTCAGAGGCAGAAATGCACCACCACAGACTGGCGGGTCAGCGGCACAAGGAACCGCCACAGACTGGCGGGTCAGCGGCGCAAGGAACCACCACAGACTGGCGGGTCAGCGGCACAAGGAACACCACAGACTGGCGGGTCAGCGGCACAAGGAACACCACAGACTGGCGGGTCAGCGGCACAAGGAACACCACAGACTGGCGGGTCAGCGGCACAAGGATTTGGATTCTGCCGCTCTGATTTGAACAGTTTAGATTGGACGGGATATTCACAATATCATATGATCCCAATACTGAGGTTGTTCAGCATCGCCTTCTATTTAATGACTAACCTCATTACCGCACTACTGGATGGCTCTATTATACTAATTGCAATGATTATATGTTGCCAAGTTACCAAACTTTATTTTCCTCAATGTCTCATTTTATCGTTAATTGCTTTTATTGTTAAAACTTTATAATCGAGGGAAAAAAAAAAAATGGCACATTTCCAACTTGAGCGGGGAAAAAAGAAAAAGCCCCTCATAACATCTGGAGCAAGGACCGTGCTAAAGGACTGCCCCAGATAATGAACAACTAATCTGATTATTCAGCACAGACAACACACGTCTTCCATGACAGGCGCACCTTTGAAGCCGACTACAGTCACCAGCCACTGTATTTGTGAAAGGCCGACCGTGCATGAAAACATACGCCCCCCTTACCTTGCAGCCCCCGCCCACAAGATAAAAAAAAAAAAAAACTGGAAACAAAAAATATATAGAAAATAGATCATATAAAAAAATAAATATATGCCTCAAAGAAGTTGAGCCTACTTCTATTTCGTTGTCCCTGAATCCTCATTCCCTCCTCATCAGCATGAAGTCATCATTTTTAAATATCTAATTTCATTACAAACCTCATTCTAAGCCCAGTGATGTCATCACTGTTTCTCAGTGATTTTCTATGCAGTACAGGCTGATCATGGCTGGTGGGAGGACCAGCACGGGGCTGCACATAGCTTCCTGAAAGCATCGCAGCCTCAATATTCCTTGCAAAAGCCCTCAGACCTGATGCAAGCAGTTAGCTGGCTCTTGGAAGAGGCTAAGAAAATTTAAAGAGGCCTTAATGGGCGGGTGCCAGTCTGGAGGAGTGGGCGTTCCTAGGCGGACGGTACTTCATGGGTGCTCAACTTGTGGCAGAACTACAATTCCCATAAGGCATTGCAGGGCTGAAAATTACCAGCATGACTCCCAAAGGCATGATGGGACTTGTAGTTCCAAAATAACTAGAGGGCCACAGGTTGAGCACCCATGCACCTGCATGCAGAAAGCTCTGGGTAACGCCCACATGCAATGCTGAGCCTCCGTGATTGAAACTGAAATCCAATGAATGAAAGCGGTTGAAGCGATTGTAAAGTCTCTTTTGTTTTCTATTAAAATAACACATTATACTTCCCTCCTCTGTGCAGTTGGTTTTGCAGAGAGCAGCCCGGATCCTCCTCTTCTTGGTTCCCTCTTCGCTGCTCCTGGCCCCTCCCTCCTGTTGAGTGCCCCCATAACAAGGAGCTTGCTATGGGGGCACCCGAGCCGAGCTGCAGCTCCGTGTGTTCATTCCGACAAGGAGCTGCCATTCAGCCCAGCCCCCTCCTCTGACTGGCCGATTTTGATGGACAGCAGCGGGAGCCAATGGCACCACTGCTATGTCTCAGCCAATCAGGAGAGAGAAGTCCCGGACGGCTGAGGCATTCGTGGACATTGCTGGATAAAGATGGGCTCAGGTAAGTATTAGGGAGGCTGCTGCACACAGAAGGCTTATCTTAATGCATAGAATGCATTAAGATAAGCAAACTGTCAACTCGGACATGAATCGTATCGCATAGGTGTGAACACTCATGCAATCCGATTCTGCTGTAGACCCAAAAAAGGGTCCTGTGCGAGTTGTGTCCAAATCCGATGCAAATTCAGCCATACAATCTTTATGGCTGAATTCACTTTGCATGTGATTTTCAGAGCAGTGCACTCCGAATCAAGTACGTCCAACATGGGGCAAGTGTGAACCGGGACTAAACCAGAAGATGTATGGGTACGTCCAACATGGGGCAAGTGTGAACCAGGACTAAACTAGAAGATGTATGGGTACATCCAACATGGGGCAAGTGTGAATCGGGACTAAACCAGAAGATATATGGGTACGTCCAACATGGGGCAAGCATGAACCGGGACTAAGCCAGAAGATGTATGGATACGGAGGCAAGTGTGAACCGGGACAAAACCAGAAGATGTATGGGTATGTCCAACCTGGGGCAAGTGTGAATCGGGACTAAACCAGAAGATATATGGGTACGTCTAACATGGGGCAAGTGTGAACCGGGACTAAACTAGAAGATGTATGGGTACATCCAACATGGGGCAAGTGTGAACCAGGACTAAACCAGAAGATGTATGGGTACATCCAACATGGGGCAAGTGTGAACCGGGACTAAACCAGAAGATGTATGGGTACGTCCAAAATGGGGTAAGTGTGAACCGGGACTAAACTAGAAGATGTATGGGTACGTCCAACATGGGGCAAGTGTGAACCGGGACTAAACCAGAAGATGTATGGATACGGAGGCAAGTGTGAACCGGGACTAAACAAGAAGATGTATGGGTACGTCCAACATGGGGAAAGCATGAACCGGGACTAAGCCAGAAGATGTATGGGTACGTCCAACATGGGGCAAGTGTGAACCGGGACTAAACCAGAAGATGTATGGGTACATCCAACATGGGGCAAGTGTGAACCGGGACTAAACCAGAAGATGTATGGGTACATCCAACATGGGGCAAGTGTGAACCGGGACTAAACCAGAAGATGTATGGGTACATCCAACATGGGGCAAGTGTGAACCGGGACTAAACCAGAAGATGTATGGGTACATCCAACATGGGGCAAGTGTGAACCGGGTCTAAACCAGAAGATGTATGGGTACATCCAACATGGGGCAAGTGTGAATCGGGACTAAACCAGAAGATATATGGGTACGTCTAACATGGGGCAAGTGTGAACCGGGACTAAACTAGAAGATGTATGGGTACATCCAACATGGGGCAAGTGTGAACCAGGACTAAACCAGAAGATGTATGGGTACATCCAACATGGGGCAAGTGTGAACCGGGACTAAGCCAGAAGATGTATGGGTACATCCAACATGGGGCAAGTGTGAACCGGGACTAAACCAGAAGATGCATGGGTACGTCCAAAATGGGGTAAGTGTGAACCGGGACTAAACTAGAAGATGTATGGGTACGTCCAACATGGGGCAAGTGTGAACCGGGACTAAACCAGAAGATGTATGGATACGGAGGCAAGTGTGAACCGGGACAAAACCAGAAGATGTATGGGTACGTCCAACCTGGGGCAAGTGTGAACCGGGACAAAACCAGAAGATGTATGGGTACATCCAACATGGGGTAAGTGTGAACCAGGACTAAACCAGAAGATGTATGGGTAAGTCAAACATGGGGCAAGTGTGAACCAGGACTAAACCAGAAGATGTATGGGTAAGTCAAACATGGGGTAAGTGTGAACTGGGACTAAACCAGAAGATGTATGGGTATGTCTAACACGGGGCAAGTGTGAATCGGGACTAAGCCAGAAGATGTATGGGTACGTCCAACATGGGGCAAGTGTGAACCGGGACTAAACCAGAAGATGTATGGGTACATCCAACATGGGGCAAGTGGCTAGGGACAACCTCTCCTCCAGACTGACACCTACCCATTGACACCACTCCTCCAGACTGACACCAAGGCATTTTTATGTACCAAATCACAGCACCCTGCCTCAGCACGAGACTCAGGAGTCCCTGGGCCTGATGCAAGCAGTGGGAGGAGTTATTCAAATATCAAAATGCCTTGATGGGTGGGTGTCAGTCTGGAGAAGTGGGCGTTCCAAGGCAGGTTGTATTTGCATGAAGACCGCCCATATGTGATGCGGAGCCTCCATGATTGAAAACTGAAATATAACGAATGAAAGAAGTGGACCAAGGAACAGTCAGGCTCCCCTCCAGCCAGGAAATGAGGCGGGATCTATCTGACCTTACAGCTTCTAATGCACACTCTGAGAAGCTCACAGTGTGCAGTGAAATCAGAGGAAGCCGTTTCAGGTCAGCAGAGGAGCCGCTACGAGACTGGAGTTAAGCTTTAATGATGTACAATGAATAAAGACCTGTACACGTGTGTCCCTTAGATCTGCCTGGAGTTCAGCATATGGGGGCCACGTCATCTGTTTTATCAGATCTTCCTCTGAACGATGATCTCCTACAAGCCCGGTCACGTCACTGACCTGTGCAGGTTTATCAGCTGCCTGCAGGAATTCATGCACCCGCATCGGTTCAGGCTGGAGGGAAGGTTTTTCCTGCTAGACGCCGTCGTACAGAAAGCGATGACACCGCACCGCACATTTACATAGACATTCCTTGCGGCAGTTTCTACGTACGCTGCAGTGCCGGGACGATCCCAGGAGGTGAGGCGGGACAGCAACGGTTTAATCTAACCTGCGGAACAAGAAAGACTGAAAAGTGTGCAGATGTCTGAGCATGTGGATGGTAGCTGCACCTCCAGGACACCATACATGCAGGCGACTCATGTGTCCAGTGAGCTTCTAAGGAACTCACCAATAGCAGATGGTATTCATTCTATTATCCAATCACGACGTACACACCAGTCAGAGCCTTTTAAACTCTTGCCGATTGCCTCACGTAGGAGTACAGCAGCAAAGCGTCTCTCCTGCTTCGGGGTGGGGGCCAAGTCTGCTGTCACAGCACAAGCTGATCAGCGGGTGCTGGCCAATGGATGACCACTGGGATCCACTGATTGGCAAGGAGGAAGACAGGACAGAGCTCCGTCAATGCGTACAACGCAGAGCTGCATCAATGCGTACAACGCAGAGCTGTGACACTGCAAACAACGCAGGGCTCCGTCAATGCAAACAACGCAGGGCTCCGTCAATGCAAACAACGCAGGGCTCAGTCAATGCACACAACGCAGAGCTGCGCCAATGCACACAACGCAGAGCTGCGCCAATGCACACAACGCAGAGCTGCGCCAATGCACACAACGCAGAGCTGCGCCAATGCACACAACGCAGAGCTGCGCCAATGCACACAACGCAGAGCTGCATCAATGCACACAATGCAGAGCTGCGCCAATGCACACAATGCAGAGTTGCATCAATGCACACAATGCAGAGCTGCATCAATGCACACAACGCAGAGCTGCATCAATGCACACAATGCAGAGCTGCATCAATGCACACAACGCAGAGCTGCGCCAATGCACACAACGCAGAGCTGCATCAATGCACACAATGCAGAGCTGCATCAATGCACACAACGCAGAGCTGCGCCAATGCACACAACGCAGAGCTGCATCAATGCACACAATGCAGAGCTGCATCAATGCACACAACGCAGAGCTGCATCAATGCACACAACGCAGAGCTGCGCCAATGCACACAACGCAGAGCTGCATCAATGCACACAATGCAGAGCTGCATCAATGCACACAACGCAGAGCTGCATCAATGCACACAACGCAGAGCTGCGCCAATGCACACAACGCAGAGCTGCGCCAATGCACACAACGCAGAGCTGCATCAATGCACACAATGCAGACCTCCGCCAATGCATACAAGGCAGAGCTCCGTCAATGCGTACAATGCAGAGCTCTATTCTGTCAGTGGGGATGTGGCGGTTTTTTCTTCCCTGCAAAGAACTTCCCATAGTAAAAGCAGCACACAGTACACAATCACTGGCTAGGCACACATTTACCTCTTTGATCATTCGGCCGAAAGCTCTATTTGTGGGGAAAAAATGACAGTTTATTATTTGGGTAAAGCATCGCACAACCCCGCACTATGTAGCAATATACAAAATGGCCTAAATTCATGAAGAAATATAAAATTTGTAATTTTTTTTTCTTTAGATATGTTTTTATAGCAGAAAGTAAAATATAGGGTACTTTTTTTTTTTTCAAAATTTCAAAAAATTGTTGGTCTTTTTTTCTTGCCCTGCAAGTCTTAATGAACAAGAGCAGAGATAAATCCAACACTTTATCCTGCCAGACAGAGCGGTGGTGTGTGACAGAGCTGTGTAGATCTCAGGACTGGATAAAAGATATCCTTTAGGCCCCTTTCACACACAGGGGTCCGTTGGCGGACTCCGCTTTTCTCAGCAGGGGATCGACCCGCTGATTCCCCACTGAGCAGGCGGATGGCAGCTCTGTCTCCGCGCTGTGTGCAGAGAGGGAGGTGTCAGATCCCTGCTGTTCTCTTTGGGGGAATCGGATGGGAAGGGACCCCGCCTGTCTGTTCTCATTCAATCAGATTTGACTGATCGGATGTCAGGTGGACATGTCTCCGCTGACGTCCGATGCCCCATAGAGTTGTATGGGGCATCCGTTCAGATCCGCCTGAAAAACTGACAGGCGGATCTGAACGGTCCGCCTGTGTGAAAGGGGCCTGATATCCATTTCATTGGTGTCTTCTATCCATTTCATTGGGGCCTTCTAGCCATTTCATAGGGGCCTGATATCCATTTCATTGGGGCCTGATATCCATTTCATTGGGGCCTGATATCCATTTCATAGGGGCCTTCTAGCCATTACATAGGGGCCTTCTATCCATTTCATGGGGTCCTTCTATCCATTTCATGGGGTCCTTCTATCCATTTCATGGGGTCCTTCTATCCATTTCATGGGGTCCTTCTATCCATTTCATGGGGTCCTTCTATCCATTTCATTGGGTCCTTCTATCCATTTCATTGGGTCCTTCTATCCATTTCATGGGGGCCTTCTATCCATTTCATGGGGTCCTTCTATCCATTTCATTGGGTCCTTCTATCCATTTCATGGGGGCCTTCTATCCATTTCATGGGGGCCTTCTATCCATTTCATGGGGGCCTTCTATCCATTTCATGGGGGCCTTCTATCCATTTCATTGGGTCCTTCTATCCATTTCATTGGTGTTTTTAGTGGTCTGCCTGGAGTTCAGCTTTCAGTCTAAATTTGGGGGATTTTTAATTTGTTCCGAGTGTCTGAAGTCCGCGCCAAAAACTTCAAGCGCAGCGTGGAGAACAAACGCATCGCCTTATCCAACCAATACACATGGCGGGTTTTCTGTTTTCCGCGCTAAGAATGACTTCACATTCCGGACATTTCTATGACAGACGCAAAACATTTTCATTGTTCTCGTTTCCTAAATCCGGTCAGACCAGCAGCAGTGAATCTGGGGGGGGGGGGGGGGTCACTGGAATGCTTCTATGGTGAATACAGGTAATAAGGATTTGTATACACTTCTGCTCCGGCGATGTGGCGGGAAGATGAAGACCACATGTCCTCTGAAGTTCTGGCTCTGCTCGCCTTCCTTTCATCCCGACAAGTGAATCCAGATGTTTCTCCAGACGCTGCAGCGACATCATATCCAGACCCGAAAAGTCAAGCCAGATATGCTCTGCCCAGATCACCCACAGCCAGACCCAACAAGCCGAACCAGATGTGTCTTCCGGCAGGTCTGGCTGAGCGGATAGAAAGTGCTATAAGACAGCCAAGAAGGAGTGGGGCCAGCAATGTACTGCATGTAAGAACTAGACCTGACAAATCAAACTCTGTGCATCAGCCAATGCTGGACATCTAACAGGACTTGTTCACTCCATGCTTTTCTCTCTGAAGAGCAACCCACATTCAGGTCGCTCTATAGGTCAATTTATAAGTGGTGCACCCCTAGCCTTAATCCTCTAAACCCTGCACTAGAGCGTCGCAAATGGGTTGCGCTCAGAGGGTGCAACACCTACCGAAAGCAACAGGGGGTAGAATTCCTATCGCAGCCAGAGCATGCATACAACCCTGGCCCCGTCCCTGCAGCTGAAGAGGGGCGGTTGGGACTTGGGAGGCAGTAAAAAGGTGATAAAAAGACCGGTTACCGCTGCTCTCTCACCTTGTGCAGAGTGACCGGTCTCGTCTCTGCCCCCTCCTGTAGTTTTCTGCAGACAGCCTGTAGTGGGTGGAGCCTGCTTGGACCCTCCTACAGCTCTGTTCTCAATCCCCTTGTGCACAGTGACTGGTCTTGTCTGTAGTTTTCTGGAGGTAGCTTGTAGTGGGTGGAGCCTGTTGGGCCCCTCCCATAGCTCCTCTTTTTCCTTGCGCAGGGTGACCGGTCTCGTCTCCGCCCTGTCCTATAGTTTTCTGCAGACAGCCTTGGGTGGGTGGAGCTTGCTGGACCCTCCCTACAGCTCTGCTCTCAATCCCCTTTTGCACAGTGACTGGTCCTGTGTGTAGTTTTCTGGAGGTAGCTTGTAGTGGGTGGGGCCTGCTGGACCCCTCCCATAGCTCCTCTCTCTCCTTGCGCAGGGTGACCGGTCTCGTCTCCGCCCCCTCCTGTAGTTTTCTGCAGACAGCCAGTGGCAGGTGGAGCCTACTGGGCCCCTCCTACAGCTCTGCTCTCAATACCCTTTTGCACAATAACTGGTCTTGTCTGTAGTTTTCTGGAGGTAGCTTCTAGTGGGTGGAGCCTGCTGGGCCCCTCCCATAACTCCTTTCTTGACTTGCGCAGGGTGACCGGTCCACCCCCTCCTGTAGTTTTCTGCAGGCAGCCTGTAGTAGGTGGACCCTGCTGGGCCCCTCCCACAACTCTCCTCTCTCTCCCCTTGTGTAGGGTGACAGGTCTGGTCTCTGCCTCCTCCTGCAGTTTTCTGCTGGCAGCCTGTAGTGGGTGGAGCCTGCTGGGCCCCTCCCACAGCTCTGCTCTCCGCATAGGCTATGTCCAGCACGCTGGCTAATTTTAACAAGGTAAAAATCTGAGTTTGCAAGACACTTGGAGCACACAAAGTCCGGCTTTAGGAAATGCTGTCAGACGGAAGCACAAAATTACATCTCCAACCTACAGAAAGGGCTGTAGTATCATTAATGGGACTTGGGGGTCATTTTTAGAAACAGACCATGTATGTGGGGGGAGGGGGGGGCTGCACAGAAAAAAAGAATGTTCTGAAAAGTCTTTGAAATGCACAAAGTATAAAAAATAGAATTACTGTGGGAGGAATGTATAAAACGGATGAACAAGTCTGGATAGAGTCATATGTGTAAACCGCCACCCCCCAGGGAAGATGAAATATTGCATAACTATGCAGTAAGGACCTGCTCTTTGCCCCGACTGAATGCCATTAAGAGAAGCAAGTTTGTATTATGCTGAATACGCCAGAATTTCAGTTCAAGGACTAGAACGCAGGGATGGGGGGGGGGGGGGGGGCTGCCACACACAGTGACAACAAAAGGGGGGGGGGGAGCGCACGAAACTTGATCGATTTACAAATTATTGCTGCTGCTTATATCCAAGCCCTCAGCGGCGGGGACCGGTCTAGTCGGTTTCTGCTTTAACTCCTTAGCGCCGATGGAATGCAAATCTGCAGCCTCTGCTTCAGGGGGTTGTACCGGGGTGATGGCTGCAGCTATAGGCGACACCCCCCCGGTACCGTTGTTTAGAGCCAACAGTCGGCTTTCTTGTAATGACAACCGATGAGGCTGAGCAGCCGCTCAGCTGTCATTACAAGGTGCGGGAGGGGACGCCCCGCCCTCGGCTTGCCCCGAGTCACCCTTCCCACTGGGAAGACCAGAGCGACCAGACGGCAAATCCGCCAGCTGATTGGAGTCCCCAACAAAGCCGCATTCGGCTCTGATCGGGTCTCCGATATAAAAACCCGGAAGTGATGTCATAACATCACTTCCCAGTACTGGAGCCTTAAAAGGTGCCAGATTTTATTTTTTTTTTTTTAAATGGCAGCATTCAAAAACAGCCAAACTTGGCGTTCTGAATGCTTTTAAGTACAGAGGAGGAGGGGTTTGGGGTCTTATAGACCCCAGATCTCTCCATAAAGAATTTTTTTTTTTTTTTAAAGAGGTTGTAAACCCTCTTGTATAACTTTTACCTATAGGTAAGCCTATATTAAGGCTTACCTATAGGTGCTATAAATATCTCCCAAACTTGCACCGTTTAGGAGATATTTACAGCACAAACTGCCGATGACGTCATCGGCGCAGGCGCTCTGAGGGAACGGCCACCCGTGCTGTTCCTTCAGAGCTCAGTGCCGTGAACGGCGGCTCCCGCGCGCATGCGCGGGAGTGATGTAATCGCGCCTCCGGCCAATCAGATGGCAGGAGGACGCGAACCCGGAAGCGGGACGGCAGGACACGTCGCCGTCCTGTGGCTGAGGTGGCGGCACAGCGGGGGCTTCGTTTTAAGGTAAGTACTACATAATGAGATAGTATGTGATGTATACTAGCTCATTATGCCTTTCTCTTTACAGGGCTTTTTTTTTCTCTTTTTTTTTTTTACTTTACTTCCTCTTTAACCACCGGAGGATTTTGCTGTCTTACGTCCAGGCCACTTTTTGCGATTCGGCATTGTGCGCCTTTAACTGACAATTGCGCGGTCATGCAACGAAATTTACGTCCTTTTTTTCCCCACAAACAGAGCTTTCTTTTGGTGGTATTTGATCACCTGTGCGATTTTTACTTTTTGCGCTATAAACAACAAAAAAAAAAAAAAAAAAAGCGTAAATTTTGAAAAAACAATATTTTTCACATTTTTTTTTATATGAAATTCCCCCCAAAAAAAAAAAAAATGTAAAAATCAAAATTTTTTTACATTTTTGGCCAATTTGTTTTCTGTTTCCTATGCTTGGTAAGAAAAAAAAAAATTACAATAAGCGTATTTTGTTTGGTTTGCGCAAAAGTTATCGCGTTTACTAACTAAGGGAAAGATTTGTCATTTTTGGTGGTTTTTTTTTTTTTAACGAGTAATGGCGGCAATCTGCGATTTTTTTTGCGGGACTGCGACATTGCGGCGGACAGATTGGACCCTTGACTGACATTTTTGACACTTTTGGGGGTACCAGTGACATTACTGCAGTAATCAGTGCTATACATATGCACTGTTACTGTAAAAATGACACTGGCAGGGAAGGGGTTCATTTTGTTGGAGAGGGAGGGGTTAATGTATGCCTGGTGCTTACTGACGTGTGTAGGGGGAGGGGACTGAGTGACACAGGGACAGATCGCATGTTCAGCTATGCTGAACCCTGCAATCTGTCCCTGCCTGTCACTTAGGAGATCCGCCCGCTCTGTTTACACAAGCGGGCGGATCTCCAGACTCGATTCCCCGACGATCGGGGAAGAGCAGCGGCTCTCCTCCCCTGGCCCGACTCCCGCTGTGAATGAATACAGCAGGAGTGAGCCTCCGGCGGCACGCACGCGCCACCGAGAAAGGGGAGTGTCTGGCGACGTAGGTCTACGTCGCCAGACGATAAGGAACCACTTTGCCACAGTAGAGCTCGAGTGAGCGGTCGGCAAGTGGTTAAAAGGTAAGTGCGACCCAGGACAGTTCAGAGGCTATCCATTGTGGAATGTACTAGCGCTGACTGTCCCGGGGGGATTTTTATTGAAAAAACATTTCCGAGGCTGGAGCTCCGAAACCGAAACCTGGAGGCTTTAGCACCCACTTTAACACGCACCAACTTGAATAGGTGCCATTGAAAAGAATGGGTTGCGACTTGTCATGCGGCTTTGATGTCCAAAGTCACATAAGTGTGTATTGAGCCCTAATCAAAACCCAACTAATTTCCCTTAGGAGCCCATTAACACTGTTGTATGGAAACTGACATAAACGGGACTGCGTATGCCGGGATGCACGGAACACACATGCATCCCTGTGTGGGTCAATGTGGCGCTCTCATGGGTGTACGCTGTAGTGAATAAAGCCTAATGCACCACAACAGCTCAGAGAATTGTGAATGAGCCCCCAGACAGGGAGGGCCTTCAATATCAACGCATATATGACTAAGGAATATAAAATGGGAATAGCTGGAATGTTGTGAATAGAACCAAAGCTTGCAGTTAGCAATGCATGGCAGTCTTCCAAGACACGGGCGGAAGTATGACTAACGGATGACATACAAGATTGAAGCAACAGGATAGTAATGAGCCGACTCTGCCAAGACGATCCGTGACCTCAGACCTTCATCAGCCTCACCAGATCTTTAATCATCCTTTGTGTCCCGAAGGCAACTAGTAATGTCTGGAATTCCTACAAAGAAACCTCAGAAGCCATAAAGCACCATTTTATTCTCTAGGGTCTCAATATTGCAACGACCACCATTTTATTCTCTAGGGTCTCAATATTGCAACGACCACCATTTTATTCTCTAGGGTCTCAATATTGCAACGACCACCATTTTATTCTCTAGGGTCTCAATATTGCAACGACCACCATTTTATTCTCTAGGGTCTCAATATTGCAACGACCACCATTTTATTCTCTAGGGTCTCAATATTGCAACGACCACCATTTTATTCTCTAGGGTCTCAATATTGCAACGACCACCATTATATTCTCTAGGGTCTCAGTTTAAAAAAAAAAAGAAAAAAAAAATTATATATATGCTTTTGCCCCAATCCTCTTCTCAGGTCCCTCTTTGCAGCTCCTGGCTCCTCCCTCCTATCGAGTGCCTCCACAGCAAGCAGCTCGCCATGGGGGCACCTCAGCCGAGCTGCAGCTCTGTCTATTCAGACACAGAGCTACTGTTTGGCCCCGCCCCCTCTCTCTCTCTCTTGACTGGATGACCTTGGTTGACAGCCACGGGAACCAATGGCGCTGCTGCTGTGTCTCAGCCAATTAGGAGATGACCAAGGGACTCGTGGACATCACTGGACAGAGATCGGGTTCAGGTAAGTATTAGGGGGTGCTGGGGGGGGCTGCTACACACGGAAGGTTTTTTTTTTTTTTTTTTTTTTTATCTTAATGCTTAGAATGCACCTTCTGACTTTACAACTCCTTTAAAGAGGTTGTAAACCCCCTTTTTTTTTTTTCTTTTTACCCTGAAAGACAAACACATAATGAGCTAGTTTGCATCGCATACTAGCTCATTATGAAATACTTACCTTAGAACGAGCCCCCGCCGTGCCGCCCGCTTACCTGTATGACGGGCGACATGTTCAGTCGCCTGTCTTCCGGGATCGCGGCATCCGGCCATCTGATTGGCCGGAGCCGCGGTGACGTTACTCCCGCGCACGCGCGCGGGAGCCGACGGTCACAGGACAGAGTTCTGAAGGAACGGCACGGGTGGCCGTTCCTTCAGAGCGCATGCGCCAGTGATGTCACTGGCTGCATTCAAGCTAAATATCTCCTAAACGGTACATGTTTAGGAGATATTTACAGTACCTATAGGTAACCCTTATCATAGGATCACCTATAGGTACAACTTGCCGAGGAGGGTTTACTTCCTCTTTAACCACTTGCTGACCGCCCACAGCATATATACTGTAGCAGGCTGGCTCGGCTGCATGAATCGGCGTACCTGTATGGCGATCCGCGGGAGCGATCCTGGGTGCGCGCAACCCTCCATTCGCTGGCGGGGAAGCCAATTCATGGTGCCGGCGGCCGCGATCGCTCCCCGTGGAGAGAGAACGGCGGTCTGCTGTTGTAAACACAGCAGACCATTGTTCTCTCAGGAGTCAGCCTCCTATTTAGGATCACAGGTCTTTGTGTTGACTCCACAAGCCCATCTCCCTCACAGTTAGAAAACACCCTCCAGGCATACGTTTAACCCTTTGATCGCCCCTAGGTTAACCCCTTTCCTTGCCAGTGTCATTATTACAGTAAAGAAAATGTATACCGCTCAGGTGGATCTATGTCCACAATCAGCCGTGGGTGCTGGACCTCGGATCGCCACCGGATAACAAGAACATGAATAGAAAGTGGCTGCACACCAAAACGATGACTTGAGAGTAGCAATGATTTATTTGTAGAAATCTGGATACAAGGTACAAGCACGCTGTTGGTCGTGTGAAACGCACGCGTCTACCATTTCCATTCGGTTGTACCTTGTATCCAGATTTGTACAAATAAATCTTTGCTACTATCAAGTCATCGTCTTGGTGTGCGGCCACTTTCTATTCATGTTCATTATTACAGTAACAGTGCATATTTTTAGCACTGATTACTGCAGTAATGTCACTGGTCCTCCCAAAAGTGTCAAAAGTGTCAGTTAGGGGTCCGATCTGTCCGCCGCAATGTCGCAGTCCTGCTAAAAATCGCAGATCGCCACCATTACTAGTAAAAAATAAATAAAACTGACAACATAAATCTTTCCCCTAGTTTGTAGACGCGATAACTTTTGCGCAAACCAATCAATATACACTTATTGTGATTTTTTTTAAACCAAAAATATGTAGCAGAAAACAAATTGGCCTAAAATTATGAAAAAAAAAATAGATTTTTACATTTTTTTTTATTGCGAATGTTATATAGCAGAAAGTGAAAAATATTGTTTTTTTTTTTTTTCAGAATTGTCGCTTTTTTTTGTTTATAGAGGGGAAAAAAAAAAAAAAAAAAATCGCACAGGTGATCAAATACCACCAAAAGAAATCTCTATTTGTGGGGGGGAAAAAAGGGCATCAATTTTATTTGGGTACAGCGTCGCACGACCCTGCAATTATCAGTTAAAGCAACGCAGTGCCGAATCGCAAAAATGGCCTGATCATTACGGGGGGGGGGGGGGGGGGGTAGGTTTCCAAGTCACGCGGCTCTCCCTCGTCGGGGGAACGCGTCTTATACTGGTTTTACCACCACATGGCCGTCATCCAACAGCAGGCAGATTTTATAGCGGTGGTAATATTTCCAGAGCTGCACCGTTAATCGCCGTACATCACAGGCTGCGACAGCTACGCTCCAATATTTCTCTTTAATCTTCTCTGGCTGGAGTTCAAATTCATTCTCTTTTCACATTGGTCATAAAACTGATCCGTGTGATCACAACATGCCGGTCACCCTACTCACAGTGACGTCACCGGTCACCCTACTCACAGTGACGTCACCGGCTCCTCAGGAATGGAGAGGCTTCGCTCTGTGGGTTCAGCTCAGAGTCCACCAGTGAGGATTCGTACAGATGGGACATCGCTGGCAGCAGATCCTGCAGGTTTCCCATTCTGACACAGATCACTTAATTCAACCAATTAGCTCAGCTGGCCTATTTTTATCCAATCGCTGAATGCGCTGAGATAAGACCTGCACTCAATAGGTAAGGTGGGCTCTGCATCATGGGTCTCCAAACTTCCTATACAAGGGGCCAGTGGGAGGAATAATGCCCCATCATTGGTGTCAGTGGGCGGAATAGTGTCCCATCGTTGGTGTCAGTGGGAGGAATAGTGTCCCATCGTTGGTGTCAGTGGGAGGAATAGTGTCCCATCATTGGTGTCAGTGGGAGGAATAGTGTCCCATCATTGGTGTCAGTGGGAGGAATAGTGTCCCATCATTGGTGTCAGTGGGAGGAATAGTGTCCCATCATTGGTGTCAGTGGGAGGAATAGTGTCCCATC
Source organism: Pelophylax lessonae (assembly GCF_965119305.1). Taxonomy (NCBI): domain Eukaryota; kingdom Metazoa; phylum Chordata; class Amphibia; order Anura; family Ranidae; genus Pelophylax; species Pelophylax lessonae. Next base: position 14,861,002 of record NC_138769.1, read on the forward strand.
ATTGGTGTCAGTGGGAGGAATAGTGTCCCATCATTGGTGTCAGTGGGAGGAATAGTGTCCCATCATTGGTGTCAGTGGGAGGAATAGTGTCCCATCATTGGTGTCAGTGGGAGGAATAGTGTCCCATCATTGGTGTCAGTGGGAGGAATAGTGTCCCATCATTGGTGTCAGTGGGAGGAATAGTGCCCCATCACTGGTGTCAGTGGGAGGAATAGTGCGCCATCACTGGTGTCAGTGGGAGGAATAGTGCGCCATCACTGGTGTCAGTGGGAGGAATAGTGCGCCATCACTGGTGTCAGTGGGAGGAATAGTGCGCCATCATTGGTGTCAGTGGGAGGAATAGTGCGCCATCATTGGTGTCAGTGGGAGGAATGGTGCGCCATCATTGGTGTCAGTGGGAGGAATGGTGCGCCATCATTGGTGTCAGTGGGAGGAATAGTGCGCCATCATTGGTGTCAGTGGGAGGAATAGTGCGCCATCATTGGTGTCAGTGGGAGGAATAGTGCCCCATCATTGGTTTCAGTGGGAGGAATAGTGCGCCATCATTGGTGTCAGTGGGAGGAATAGTGTCCCATCATTGGTATCAGTGGGAGGAAAAGTGCCCCATCATTGGGGTCAGTGGGAGGAATAGTGTCCCATCATTGGGGTCAGTGGGAGGAATAGTGCCCCATCATTGGTGTCAGTGGGAGGAATAGTGCGCCATCATTGGTTTCAGTGGGAGGAATAGTGCGCCATCATTGGTGTCAGTGGGAGGAATAGTGTCCCATCATTGGTATCAGTGGGAGGAATAGTGTCCCATCATTGGTGTCAGTGGGAGGAAAAGTGCCCCATCATTGGGGTCAGTGGGAGGAAAAGTGCCCCATCATTGGGGTCAGTGGGAGGAATAGTGTCCCATCATTGGGGTCAGTGGAAGGAACAGTGTCCCATCATTGGTGTCAGTGGAAGGAACAGTGCCCCATCATTAGTGTCAGTGGAAGGAATAGTGTCCCATCATTGGTGTCAGTGGGAGGAATAGTGTCCCATCATTGGTGTCAGTGGGAGGAATAGTGTCCCATCATTGGTGTCAGTGGGAGGAATAGTGCCCCATCATTGGTGTCAGTGGGAGGAATAGTGCCCCCTCATTGGTGTCAGTGGAAGGAATAGTTCCCTTATCGTTGGATGTCAGTGGGAGGAATAGTGCCCCATCATTGGTGTCAGTGGGAGGAATAGTGCGCCATCATTGGTGTCAGTGGGAGGAATAGTGCGCCATCATTGGTGTCAGTGGGAGGAATAGTGCCCCATCATTGGTGTCAGTGGGAGGAATAGTGTCCCATCATTGGTGTCAGTGGGAGGAATAGTTCCCTTATCGTTGGATGTCAGTGGGAGGAATAGTGCGCCATCATTGGTGTCAGTGGGAGGAATAGTGCCTCATCATTGGTGTCAGTGGGAGGAATAGTGCCTCATCATTGGTGTCAGTGGAAGGAATAGTTCCCTTATCGTTGGATGTCAGTGGGAGGAATGAACGAAGGAAGCTTTTGCAGTGGTCTTCGTTCCTCTCTGATTGGAGGGGATTACACTGATATCTCATATTTCCAAAAAAAAAAAAAAAAAACATAAAAATTTCCTTTTACATCAATCAGCTTGTAATCGGTGTCTCTTCAATCGCCTCAATCTTCAGCTCGGAGCAGATTTCCCCTTGAAGAGTCTCAGGCGGCTGACACAAGCCCACACACGTCAGTCACTGATCAGACACATCCAGGAAAGCCGCCTCACCGGATGACCTCATAGAGAAATGTATATATTTATCTATACACCATTACCTATCAATACCCAATGAGACTGCTGCCAAAAAGGCTTCCGTCATGCCCACTACATATTGTTGTAAAAAGAAAATCGTAATAAGCGTATATTGATTGGTTTGCACAAAGGTTATAGCGTCTACAAACTATGGGATATATACTGGATTTTTTAATTTTATTTTTATACTAGTAATGGCGGCGATCAGCGACCTATAGCGGGGCTGCGATATTGCAGCGGACAATTGGGCACTGACACTTTGTGGAAACCACTGACATTAATATTGTAATCAGTGCTAGAAATATGCACTGTCACTGTACTAAATGACAGTGGCTGGGAAGGGATAAACATCTAGGACGATCGAAGGGTTAGCTGTGTGCGCTGTTTTTGCCAAGGAAAAACTATGGATTTTATTCCCTGCTTTGTAGGGACACAAAATCCATTGCTTCCCCCTGTCAGAACGGAGCTCTGCCTTGTTTACATAGGCAGAGCTTCATTCTGGGTCTGTGGCGGGTGCCCACCGACATCCATTTCCCGACACCTGCAGATTGGCTTCTGCTGTGAGTAATCACAGCCTGCGCCTCCTGTAGGCGGAAGTGCAGAATCATATATTTAGAACGGCAGCCCTGTAACCGTATATCTACTATAGGGCGGTCGTGAACTGGTTAAATAAAACCTTTCCATTACAAGCCTTATTCATTTCTACATTCTGCAGGGTCAGAGGACTATAAATAAAGCCCGCAGGATTTTCTCCAACCCGCCTCAATGCAGCACTGAACAACGGCTTCTACCAAATCCACACGCCTGGCCCACGCTGGAGCTGCAGCAAAATGCACAACAATGCTCCTAGATTAAACCAGCCTTAGTCATCGCATGAATATTACATGAAGCAGCAACAACACGTGGCCCCGGACTGCCCCATGACACTTCCTGGATTCCAGAACACCGTGTCACCGACACCAGGAAGGTGACTCCAGGACAATCCCTCAGGTAATGTTATTCCTGGTAACCAGAAGAGCGACATCCACAGAATATATATTCATCATACGTGGGATAATGGCCTTGTGAGAGAGAAGAGAAAGCTTCTGCCACATATTCCTTATGTCCTAAGAAAAGGAAAGAAGTCAATATTCCGTTCTGAAATCGGTGTCACACCAATTCCGCATGGTAATATAGTGCTGGTCTACGAGTCAATGCCAAAAGTAAATCAGCGCAAAACCAATGTGACCAAAAAATGTGCAAATAATTATGAATGGCCGCTGTCACTGCACTGAAAACTAAACTTCAAACAGTGCTGTGCCACAAATATATGAATAAACCATGTAGTGCATACCATACCCATAACCATACCCATAGCCCTACCCATATAGTGCATACCATACCCATAATCCTACCCATAGCCCTACCCATATAGTGCATACCATACCCATAACCCTACCCATCACCATACCCATATAGTGCATACCATACCCATAACCATCACCATACCATACCCATCACCATACCATACCCATATAGTGCTTATCATACCCTCACCATACCATACCCATATAGTGCATATCATACCCATAACTATCACCATACCATACCCATAACCATACCATACCCATATAGTGCTTACCATACCCATCACCATACCTAAAACCATTACCATACCCATAACCATATAGTGCTTATCATACCCATATAGTGCATACCATACCCATCACCATATCATACCCATATAGTGCTTACCATACCCATCACCATACCCATAACCATCACCATACCCATATAGTGCTTACCATACCCATCACCATACCATACCCATATAGTGCATATCATACCCATATAGTGCTTACCATACCCATAACCATCACCATACCATACCATACCATACCCATATAGTGCTTACCATATCATACCCATATAGTGCTTACCATACCCATCACCATACCATACCATACCCATATAGTGCTTACCATACCCATCACAATACCATACCCATATAGTCCTCTGCCTCCTTCACTTCAACACCACGCCCCCCCCCCCCCCACTGTAGTGTCCACTGTCTCCCCTCCCACCACAGTGTTCTGTACCCCCCCCCCCAATGCTGGTTCCTCCGCCACCTGCACATCACCATTGTAGTGTCCTCTGCCGCCCCCCACCCCCCAATGCAATGTCCTCTGGCCCCTTCATATTAACCAACCGCCCCCCCCCCCCCCACTGTGGTGTCCTGTACCCCCAACGCTGTGTCCTCTGCTGCCTTCACATAACCCCCTCCCCACTGTGTCATCTGCCCCCTCCCCCCCCCCCCCCATAGTAGTGTCCTGTACCGCCCACCCAATGCTGTGGGAATCTTAATCTAGAGACCTTGGCGCCGGAGTCCCATTAGGTAACTTTATCTCTCCTGTATCCAACAAACACTAAAACAGTTTTCAGCAGACTGACTCGTAGATTAACCACTTGCTGACCGCCCCACGCAGATATACTGCGGCAGGGCGACTCGGCTGCGCAAAACTCACGTGATTTCGTGCAAGCAGTTTTGGCCGGAGCGGCAGTGATTGCCGCTGGCCTTCCGCGATCGTCAGGGAAACTGACAGAAGACCCGCCTGCTTATGTAAACAAAGCAGGCGAGTTTTCTGTCAGACAGGCAGGGAGAGATCAAAAGTTTCAGCTAAGCTACAACCCCCGATCTCTCCGTGCCTTTCACAGAGGCTCGGCGGCGGAGCAGAGGGCCGAACTTCCGAGGGACGGCGCAGCGGAAGGGTACATCTCAAAAACAGGTACCCGTTCCCCCCTCCCCTTGAAAGGTGCCAAATCTGGCACCGGAGGAGGGGAGGAGACAAAAGAGTGGAAGTTCCACTTTTGGGTGGAACTCGGCTTTAAGGGGGTAAAACCTTTCGGTCCAGAAGTGGTTAAAGTGTGACAGCGCAGAAAGCTGAAAATGGTCCTGGGCAGGAAGGGGAGGGTGGGTAAAAGTGCCCGGTATTGAAGGGGTTGAAGCCTGAAATCCACACGTAGATAAAAGTGTGCAGCTCTGTAATCATCAATGGCACTGCATCGCACCAAAGTCTACAACGTGCACCACAGCTGTGTAAACTAGTGATCGACCAATATTGGTTTTTTTACCGCCGATATTTTGGTCATCGGATATCATCTGCCGATATTTTTTTTTTTTTTTTAATCTCTAAAAAGGTACTGTGGTGGAGAGATCTGGGGGTCTAAAAGACCCCAAACCCCTCCTCTGCACTTAAACCATTCAAAATGCCAAATTTGTCTGTTTTGAATGCTGTACGTTTTTGAATTCAGCACCGCCAGTACCCGGAAGTGATGTCATGTCATGACATCACTTCCGGGTACTCTGCGGCGCCGAATTCAAAGAAATGGAGACTCAGACAGCGGCGGTGCAGATGGAGACCCGGTCAGACGGCGGCGGTGCAGATGGAGTCCGGGTCAGACGGCGGCGGTGCAGATGGAGTCCGGGTCAGACGGCGGCGGTGCAGATGGAGTCCGGGTCAGACGGCGGCGGTGCAGATGGAGTCCGGGTCAGACGGCGGCGGTGCAGATGGAGTCCGGGTCAGACGGCGGCGGTGCAGATGGAGTCCGGGTCAGACGGCGGCGGTGCAGATGGAGTCCGGGTCAGACGGCGGCGGTGCAGATGGAGTCCGGGTCAGACGGCGGCGGTGCAGATGGAGTCCGGGTCAGACGGCGGCGGTGAAGGTAGGATGCCGGGTCTCCCGGTGGGACAGGAGACCCAGGCGAGCCGCGGAAGGCAACGGAAAGGCGGGGTGGGGGGGGCGTCCACTCCCGCTCCTTGGAATGACAGCCGGGCGGCTTCTCAGCCACATCGGTTGTCATTACAAGACAGCCGACCATCGGCTATGGACGCCGGTACCGGGGTGATGCCTCTAGCTGCAGCCATCACCCTTGGTACAAGCACTTTCCTTAAATATCGGCAATATCGGTAAATCAAAAGGCCGATTACGAAATATCGGGGAAAGTGCATATCGGCCCTTGATATAATCGGTCGATCCTTAGTGTGAATGCATTCTCCGACAGCACAGAAAGTTCACAAGATTTCTGGCAGGATCTACTTTGCACTTATAAAAACAGACAAGAAAAGCCCAAAGAGGGGCAAAGAAGAGAAGTTTCTCGGGTTTATCTAATTCAGCGGAAGGCTTCCATGTCATGTGTGTGGGGAATGAAGGATCTTAGGATAGACTTCTCCTTTAATGTTTGTTGGTGGATAAGGACAGCTGCTCCGCTGCCAACAACTGCATGCAGGACTGGCAAATATTTGATTTGGCAATGTGACACGAAGCGGCATTCTCCCACTGTGCTTATCACAGATCAGCTGCTGTTCTGCTTCCTCGGCTGCTACCTTTACAGGCGGGAACATGTGACTTCATCTCCACCAACTGCTGCCATTGACGCCCAATACGCTTAGTGCCAGCTCTGGATTGGCAGCTGAACGCCACCGCTGGCAACACGCGATTATTACAACTAAGGATAGAAGGAATACACCTAAAGGGTCGCAAAACCCGTATAAAAAAAAAAAAAAAAAAAAAAAGATCAATAAATGGATTATTACATGCTTTTCATACTCAGTCACTATGAGATTTAATTTCTGTATTCTGCAAAAAAAAAAAAAAAAAACCTGATCTCCCCCTTCTGTCCATGTCTCCAATCCAGCTGGGGATTTTGCAGAGCAGTGTTTGCAGCTCTGCACATGCTCAGTTTTCTCAGCTGGGCATCACCTCCCTATCCCATCTGAGCAGCCCCTAGAGTCAGAGCCGCCCAGGGCGCAACTCAGCAGGCGGCGCCAGCATCCTGCCTGCTGCACCCAGTCCCAGGATCAGTATGGACTGGAGGCTGCGGGCGGTGCCCCACATGCTGTGAACTGTGCCGCCGCCCGCCTGGGCGCTTTTGTGAGCTGAGTCAGGGGGCTGAGGGCTCATAGGAAAGCATTGAGGTGGTGACACGCATGCGCATTGTTTCCCCTGCCGACCACGTCAGCCGGCGGGGGGGGGGGGGGGGGGGGAGACCTAATGTGCATGTGAGACAAAGGAGAGCAGGAAAGCCTGACCCAGTGCCGAGCGAGGTAAGTCACTCACTGAAGGGGTTTTAACCAACTTGGGATGGGGGGGGTGGGAGCACTGGGAGGGAGAGAGCGGCGCCGGCACAAGTTTAAATTATAACTGCCAGTCTGCCGACCCCCCCCATTACATGGTCTGACTAACGCAATAGTAAAACGTTTTAGGCTTATGGAAGTGTATGTGTGCTAGGGCGCCAAAAAACCTTGCACCGGCCCTGAATGGAGTCACACATGTGGGTGCCATATACTAGGGATCGACTGATATTTTCTCAGGGCCGATACCGATTTTTCCTGCCACCCTTCAGGCCAATATTAGGTGCCGATATTCTATACGGTGGACCTTCAGAGCTCCTTTCCGGAAAGTGAAATCCCGTGTGCATGCGCGGCAGTGACGTCATCGCGGCTCAGGCCACTCACAGCGCCGGAGCTGCTGAACTCAGACAGAACATGACAGCTGAGGGAGCATGACAGCGATGCATACTAGCACATTATGCCATTGTCCTGCAGGGTTTTTTTTTTCTCACGGGATACTACCGCTTTAAGACTCCAGTAACCGGAAGTGATGTCATGACATTGCTTCCAGGTTACAACATCGGAGTCCCGATCAGAGCTGAATCCGGCTTTGTACAGGTCTTAAGCCAGCCGACGTAAGTGTTTTTTTGCAGGTGTTAGGAGGAAGGCATTGACATCTAACAAAAATGCCTGTAATCAGCCAAAAAAAGAAGCTCATGTACTTTGAGCTTCAGGCGTTTTGCTTCAGGCAACAAAATGCTCCTATGTGAACAGGGGGTCATTGAAATGAATAGAATTTTGCTTGTTGGGTGTTTTTGGGTTTTTAGAGATTAGCATTTTTGGAGCTGAAAAACGCTCAGGTGTGAACAGGCCAGGGCCCAAAGAAACGTCTGATAAAAGCCCAAAGAAACCCGGGGAAAAAAGCCTAAGGCCCCTTTCACACAGGCGGACCGTTCAGATCCGCCTGTCCCTTTTTTTTGGCGGATCTGAACAGTCCCCCCATGTATCTCTATGGGGGCATCGAATGTCAGCGGAGACATGTCCTCTGACATCCAATCCGTCAAATCTGGACAGATGGAAACCCTATTTTCCATCCGTCCAGCGGATCGGATGGGATCAGATGAGAACGGACCGGCGGTCCGCTCCCATCCGATTCCCCCATAGAGATGTATGGGGCTCTGACAACTGTGTCTCTGCACACAGTGCGAAGACACAGCTGTCATTCTCCTGCTCAGCAGGGGATCGGCGGATCAATCCCCCGCAGAGGAAAATGGAGTCCATCCGACGGACATCCTGTGTGAAAGAGCCCTAAGAATCCATTCCCACCTAAGCGTATCGATTTCAGGCATTTTTTTGGGCTTTTCTCAGGCATTTTTTGCAGGTGTTTGGAGGAAGGCATTGATACATCTAACAAAAACGCCTGTAATCTGCTAAAAAAAAAAAAAAAAGAAGCTCATGTACTTTTCTGAGCTTCAGGCGACAAAGCGCTCATATGTGAACAGGAGCCATTAAAATGAATGGGATTTTGCTTGTTGGGCGTTTTGAGACTTCAGAGATGAGCGATTTACCAGCTGAAATACGCTCAGGTGTGAACAGGGCCCAAAGAAATGCCTGAAAACGATACGCTGAGATGTGAATGGAGCTTTAGAGTTACAGAGGTGGTCCAACGTCAGAATTATTGCCCTCGTCATAACGTTCGTTGGGATACCAAAATACCTGCCATGGGGGGGCTAACTACGCCCCTGAATGCATACGGCTCTAAACCACAGATTTCCGCCGCAGAGTATTTCAACCCTGAGTAGACTTTGACAGAAAGCGTGGCTGGACGCGGCACCCATCCCTCCCAGACGCATTAAAAAAAACATCCTGATTGGAGGGGGTGGGGGTTGGATGCTCGGCATGCATCCATGTGGCTCTATGGAGACGCTGCAATGTTGCAGCCGGCATCCAATTTTCAAGCACAAGTCCAGACCTCAGGCCTCGGTCACTTCTATGCAATTTATTTATTTTGCATTCTTTTATTAAAGAATTTTAAAGTATTACAATGCGAAGAGAACATGAAAATCACTCATTACAAGAAAATCGGTTTGCTTTTCATCGATTTCTGCAGTGCTTTTTTGTGGTGCATTTTTTTTTTTTATGCAAAGACATGCTGGTAGGCTAATTGGCTCCTGTCTAAACTGGCCCCAGTATGTGTGAATGTGATTTCAGGGACCCTTAGATTGTAAGCTCCTTGAGGGCAGGGAATGATGTGAATGTGTAATGTATATGTAAAGCGCTGTGTAAATTGACGGCGCTATAGGAGTACCTGAAATAAATAGACTAGCGCCTTTCTCCCAAAAAGCACTAAAAAAAAAAAAAAAACTCATGGGTGTGAACGCGTCCCATAGGAAACCATATTAAATGGACTGTAGCGCGTTACAGCAAAAAGCACCAAAAAAAAAAAAAAGAAGAAAACAGAAATAGGTCTAAAATGTTATTTTGAGTGGAGGTGGAGTCTAGTTAATAAATAAATGGACTACCGCCTTTCTGCCAAAAAACACTAAAAAAAAAAAAAAAAAACTCATGGGTGTGAATGTATCCCTAAGGAAACCATGTTAAATGGACTGTAGCGCGTTTCTGCAAAAAGCACAAAAAAATTAAAAAAAATTAAAAAAAAACAGGAATAGGTCTAAAATGTTATTTTGAGTGGAGGTGGAGTCTAGTTAACCACTTACCGCATATCGACGTTGGGCTACATCGGTAAACTTTGCGGGCTTATACCGGGATGATGCCTCTAGCCAGAGGTGTATTTTGGTTTTGTGCTGCCCTAGGCAAGAATAAAATTGCGCGCCCCCCCCCCCCCATATACATTTTTCCCACTCATTTTTTAACGGATGTAACCCCCTTCAAATTTGAAGAACTACAAGTCCCAGTATGAACCCCTGAGATCTCACGAGAGGGGGGGGGTAAGAGGGGGTGGGAGGGAGAGAGGGCGTGAGGGAGAGAGAGTGGGGGTGAGAGAGAGAGAGAGTGGGGTGAGAGAGAGAGAGAGTGGGGGTGAGAGAGAGAGAGAGTGGGGGTGAGAGAGAGAGAGAGTGGGGTGAGAGAGAGAGAGAGTGGGGGTGAGAGAGAGAGAGAGTGGGGGTGAGAGAGAGAGAGAGTGGGTGGGGGTGAGAGAGAGAGAGAGTGGGGGTGAGAGAGAGAGAGAGTGGGGGTGAGAGAGAGAGAGAGTGGGGGTGAGAGAGAGAGAGAGTGGGGGTGAGAGAGAGAAGTGGGGGTGAGAGAGAGAGAGTGGGGGTGAGAGAGAGAGAGTGGGGGTGAGAGAGAGAGAGTGGGGTGAGAGAGAGAGAGTGGGGGTGAGAGAGAGAGAGTGGGGGTGAGAGAGAGAGAGTGGGGGTGAGAGAGAGAGAGGGGGGATGAGAGAGAGAGAGAGGGGGGATGAGAGAGAGAGGGGGGATGAGAGAGAGAGGGGGGATGAGAGAGAGGGGGGGGATGAGAGAGAGAGGGGGGGATGAGAGAGAGAGGGGGGGGATGAGAGAGAGAGGGGGGGATGAGAGAGAGAGGGGGGGGATGAGAGAGAGAGGGGGGGGATGAGAGAGAGAGGGGGGGGATGAGAGAGAGAGGGGGGGATGAGAGAGAGAGGGGGGGGATGAGAGAGAGAGGGGGGGGATGAGAGAGAGAGGGGGGGGATGAGAGAGAGAGAGGGGGGGGATGAGAGAGAGAGGGGGGATGAAGAGAGGGGGGATGAGAGAGAGAGGGGGGATGAGAGAGAGAGGGGGGATGAGAGAGAGAGGAGGGATGAGAGAGAGAGGAGGGATGAGAGAGAGAGGGGGGATGAGAGAGAGAGGGGGGATGAGAGAGAGAGGGGGATGAGAGAGGGGGAGAGAGAGAGAGAGAGAGAGAGAGAGAGAGGGGGTGAGAGAGTTAACCACTTACCGCATATCGACGTTGGGCTACATCGGTAAACTTTGCGGGCTTATACCGGGATGATGCCTCTAGCCAGAGGTGTATTTTGGTTTTGGTGCTGCCCTAGGCAAGAATAAAATTGCGCGCCCCCCCCCCCCCCCATATACATTTTTCCCACTCATTTTTTAACGGATGTAACCCCCTTCAAATTTGAAGGACTACAAGTCCCAGTATGAACCCCTGAGATCTCACGAGAGGGGGGGGGGGTAAGAGAGAGTGGGGGTGAGAGAGAGAGAGAGAGAGAGTGGGGGTGAGAGAGAGAGAGAGAGAGAGTGGGGGTGAGAGAGAGAGAGAGAGAGAGAGTGGGGGTGAGAGAGAGAGAGAGAGAGAGAGTGGGGGTGAGAGAGAGAGAGAGAGAGAGAGTGGGGGTGAGAGAGAGAGAGAGAGAGAGAGAGTGGGGGTGAGAGAGAGAGAGAGAGAGAGAGTGGGGGTGAGAGAGAGAGAGAGAGAGTGGGGGTGAGAGAGAGAGAGAGAGAGAGAGAGAGTGGGGGTGAGAGAGAGAGAGAGAGAGAGAGAGTGGGGGTGAGAGAGAGAGAGAGAGAGAGAGAGTGGGGGTGAGAGAGAGAGAGAGAGAGAGAGTGGGGGTGAGAGAGAGAGAGAGAGAGAGAGTGGGGGTGAGAGAGAGAGAGAGTGGGGGTGAGAGAGAGAGAGAGTGGGGGTGAGAGAGAGAGAGAGTGGGGGTGAGAGAGAGAGAGAGTGGGGGTGAGAGAGAGAGAGAGTGGGGGTGAGAGAGAGAGAGAGTGGGGGTGAGAGAGAGAGAGAGTGGGGGTGAGAGAGAGAGAGAGTGGGGGTGAGAGAGAGAGAGAGTGGGGGGAGAGAGAGAGAGAGTGGGGGGATGAGAGAGAGAGAGTGGGGGGATGAGGAGAGAGAGTGGGGGGATGAGAGAGAGAGGGGGGGGGATGAGAGAGAGAGGGGGGGGGATGAGAGAGAGAGGGGGGGGGATGAGAGAGAGAGGGGGGGGGGATGAGAGAGAGAGGGGGGGGGGATGAGAGAGAGAGGGGGGGGGGATGAGAGAGAGAGGGGGGGGATGAGAGAGAGAGGGGGGGGGGGAGAGAGAGAGGGGGGGGATGAGAGAGAGAGGGGGGGGGATGAGAGAGAGAGGGGGGGGATGAGAGAGAGAGGGGGGGATGAGAGAGAGAGGGGGGGGATGAGAGAGAGAGGGGGGGGATGAGAGAGAGAGGGGGGGGTGAGAGAGAGGGGGGGGATGAGAGAGAGAGGGGGGGGAGAGAGAGAGAGGGGGGAGAGAGAGAGGGAGGGATGAGAGAGAGAGGGGGGATGAGAGAGAGAGGGGGGATGAGGAGAGGGGATGAGAGAGGGGATGAGAGAGGAGAGAGAGAGAGAGAGAGAGAGAGAGAGAGAGAGAGAGAGAGAGGAGAGAGAGAGAGAGAGAGAGAGAGAGAGAGAGAGAGAGAGAGAGAGAAAGAGTAGGGGGATGAGAGGGGGGGGGGGTGAGAGAGAGAGCGAGAGACAGGTGGATTAGAGAGAGAGAGGGGGGGGGTGAGAGAGGGGGGGTGAGAGGGGGATGAAGAGGATAAGAGAGAGAGAAGAGAGAGAGAGAGAGAGAGAGAGAGGAGGGGTGAGAGAGATGAGAGAGGAGGGGTGAGAGAGGTGGTTCTAGCAACCAGTGGCCAATAGTGTCTCAGGTGGAGGGGGTGGCTTTTTTGCTGCCCCCCTGCAAAAGTGCCGCCCTAGGCCTGGGCCTTGTTGGCCTAGGCCAAAATACAGCACTGCCTCTAGCTAGAGACATCATCCCGGTACCGTGGTTTGAAGCCGACGGTCGGCTTTCCGTCGGTAACGACCGATGCGGCTCGGGAGCCGCTCGATCGTTACCCGGGGGGGGGGGGGCGGGAGGGGACGCCCCCCCCCCCCCTCCCACCGCCTTCCGTGGCTTTGCTCGGGGCTCCCGTCCCACCGGGAGCCCCGAGCACCCAGCCGGCACGTCCGCCGGCTGGATGGAGTCCCGATGAATGCCGGAAACGGCATCGATCAGGTCTCCGATGACGTAACCCGGAGGCAGCGTCCATGACGTCACTTCCGGGTTACTGTGCTGCAAAAGGCGACAGTTTTAAAAAACGGCTGTATGCAAAAATGCCGTTTTCAGCGTTTTGCATACAGGGAAGTGTAGTGGAGGGGTTTGGGGTCTTTTAGACCCTCGATCCCTCCATAAAGAGTACCTGTCACTGCATATTGGTGTTACAAGGGATGTTTACATTGCTTGTGACAGCAATAAAAGTGATAAGATTTTTTTTTTTTTTTAAAATCCTGTAATAAAGTTGAAAAAAAAATAAAAAATAAATAGGAAAAACAAAAATTTAGTCGCCCCCGTCACCGTTCGCTCGCGCACAAAATAAAACGTATACGCAAGTCGAGCCGCGAATTAAATCGCTGTTCAAACCCCACATGTGAGGTATCGCCGCGATCGCCAGAGCGTGGGCAATAATTTAAAAAAAAAGAGCTACACTCTACCTCTAAACTGGTAACCGTTAAATAAATTTAAAGCGTCGCAGATTGAGATCTCTATTGACCGTAGTTTGTCGCCATCCCACGGGGGGGGCGCAATTTTAAACCGTAACATGTTGGGTATCTATTTACTCGGCGTGACATCATCTTTCACAATATATAAAAAAAATGGGCTAACTTTACTGTTTAGTATTTTTTTAAATGCAGTGAAATGTGATTTTTCACATTTTTTCCAAAAAAATGGCGTTTTAAAGACCGCTGCGCAAATACCGCATGACAAAAAATTTTGCAATGACCGACATTTTTATTCTCCAGAGTCTTTGCTAAAAAAATATATATAATGTTTGGGGGGTTCTAAGTAGTTTTCTAGGAAAAAATACTGGTTATAACTTGTAAACAAAAAAAGTGTCCGAAATAGGGCTGGGGCTTAAGTGGTTAATAAATGGACTAGCGCCTTTCTGCCAAAAAGCACAAAAAAAAAAAATGCATGCGTATGAACGAGTCCCATAGGAAACCATGTTAAATGGACTGTAGTGAGTTTCTGCAAAAAGCACCAAGAAAAATAAATAAATAAATAAAAAACAACACGCATAAGTCTAAAATAATATTTTGAGAGAGGTGGACTGATGTGAATGTAAAATGTGTATTTAAAGCACTGTGTAAATTGACTACATTATAGAAATACCAGAAATAAATAGACTAGCAACTTTCTGCCAAAAAACACTAAAAAAAAAAAAAAGCATGGGTGTGAACGCGTCCCATAAGAAACCATGTTACTGTATATAGACTGTAGCGCGTTTCTGCGAAAAGCACAAAAAAAAATAAATAAATAAATAAAAAATGGAATAGGTCGAAAATGTTATTTTGAGTAGAGGTGGAGTCTAGTTAATAAATAGACTAGCACCTTTCTGCCAAAAAGCACTTAAAAAAATAAAATAAAAACTAAACGCATTCCATAAGAAACCATATTAACCACTTAAGCCCCGGAAGATTTTACCCCCTTCCTGACCAGGGGGTATTTTGCGATTCGGCACTGCGTGACTTTAACGGACAATTGCGCGGTCGTGCGACGCTGTACCTAAACGAATTGGACGTCCTTTTTTTCCACAAACAGAGCTTTCTTTTGGTGGTATTTGATCACCTGTGCGATTTTTTGATCACGCGCTATAAACAAAATAAGAGCGTCAATTTTGCAAAAATAACAATATTTTTCACATTTTTTATATGAAATTCCCCCCAAAAAAAAAGTAAAAATCTAAATTTTTTAAAATTTTCGGCCAATTTGTTTTATGCTACCTATGTTTGGTAAAAAAAAAAAAAATCCCAAAAAGCGTATTTTTATTGGTTTGCGCAAAAGTTTTCGCGTTTACTAACAAAGGGAAAGATTTTTGTCATTTTTGTTGTTTTTTTTTAACGCGTAATGGCGGCGATCTGTGATTTTTTTTGTGGTACTGCGACATTGCGGCGGACAGATCGGACCCTTGACTGACATTTTTGACACTTTTGGGGTTACCAGTGACATTTCTACAGTAATCAGTGCTATACATATGCACTGTTACTGTAAAAATACACTGGTTGTGAAGGGGTTAACTTTATTTGGGAGGGAGGGGCTGTGTGTATCCCTAGGGGCGTGCTTTCTACTGTGATTGGCTGTGGCTTGAGCTGTAAGGACACTGATCAACGGATCTACATACTAGATCCGTGTGATCAGTGTCTTTACAGCAAGGAGAATGACAGGTGGCTTGTTTACACAAGCTGCCTGACATTCTCCCTCTCCCCCGCCGATCGCCGAGTGACCGGCGGACATCGGGTCCGCTGGTCACACGCGCGGGGGGGGGGGGGTCCGTGACCACGCGGGGGCGCGCGCTCGCTCCCTAGACCCTCACAAGCAAGTGACGTAGCCCTACGTCACTTTGCCTGTGAGGGGCTGACTGCCGACGTAGATCGGAGTTAGGCAGTCGGCAAGTGGTTAAATGGACTGTAGCGCGTTTCTGCCAAAAAGCACCAAAAAAAAAAAAAAAACACACACGCATAGGCCTAATATTATATTTTGAGTAGAAGTGGACTGATGTGAGTGTGCAATGTATATGTAAAGCGCTGTGTAAATTGACGGCACTATATGAGTACCTGAAATAAATAAAACTAGCGCCTTTCTACCAAAAAGCACTAAAAAAAATAAAAATAAAAATAAATTAAAAAAAAAAAAAAAAAACTCATGGGTGTGAACGTGTCCCATGAGAAACCATATTAAATGGACTGTAGCGCGTTTCTTCAAAAAGCACCAAAAAAAAAAAAAAAAAAAAAAAAAAACAGGAATAGGTCTAAAATTTTATTTTTAGTAGAGGTGGAGTCTAGTTAATAAATAAAATAGCGCCTTTCTACCAAAAAGCATAAAAAAAAAAAAATGCACGCGTGTGAACGCGTCCCATAAGTAACCATATTAAATGGACTGTAGCGCGTTTCTGCAAAAAGCACCGAAAAAATAAAAAAAAAATAAAACCACACACACATAGGCCTAAATATATTTTGAGTAGAGGTGGACTGATGTGAGTGTGCAATGTATATTTAAAGCGCTGGGTAAATTGACGGCTCTACACAAGTACCTGAAATAAATAGACTAGCGCCTTTCTCCCCAAAAAAAACAAAAAAAAAAACGCACACGTGTGAACGCATCCCATAAGAAACCATGCTAAATGGACTGTAGCGCGTTTCTGCAAAAAGCACCAAAAAATAAATATAAAACACACACATAGGCCTAAAATGATATTTTGAGTAGAGGTGGAGTCCAGTTAACCCCCCCCCCCCCCCAGTTTATAAAGCTGGCTAGATGCAGTCACAGATTCTGACCTATCAGATCCATACGCAGTGTGAAGGCCTACTTGGAAGAGCCAATCATACGATTACTACCAATAATATACATTTATCCCCCCCCCCCCCAGGATGTGACATTTTATAGATATTTCATATTTCATGGATAAAACATTCAGAAAGAAGCTCTCAGTAAGAGAAGATTTTGGATGCATGTGGCTGGTTTTTAGCTGCGCCCTTTGCAGGGGTCTGATGGAGAAAGTCAGTGCCCCCCCCCCCCCATATTGCACAGGGGGTGCATGGTGCAGCCTACCCTGAGATGTGTGGCACAGCCTATCTGGGTGGTGGGGGGCATGGCACAGCGCAGGTCTGCAGCCAGCATCTCTCTGCCTACTGAAGGTGAAGAAGGGTGGGGTTGGAGGAACAGCGATAAAGAACAGCGGGGTGGGGGGGCTCATCTGCCACCAGACTGGGAGATCCATAGAAGCCAGTGGCAGAGATTGGAGTCTCTGCCCAGCGGATGTGAGGGAGGGATCTGCTGGGAGCAGAGAGGGGCCCTTCCTGGTGATGGGGAGCCGTAAGGCTGCATTTAAGGTGGGGCTCTGTCTGTCTGTCTGTCTGCACGCCTATGAAGACAGCTGCATAACTGCTACACCGAGGAGAAGAAAATCCTCCCCGCTGGGGGGGGGGGGGGGGGGGGAAGCTGAATGGAGCTGCTGAGAGGAGGAGAGAGGAGCCATGAAAAGGACACCCATCTCCATTATTCTCTCAGCCTCTCTATAGTATTTAACCGTGCAGCTGCCTGCAATGGGCTGCAGCAATGGCGGATGGGGGGGGGGGGTCAGGATTCTGACAGCTGTGACATTAAATGGGGCCTGGTGTTGTGGCATCAGACGGCAGCCCAGAGGACACGCAGTGAGGTCACAGCAATTATAATAAACACGGGGGAGGGGGGGTTATATTATAGGACCAAAGCTCTGTATTCTGCAGAGCGACTGCAGCCTCCAACACACCTTTCCAGCCAGGGAGGGAGGGCATGCTGGGACTTGCAGTTCAGTGGGCTCTGCAGGCTACAGACAACCCCCCCCCCCCCCCCCCCCACATTAAACCCTTTACACCTCCAGACTACAAAAACCTTTACAGTTCTGATGAGAGGAGAATATCTCTGCCATGAGATACTGAGGGGGCAACTGCACCACCCCCGACCCGCAGCATGTATGTGACACCATTACAGTGCGCATTACCGCCTCCTACAGTCACTGATAGGTCTGCACCATACCACTCTACTGAGATAAGCTGGCACCATCCTGCCCACTGCATTACCCAAATCTCACCACAGCTGCCTCACTGCTTCCTATACATCATGTCTACCCCCCCCCTCCATGGCACCGGCTTTTCATACAACTCAGGGATGCAAGTACCTTTAAATGTGCCCACCTCTGTGCCCGCGCCTCCCAATAAAGGTGCCCATGCCTCCCAATAAAGGTGCCCATCTCTGTGCCCATGCCTTCCAATAAAGGTGCCCACCTCTCCCAATAAAGGTGCCCACCTCTGTGCCTGCATCCACCAATAAAATTGCCCACCTCTGTGCCAACGTCCCCCAATAAAGGTGCCCACCTCTGTGCCAACATCCCCCAATAAAGGTGCCCACCTCTGTGCCAACATCCCCCAATAAAGGTAACCACCTCTGCCAACGTCCCCCAATAAAGATGCCCGCCTCTGTGCCAATGTCCCCCAATAAAGGTGCCCACCTCTGCCAACGTCCCCCAATAAAGGTGCCTGCCTCTGTGCTAACGGCCCCCAATAAAGGTGCCCACCTCCGTGCCAACGTCTCCCAATAAAGGTGCCCACCTCTGTGCCAGCATCCCCCAATAAAGGTGCCCACCTCTGTGCCAACATCCCCCAATAAAGGTGCCTGCATCTCCAAATGAAGGTGTCCACCGATGTGCCAACATCCCCCAATAAAGGTGCCTGCATCTCCAAATGAAGGTGTCCACCGATGTGCCCGCATCCCAATAAAGGTGTCCACATTTCCCAAATAAGGTGCCCACATCCCCCAATAAAGGTGCCCACCACTGTGCCCGCATTCCCCAATAAAGGTGCCCACCTCTGTCTCATCTCCCAATAAAAGTGCCTGCATCTCCTAATGAAGTTGCCCACCTCTGTACCCGCATCCCAAAAAAGGTGGGCACATTTCCCAATAAAGGTGCTCACATCCCCCTATAAAGATGCCCATCACTGTGCCCACATCCCCCAATAAAGGTGCCCACCTCTGTGCCCGCATCTCCAAATAAAAGGTGCCCACCACTGTGCCCAAATCTCCCAAAAAAAGGGGCCCATCTCCGTCTCATCTCCCAATAAAGGTGCCCACCTATGTGCTTGCATTCCCCAAAAAAGGTGCCCACCTGTGCCCGCATCTCCCATTTAAGCTGCCCACTACCGTGCCCATGCCTCACATCAAAGGTACCCACATCTGGGTATAAGACATTAAAAAAAAAAAAAAAAGTACCCATTTCTGTACCCGCACCTATTAAAGGGGCCTGATTCTGTGCTGGCACCACCTTTGTAATGTGCTCACTTCTGTGGCTATGCCTCTCATATAAGTTGCCTACGCCTCTAACTAAAGATGCCCACTTTTCTGCCAGCCGCTCTCTTCTATGCCCACGCCTCCCAGTAAAGGTGCCCACATCTGTGCCCATATCTCCAATTAAAGGTGCCTACTTCTGTGTTTGCACTTTCCCATTATAGTTGCCCTCTTCTCCGCCTATATCTCCCAGTAAAGATGCCCATGTATCCCATTAAAGGTACCCACTTTTGTACTCGTTCCTCCCAGTAAAGGTGCCCAATTCTGTGCCTCCAAATAAAGCCACAGCTCACGTTGTACAGCAGAGGAGAGGCGCCCGTTGGTGTGGAGCCGTGGCTTTAGAGGAAGATACGGGCACAATTCTGGGCACCTTGGAAGGGAAGCATGGGTACAACACTGGGCAGTTATGGGCATGACTCTAGGAAAGGAGTCCACCAGCAATGTGCCATTTGATCCCAGTAGATGGGATGGCGCAACCATTCATTACCAGCAAGCATTATTTCATACTGATGACAGGTTCTCTTTGATGACATCATAGATTAGAGCTTTCTTAGCCCACCCTAAGCACGGACCCCCATCACAGCCAAGCATGACAGATGGGCCTTGGCACCTAACCAGCAGGTGCCTCCCTTCCAATGGTCCTGGCCAGCTTGGCGGGCACATAACACAATCAGGTGGGGGGGGGGGGGGGTGTTGGATACTCACGGCTCACTTTCATGCTGCCAAAGGATGACGGCTGTTGCACGGGCTTGCAGCTCTCTGCAAAGGAAGTGGTTCTCGGCCTCCCCGACATGGTGCTCCTCCTTCACTTCGTTATAAAAGCCAGACAGAGGACAAAAACATCAAGACCCTGGCCCCAGCCAAGCAACCGTTCACCCCCCTTTTTTTTTTTATTAAAACAGGATGATTCTTCGAAGAAGGGGGAAAAAGGGGGTTCTAAAAACAGTTGGGGTCCCGGCACCCCCTGCGTACTGTCACGGTGTGCCGCCGCCTCCTCCCGGTGTCTGCTTAGGTCACTCGTTCTCCAGCATACCTCGGCTCGGCTCCTCGGGGACACAATATGGCAGCGGCCGGGAAGCGAGTCACAGGCCCATGTAGTGATAAAAGAGAATAAAACACCCGGGGGGGGGGGGCTAAAATGTGGAGGGGGGGGGGTCCTCAGTCCTGAATGGCGAGGTGAAGGCAGTCCTCCAAGGTGGATGATTCCGTTATCAGAGATCCCAGGATGAGGCGCCGCTCTTTTTCTGAAGGGCTTGGTTTTTGGGGTGTCACCGGCGTAGAAGGGATCTGTCCAGGCTTTGAATTTCGGGGGGGGGGTCTCAATTTGACCGGATACAGGTGCAGTAAAGATTATCTTGGGGGGATCATGAGGTCTAGACTTTTGGGGGTGGCAATTCGGAGTCAGGTCAAGTGATGAACCCTCTTTGTCAACTCTAGAGGAGATTTGGGGGGGCTAACAATTATGGGGGGGTCCCTCAGTCCTGATATGATAAGGTTAGGAGGCTAATTTAGGGTTCTTTGGGGGTTCCTTCAATACTTGGATGATAATTTTGGGGGGTCTTAGTGTTGAGGTCTTGGTTTTGGATGTCTCTTCAGTCCTTGGTTGATATTTTGGGGGTCCTCAGTCCTTGGGTGATAATCTTTGGGGGGTCCTTAGTCCTAAAGTAAAATTTTTGGGGGGTTCCTCACCCCTTGGATTAGGATTTTTGGGGTCTCTTCAGTACTGGGTTGATGATTATGGATGTCCCTTAGTCCTAAGAAGATTTTGGGGGTTCACGGTCCTTAGGTGAGGATTTTTGGGTCCCGGGTGATGATTTGGGGGGGACCTCAGATCTGAGGGTAATGATTTTGTGGTCTCCCAAGTCCTGTGGTGAGGATTTCTGGGGTTCCCTCAGTGCTAGGATGAAGATTTTGGGGGCCCTCAGTCTTAGGGTGATGTTTTTATGGATCCCTCAGTCCAGGGGTGATGGTTTTGGGGGTTCCTCAGCCTGGGGGAGGCAGTTTTGGGGGTCCCTGAATGATTTACGGGGTCCCTAAGTCCAGGGGTGGTGGTTTTGGGGGTTCCTCAGCCTAGGGAAGGCAGTTTTGGGGGTCCCTCAATGATTTCTGGGGTCCCTCAGTCCAGGGGGGACGGTTTTTGGGGTTCCTCAGCCTTGGGAAGGCAGTTTTGGGGGTCCCTCGATGATTTCTGGGGTCCCTCAGTCCAGGGGTGATCGTTTTGGGGGTTCCTCAGTCCAGGGGTGAGGGTTTTGGGGGTCCCTCAGTGATTTTCAGCATCCCTCAGTCCAGGGGGGATGGTTTTGGGGGTTCCTCAGTCCGGGGGTGAAGGTTTTGGGGGTCCCTCAGTGGTTTTCAGGGTCCCTCAGTCCGGGAGTGAAGGTTTTCGGGGTCCCTCGGTCCGGGAGTGAAGGTTTTCGGGGTCCCTCAGTCCGGGAGTGAAGGTTTTCGGGGTCCCTCGGTCCAGAGGTTACGGATTTGGGGGTACCAAATCGGTGACGGTTATGGGGGGGTCCCCTCAGTGACTGGGCGGCCCCGGTCACAGCCGCTGTGAGGGAGGGGGGTAGACGGTCATGGCGGCTCCTCAGACTCCCCGGGCCGGGCCCTCTCCTCCTCCTCCCCGGTAATGGCGGACAATGAGGCGGTGGAGGGCGGCTGTCCTCAGTCGTTGCTCGGTAGGGCGATGTCTCCGCTCTCCTCGGCTCTCTTTCCCTTTGTCACTCTCTGTCCGACTGACCGCATTTGCCTGTCGGGTTTTTTTTTTTTTTTTTTTTCCTCCCGCAACACTCTCCTCCTCCCTCTCTGCCGAGTGACGTAGCGGCCGGCGCTCACACAGCGCTTACGCTACGGAGGTGGCGCAGCTGAGGTTGAAGAATAGGCGGAGGGGAGGGGGGAGCGCACAGCCAGTTCCTTCATGACGTCCTGATCTGAGCTGGACCCGCCCTCCTCACTCGCCAGCACCCGCGCGCCAATCACAGAGCGCGAGAGGGAAAGCGGGCGGGGAGAAATGGCCGCATCGCTACTAATGGGTTCCGCCGTCATAGGCCCCGCCTTGTGACACACTGTTGCGGATACTAGCTCCTTATTGGCCGCGGCGCACCAGTCCGCCCGCCCATTGCTGTCTAGATAACTCTGATTGGTTGGTCAGCTGTCTGTCTTCCTTCGACGCCGGAGGATAAAGGCGAGGCAAGACAGGAATGAACGGCGTCAGCTGATTGGCCGATGGGAAGCGGCAGTCGCTGGGGGGGAGGGAGCGGAAGAGGGCGGGACCTATCTCTTTTAAGCCACCGGAAGTGTGACCTTTCACTTCCCCTGGGCGCCTCGGCAGGGGTTGTGTTGCTGTGGAAACAGCCGAGGGTGGCGGGGCCAGCTAACTGGGATGTCACCTAGACTGCAAGTCCCAGCATGGCTGCCCTCAATGTGTGATAGAGGAAAGGGAGAAGGTGATTGGCTGCTGGGGTGTCATCAGAACAAAGAGGGGCCAATCACAGTGCAGAGGAAAGGTTTAACCCAGAGGACCCCCAGTGTACAGCGCCACCCAGAGGACCCCCAGTGTACAGCGCCACCCAGATCACCCCCAGTGTACAGCGCCACCCAGAGGACCCCCAGTGTACAGCGCCACCCAGATCACCCCCAGTGTACAGCGCCACCCAGAGGACCCCCAGTGTACAGCGCCACCCAGATCACCCCCAGTGTACAGCGCCACCCAGATCACCCCCAGTGTACAGCACCACCCAGATCACCCCCAGTGTACAGCGCCACCCAGATCACCCCCAGTGTACAGCACCACCCAGATCACCCCCAGTGTACAGCGCCACCCAGATCACCCCCAGTGTACAGCACCACCCACAGGACCCCCAGTGTACAGCGCCACCCAGATCACCCCCAGTGTACAGCGCCACCCAGAGGACCCCCAGTGTACAGCGCCACCCAGATCACCCCCAGTGTACAGCGCCACCCACAGGACCCCCAGTGTACAGCACCACCCAGATCACCCCCAGTGTACAGCGCCACCCAGATCACCCCCAGTGTACAGCGCCACCCAGATCACCCCCAGTGTACAGCGCCACCCAGATCACCCCCAGTGTACAGCGCCACCCAGAGGACCCCCAGTGTACAGCGCCACCCAGATCACCCCCAGTGTACAGCGCCACCCAGATCACCCCCAGTGTACAGCGCCACCCAGAGGACCCCCAGTGTACAGCGCCACCCAGATCACCCCCAGTGTACAGCCCCACCCAGAGGACCCCCAGTGTACAGCGCCACCCAGATCACCCCCAGTGTACAGCCCCACCCAGAGGACCCCCAGTGTACAGCGCCACCCAGATCACCCCCAGTGTACAGCGCCACCCAGAGGACCCCCAGTGTACAGCGCCACCCAGAGGACCCCCAGTGTACAGCGCCACCCAGATCACCCCCAGTGTACAGCGCCACCCAGAGGACCCCCCAGTGTACAGCGCCACCCAGAGGACCCCCCAGTGTACAGCGCCACCCAGAGGACCCCCCAGTGTACAGCGCCACCCAGAGGACCCCCAGTGTACAGCACCACCCAGAGGACCCCTCAGTGTACAGCGCCACCCGGAGGACCCCCAGTGTACAGCGCCACCCAGAGGACCCCCCAGTGTACAGCGCCACCCAGAGGACCCCCCAGTGTACAGCGCCACCCAGAGGACCCCCAGTGTACAGCGCCACCCAGATCACCCCCAGTGTACAGCGCCACCCAGAGGTCCCCCAGTGTACAGCACCACCAAGATCACCCCTAGTGTACAGCACCACCCAGAGGACCCCCAGTGTACAGCACCACTCAGATCACCCCCAGTGTACTGCACCACCCAGATCATCCCCAGTGTACAGCGCCACCCAGATCACCCCCAGTGTACAGCACCACCCAGATCACCCCCAGTGTACAGCGCCACCCAGAGGTCCCCCAGTGTACAGCACCACCAAGATCACCCCTAGTGTACAGCACCACCCGGATCACCCCCAGTGTACAGCGCCACCCAGAGGACCCCCAGTGTACAGCGCCACCCAGATCATCCCCAGTGTACTGCACCACCCAGATCACCCCCAGTGTACAGCGCCACCCAGAGGACCCCCAGTGTACAGCGCCACCCAGATCATCCCCAGTGTACAGCGCCACCCAGATCATCCCCAGTGTACAACGCCACCCAGATCATCCCCAGTGTACAGCACCACCCAGAGGACCCCTAGTGTACAGCACCACCCAGTGGACCCCCAGTGTACAGCGCCTCCCAGAGGACCCCCAGTGTACAGTGTCACCTAGATCACCCCCAGTGTGAGGTGCCACCCAGATCACCCCCAGTGTACAGCGCCACCCAGAGGTCCCC
This sequence comes from Pelophylax lessonae, assembly GCF_965119305.1. Classification (NCBI taxonomy): domain Eukaryota; kingdom Metazoa; phylum Chordata; class Amphibia; order Anura; family Ranidae; genus Pelophylax; species Pelophylax lessonae. Next base: position 14,885,012 of record NC_138769.1, read on the forward strand.
CAGTGTACAGCACCACCAAGATCACCCCTAGTGTACAGCACCACCCAGATCACCCCCAGTGTACAGCACCACTCAGATCACCCCTAGTGTACAGCACCACCCAGATCACCTCCAGTGTACAGCACCACTCAGAGGACCCCCAGTGTACAGCGCCACCCAGATCACCCCCAGTGTACAGCACCACTCAGATCATCCCCAGTGTACAGCCCCACCCAGATCACCCCCAGTGTACAACACCACCCAAAGGACCCCAGTGTACAGTGCCACCCAGATCACCCCCAGTGTTCAGCGCAACCCAGAGGATCCCAGTGTACATAGCCACCTAGATCACCCCCAGTGTACAGCGCCACCCAGATCACCCCCAGTGTACATCGCCACCCAGAGGACCCCCAGTGTACAGCACCACCCAGATCACCCCCATTTCTGCCACTCAGATAAATTCCCACCTACACCATTCATCTTTGTAGTTATCTCTAAGGGGGTAATTCTTCGCAATGACAACAAGTGTAAGGAGCATTCTTCCTATTGACCATCATACTAATGCAGGGTATCTCAACCAGGGTTCCGTGGATCTCTAGAGTTCCTCCAGAGGTTGCTAGGGGTTCCTTGAACAATCAGTAATTTTTACCACTCAGATAAATTCCCACTGACACCATTCATTTTTGTAGTTATCTCTAAGGGGGAATTCTTCCCAATGACCACAAATTTAGGGAGCATTCTTCCCAAATAACCATCACACTAATGCAGGGTGACTTAGTCAGGGTTCCATGGATCCCTAGAGTTACTCCAGAGGTTGCTAGGGGTTCCTTAAGCAATGAGCAATTAGGGGGGGGACTCTTTGCAGTGACCACAAGTGTAAGGAGCATTCCCCCCCTTGACCATCACACTTATGCAGGGTATCTCAACCAGGGATTCCTGGATCCATAGCATTCCTCCAGAGGTTGCTAGGGGTTCCTTGAGCAATGAGTAATTTCTGCCACTCAGATAAGTTCCCACTGACACCATTCATCTTTGTAGTTATCTCTAAGGGGGTAATTATTCGTAATGACCACAAATGTAAGAAGCATTCTTCCCATTGACCATCACACTAATGTAGGGTATCTCAACCAGGGTTCCATGGATCCCTAGCGTTCCTCCTGAGGTTGCTAGGGGTTCCTTAAGCAATGGGTAATGTCTGCCACTCAGATAAGTTACCACTGACACCATTCATCTTTGTAGTTATCTCTAAGGGGGTAATTTTTCGCAATGACCACAAGTGTAAGAAGCATTCTTCCCATTGACCATCACACTAATGCAGGGTATCCCAACCAGGGTTCCAATGATCCCTAGAGTTCCTCCAGAGGTTGCTAGGGGTTCCTTGAGCAATTAGGCGGTAATTCTTCACAATGACCACAAGTGTAAGGAGCATTCTTCCCACTGACCATCACACTAATGCAGGGTATCTCAGCCAGGGTTCCAAGGATCCCTAGAGTTCCTCCAGAGGTTGCTAGGGGTTCCTTGAGCAATGAGCAATTAGGGGGGGGGGGATTCTTTGCAATGACCACAGGTGTAAGGAGCACGTTTCTCCTTGATCATCACACTTATGCGGGGTATCTCAACCAGGGTTCCGTGGTTCCCTTGCATTCCTCCAGAGGTTGCTAGGGGTTTTTTGAACAACGAGTAATTTCTGCCACTCAGATAAGTTCCCATTGACACCATTCATCTTTGTAGTTATCTCTAAGGGGGGAATTCTTTGCAATGACCACAAGTGTAAGGAGCATTCTTCCCCTTGACCATTACACTAATGCAGGGTATCTCAACCAGGGTTGAATGAAGCCCTAGAGTTCCTCCAGAGCTTGCTAGGGGTTCCTTGAACAATAAGCAAATAAGGGGTAATTCTTTGCAATGACCACAAGTGTAAGGAGCATTCCTCCCCTTGACCATTACACTTGTAGCACCCTACAGGTAGGTGCTAGGTAAAGTATGTGGGCCTTGGCTGCCTAACAACAGGGCCATGATTTTCAGTAGGTTTTCATGGTTCCCAGGTGTGTCTGCTGAGAGGGGAGTCTCCCCACTGGCTCTATGAGAGGCTTCTCATTGGGCAGTGGAGGAAACCCAATCAGAGACACATTCAGGCCTGTATCTACCCCAGGAGGCAGATTCTGCCGCAGAGGATTCTGGGAGTGGGTATAAGTCTGAAGGGGGCACATGACTCAGTGTCTTTGACGGGAGGCAGAGTCCCAGGAGGGAGAGTGCGGCTGTCTCTCCTCCTGTCAGAGGAAGCGGATGTCTCGGGTGGCTGCCTGGGAGTCCAGAGAGTGCTGAGCTGTAGAGGGGATCCGGTGTGCCGAGAACCAGCGGAGATAGAGAGGGGTCCAGTTCCAGGAAAGCCTACAAAGGTCGTGAGTACTGTGGACTGCCCCTGGGGGTCTGCCTAGAGTCAGAGGGGACCACTCCGGAGAAGGTTCTAGGGATCCAGGAGTCAGCTAGCTGTTAAAGGGGGTGCCTGGTCAGAGGACCCTGAAGTATTAGAGGGGGCACCTAGGTAGAGGACCCTGAAGTATTAGAGGGGGTACCTAGTCAGAGGACCCTGAAGTATTAGAGGGGGTACCTAGGTAGAGGACCTTGAAGTGTTGAAGGGGGCGCCTGCAGTTTGGGCCCTGAAGAGTCAGTGTACAGTGTGACGTGTACCAAGTTGAGAGTTGCAGCAGCAGCACAAGTATTTATGAGGAGCTACCTCAGCCAGTGCAGGGCTGGAGGGAGCTGATCAGTAACTTTTGAGCTAAAGCAGTGTCAGGACTCGGAGTCAAGTATTCTACAGTCCTGGATCTTCTGAGTTAACAGTAAAGTTAAAGTTGAGGTTCCAGCACAGTTTCAGTAACCCAGTATCTTTAAGCGTCAGGAAGCGCTGGTCGGCACTCATTCCCTTCTCCCATCCCCAAATACAATAAAACAAAACAAACCAAAGATGCCGGAATGGTCATTGTCTCAGTTCTCACACCTGGGGTCACAACTCAAATGTGTTGGAGGTGTCACCGGTAACAATGGCAGACCCACATCAGGCATAAGACCTGGAAATACTGCTACATGTGGGGGCTCGTCCGGGACTTTGCCATTAGTTACTGGGCCGGTTGCCCTTGACAAAAGTCAATTTTTGTGCCCAGAACTGTTGTTCAAGCGCCAAGCCAGGTGTGAGACTGCATCAACGGGAGGCAGGGAGAGTGGGATGAAGCTAGAAGCCCATATGGAAGGTAGCTTGTAGCTAACGCAAATGTTCAAAGGAAACCTGTAATTTGATGAGAACTTTTCATATGGACTATGAGATGTACTCTGCTGTCAGAACATGGAGAGCAGGGGGAAAAAGTGTAAAGGTGCATGAGCACTGCAACTGCTTAACAGGAAGAGGTCCTAGTGTGGACAGTGAAGATGGAGTCAGGGGGCCCAGGGAGGACAGAGAAGAGGACTCCAGTGGTCCTAGTGAGGACGGTGAAGATGGAGGCCGGGGGCACAGAAAGAGAGGTGCCAGGGGCCTGGTGTGTGTGCATGCTATGTGGACTAATGTTGACCGTGCATTTGACAGCGGGACATTCATTCTATATAGTGGTTGCACCAATACTGTGGGGATCGTAGTCGACCATGCCGAGAGGGGCAGTGGGGCTAATCCTGGAGCCAGTATGGAAGATAAAAGTTGCACATATATGGCTAGGAAGAGGACTTTCGACTGCGCGACCGACAGCGGGATATTACTCTTGCCAAGCAAGGAGGGACAGCTGGCTTCAGTGAGGGAAGGCGCAGTTGTGGCCCCAATGCAATTGAGAAGGGAGGATGCATGTCTAGCAAGTGACATGATCCGCTTAGCAGCTATTTCCCTGAGGCTTACAGTGAAGAAGCATGGCGGGGGAAGAGTTACAGCACTGCGCGGGAAACCGCGCCACATGCAGATCTGCCTAGCAGGAGGAGTCATCACCCAATATGGTGAAAGGATGGAGACAGCGGGAACATCCAGCCAATCAGGAGTGACTAAGGGGATCCTATTAATATCCCCTCCTTCGGGTGTGGCTGTGTGGGAGACACGTGTAGGAGAGAGGAGCATATCGTTTGAGAGAGAGACGAAGAGTGTGCCTGCTATCACTGCTACCATGGGTGAAGACCCTGCAGAGCAGAACCGGGAGCAGATCCACCAGCCCGATCCACCCCTAGTCTGGGATACCGGTATCCAGATGGTGCCGGACGGCGGACTCGCGCTGTGCCCGGGAGGAGGCTGGGAGTTCCTAGGAGCGGTATGTCCTCAGTGTGCCACTGTAACGTTACGAGTGCAAGCGTGGGTCCAATGTGGACAGTGTGGTTATCTGCTGCTCCGGGCAGAAAGGAGTGAGGGCCGTCCTAAAAAGCTCTCTGTTATGTGGGAGTCAGGCTTTACTCATTGTCTCAGTTCTCACACTTGGGGTCACAACTCAAATGTGTTGGAGGTGTCACCGGTAACAATGGCAGACCCACATCAGGCATAAGACCTGGAAATACTGCTACACACTAATGTAGGGTATCTCATCCAGGGTTCCATTGATCCCTAGAGTTCTTCCAGAGGTTGCTATGGGTTCCTTGAGCAATAAGCAATTAAGGGGTAATTCTTTGCAATGAACGCAAGTGTAAGGAGCATTCCTCCCCTTGACCATTACACTAATGCAGGGTATCTCAAACAGGTTGCGTTGATCCCTAGAGTTCCTCCAGAGGTTGCTATGGGTTCCTTGAGCAATGAGTAATTTCTGCCACTCAGATAAGTTTCCTCCTAACCCATTCATCTTTGTAGTTATCTCTAAGAGGGTAATTCTTTGCAATGACCACAAATGTAAGGAGCATTCTTCCCAATTGACCATCACAGTAATGGAGGGTATCTCAACCAGGGTTCCATGGGTCCCTAGAGTTCCTTCAGAGGTTGCTAGGGGTTACTTGATCAATGAGTAAATTCTGCCACTCAGATAAGTTCTCACTGATACCACTGATCTTTTTAGGTATCTGTTAGGGGGTAATTCTTTGCAATGACCACAATTGTAAGGAGCTTTCTTCCCAATGACCATCACACTAATGAATCATGAGTTGTGGACATAATCATTTTTAGCAGGGGTTCCCTGAAACTGGAAAGTTATTTCAAGAGTTCATCCTTGTTGAAAATGTTGAGAAAGGCTGGTCTAAACCTTCAAAAAAACACAGATATCTGACAGCGGTCATCCCAGGGTAGTGGCTGGAATACCATAAAACTGGGAACACCATCATGGCTAGTAATCTCAAGTGCATTCAGGTTTTCCCATCTTCACTCAAAGGCCTTCACTGTAGCTTTGAAGGAAACCTGTACTGAGAGAATTGTGCAGGCAACCCTTGGTTCTTTGCAGTTTTTCCACCCTTGCCACCACTCCTGGGCCTTCCTAAAACTCATCCAGGACCTACCACCCTGCTACTATCCTTCTCCACTCATCACCTACTCTATGGCTGGGCAACTCCAGATGTGGTGCTGCAGTTACAGTAGGTACAGACATGGCACAGTAGATACAGCCATGGCACAGTAGATACAGGCATGGCACAGGAGATGCAGTTTTGCGGGCATGGTACAGGAGAATGTCCTGTACCATGCCCACAGCACTGCATGAGGAAATGCAGGGGCTGCGAAGGAGTCTCACTTACCTGTCGGTGAAGCGCCTTACATTTAAAAATGGCGCCGCCCGGCGCCAACATGTCACAGCGCATGCGCCGCCGATGCTCGGGAAAGCCCGTACACGTTTGGCTATTCCCGGGCAGACGGCGCATGCGCGGTGACATGTTGGTGGCGGGCAGTGCCATTTTTAAAAAGTAAGTGAGACCATGACTCGAGTATAAGCCGAGGGGGGCTTTTTCAGCATAAAAAAACTCGGCTTATACTCGAGTATATATGGTATATATGTAGTGGTGTGCCCCTTTATCCAGATGTAGGTGCAAGTCCCTTTAACTCGATTCCCCACAATCCTCTGGGCTCCCAGCATCCCCTGAGTTCCTGGACACGCCAGGGAGTATAAATGCCAGCTCCGCCCATCTTCCTGTGCTCAGAGAGATCCTGCCTGATGGGACAGCAGTGACTGGGCAAGTGAGCTGTCCCCAGGTGCTGGGTCCTCATTCTATCAGTCTGGTGTGTGGGCCACCAGCAGTGAGCACAAGAGCACGCAGCATCTATCCAAGCCCCAGTCACTGGAGAGGACTCTGTTACAGTCCATGTGGAGAAGTTGTCCAAGCAGTCGGTTGGTCCTTTCTACGGCCCCCAGAGCCTCCTGACCGAAGTCAGCATCAGCAGTGCCAGTGTGAAGTCTGTGCCAACAGGAAATCCCCTCAGCTCACAGTCTGCTGAATGAACGATTAATCTATGGAACACGTGAGAATCTTCTGCTCTTTATCCTATCAGTAAACTGAGCTCAGAGCACTCTGCTGCCATCTAGTGGCCATTAGTAGAACTGCAATAGAATTGTTTTCATGTGTGTTATGCCTGTTTCTCCCTTCCTCATATTGCTGTTTTGTACTGCAAATCCCTGTCCACATGATCTCCTGTGAAATCTATATTCTACATTGTTAAGTAAAGTAGAAATTGCACATCACCACTGGTCTGATCATTTGGCTGATACCATTACATAACATATAGATCAGACCAAAATGAGGGACAAACGAAGAGGACAGAGGGACTTTGTTCCAAATCAGGGACAGTCCCTCCAAATCAGGGACAGTTGGGAGCTATGTCTTGTTGTTTAGTTGTTTAGTCATGTCCGACTCTTCGTGACCTCATGTACCATAGCGCACCAGGCTTTTCTGTCCTCCACTGCCTCCCGAAGCTTGCTTAACTTCATGTTTATTGTTTCAGTGATGCTAGCTATCCATCTTGTTTTCTGTCGTCCTCTTCTTCTTTTTCCTTCTATGTTTCCCAGCATCGGGGTCTTTTCCAATGAGTCCTCTCTCCGCATTAGGTGGCCAATCTATTAGAGTTTCAGCTTCAGGATCTGTCCTTCCAGTGATTATTCAGGGTTGCTTTCCTTCAGGATTGACTGGTTTGATCTTCTTGCCGTCCAAGGAACTTTCAAGAGTCTCCAACACAATAGTTTAAAAGCATCAATTCTTCGGCGCTCAGCCTTCCTTATGGCCCAACTTTCACAGCCATAGGTTACTACTGGGAATGCCATAGCTTTGACTATACGGCACTTTGTTAGGAGGGTGATGTCTCTACTTTTTATAATGTTGTCTAGGTTTGCCATTGCTTTCCTCCCAAGAAGCAAGATTCTCTTAATTTCATGGCTACAGTCACTGTCTGCTTCGATCTTGGAGCCTAGGAAGATAAAAATCTGTCACTGTTTCCATTTCTTCTCCTTCTATTTGCCAAGGAGTGATGGGACCGGTTGCCATGATCTTAGTTTTTTTAATGTTCAATTTCAGGCCAGCTTTTGCGCTATCCTCTTATACCTTCATTAAGAGGCTCTTTAGTTCTTCTTAACCTTCTGCCATTAGTGTGGTAACGTCTGCATATCTCAGGTTGTTGATATTTCTCCCTGCGATCTTAATTCCGGCTTGTGATTCGTCGACCCTGGCATTTCCCATGATGTACTTTGCATATAGGTAAAATAAGTAGGGTGTCACTGACTACGAGATACCCGACTACCCTGCTTTCTTTTTACTCCATTTGTCCAACATCCCAATACAGAAATACAGGAAATCTCTGTTACGCCACATTCTGAATGCCACCAAATCCTGTATCCCCCTTGTTTTGGAAGAAGTAACACCCTCCGACTTTTAGTGACTGCATACGTAAGGTTGAAGAGGTCAATAAAATGGAAGACCTCATTCACACGGCTCAACACGATAGGGAAAAATACGATACAACTTGGCTGATATGGAACATGTTCGTTCTCTCTGACAGGGGGCAGAAACTATTGTGCTCCGATGTGGCTCATTGATCAACGCCATCTCCTTCTCCTTCCCTATTTTCCCCTCCCCCCCCCTTTTTTTTTTCTTTCTCCCCCCTTCTCCTTGCCTTCTATATGCTATCCACTGTGTACTCTTTCTCTCCCTCCCTTGGGTTTTCTGTGTCTCTGCTTCACCCCCTTCTACGGACATGTCTCATTCTCGTGCTCTCCTTCTCTAGATTCGGACTTCTGATGTCCCATTTTTTTGTAGGGATACAGGGAAGGAGTTACTCAATTCCAGATATCTCAGTGAACCTCTTCCTTTTCTTTTTGACCATACACTGTGAACTGGGAATATGGATCGGGAAGACATAGCCTTTTGTTCACCCTTACAGTACCTCGGGATTCCTAGATTTGGTGGCGTGACCTTGCATATCTCCCTAGGACAGGGGTGTCAAACTCAATTTAATTGAGGGCCACATCAGCATTATGGTTGCCCTCAAAGGGCCAGTTATATCTGTAAGATTAGATGTCCAGAGCACCCTACGCCCCCTTACATGAGATGTCAAGAGCCCCCCCCCACCATCAGAAGTCAAGAGTCACCCACCCTTCCTTGCATCACAATGCACCCCCCTTCCTTGTGCTGCTGCCAGGAAGAAGAAGAAAGTACAGGGTCTGGAGAGGAACCAGAGGAGGGCTGGAGTCAGCTTCCAGAGTCTGCTGAATCCTGAGACTAGGGGAGGCAGAGACAAGGTGGTGTTGCAGCTGTACAGAGAGGTGCAGGATCTGTAGGAGGAGTTCTGCCCTCCTCTATGCTGCGGACTACTGAGAAAGGGGGGTGGGCAACAATGAGCCTTTCTGCAAGCGCACAGAGAAGCACTGGATCTGGCAAAGGAGTTCAATCCTCTCTACTGCCGACTACTGAGACAAGGTCGTGGCAGAGACAAGGGGGGTGCTGCAGTTGCATGAGAGGTGCGAGGGCCACATGAAATTGCCTGGGGGGCCGCATTCGGCCCGCGGGCCTTGTGTTTGACACCTGTGCCCTAGGATATCAAGTGCTTATGACCTAGTGGTAACACACTGGTCATAACCTGAGGTGAGAGGCCATCTAACTTTTGGTTGTGGGATCACGATCACCTACGCCATCGTTTTGAGCACTTGAGCACTTTGTGGTTACTGAAGAGACTGTGTGATCTCATTCAACAACAGTGATATATTATCCATATTGGTCACTGGATGAGCACTTGAGCACTTTAGTGAATTTTGAATATATGGACTATTTGCTTTAAAAGTTTTAAAAGTTTTATGCCACTTGCACAGTATTGCTTATTATGATACATTTTTGCGAATGTGCACAACTCCCTTTATACACGTTTATATATATTTCATTTGATGAGTTTATATATGTTTTACACCAGATATTTTTGCTAGTGCATTTAAGCAACGATAGCCTCTGAACTGTCCCCTGCTTAGTGAACCTGTAAGAAGAAAAACTTACCTTGAAAATTTCTTGTTCAGCGCTGCCATCTGCGGTGTGGGCAGCTGAAGCCGGAGCGTCCCTCGTCGTGTCCCTCTTCCTGGATGTTGGAGTCCCAGAATGCCCTGCCTCGTCACTTCCGGCGCAGGCACGTCATCCCGCAGCGGGTTCTGCGTATGCCCAGAAGCTGTTAGAATTCATTCAGCAGGGATTGACGCGCCTGCACCGGAAGTGATGAGGGACACCGGTGCAGGCGCATTGACTCCTGGGATTGATGACGCTCATCTCCCAGGAGTCAATGCAAAGGAGGAAGTGACGTCGGGGGCCGCGGCCGCATAAGGAGGAAGTGGAAGGAAGGTAAGTTCATTTTCAGAAAAAATAAGGTAAGTCAGAGGCGTAACTAGAACCTTCAGGGCCCCGATGCAAGAAACCATGAAGGGCCCCCAGACCCCTGGCCGGGGCCCTTCCCTTCAAGCCCGGGGCTCTTCCCACTAATCCTGGGGCTCTTTACTCTCATTGCATGGCCTTTTATTATGGTTCCGCATCAGGATCCTTTCACAAGTTCTGCAGTGGGCCCCCTTCCTGCAATCTTGGGGCCTCCCCACAGTGGTGAAATGCCAGGGCCCGGTCGCAAGTGTGACCTTTGAGATCCTAGAGGTTCACCCACTGTTTTGCTACCGGGCCCCCTGGAGCATGGGGCCCGGTAGCGATTGCAACCCCTGCAACCCCTGTAGTTACGCCCCTGAGGTAAGTGAAACAAAAAAAAAAAAATTATAATTATCCAATTCTTTTTCAGGTTATTTTAATCTAACTGACGGTGTAAAGCTGAAAAATAGGCCGGAACTCAGCTTTAACCACTTGCCAACCGCACGCCGCAGATGTACGGCGGCACTCTGGCTCTCCCAGGCAAAGTCTCGTACGTGTACTGCGTTCGTCTGGGAGGAGTTAGGGGGTGATTGCGCGCCGCCGGAGGCGTGCTCCCGCTTATCAGCGGGGAAGCTAATGCGTGTGACAGGCGGCTCCGATGGCCGCCGGCCACTCGCGATCTCCCGCGGCTGACACAGCCGTCCGTACTTCATGTCATGTGATCCTGCTATATAGGATCACGTCTCTGTGATGACTTCACAAGCCACGCCCCTACGGTCACCTTTAACCCCTTGATCACCCATAATACCTTCTGACACTCGCGATCTTTCCCCGCTAAGAGAGAAGAACGGTCAGCTGTTGTAAACACAGCCGACCGTTCTTCTCCCTGGAATGATCACAGAGCGCCTGTGATCCTTCTATATAGGATCACAGGTCTCTATGATAATTTCACAAGCCCCACCCGTCCACAGTTAGAATCACTCCCCTAGGCTCATATTTAACCCCCTGATCACCCATAATGTTAACCCCTTCCCTGCCAGTGAAATTTTTACAGTAACAGTGCATATTTTTAGCACCGATTACTGTAGTAATGTCACTGGTACCCCCAAAAGTGTCAAAAATGTCAGTTAGGGGTCCGATCTGTCCGCCGCAATGTCGCAGTCCCACAAAAAATAGCAGATCGCCGCCATTACTAGTAAAAAATAAATAAATAAAGTCCAAAAATCTATCCCATAGTTTGTAAACGCTATAACCTTTGCGCAAACCAATTAAAATACTATTTTGGGATTTTTTTTTTTTAACAAAAATATGTAGCAGAATAAAAATTGGTCTGAAATGATGAAAAAAATTTGTTTTTCATTTTTTTTTTTTATTGGGAATGTTTTATAGCAGAAAGTAAAAAAAAATATTGTTTTTTTACTCTTTTTTCGTTTATAGTGCAAAATCTAAAAAATCTTTCCCCTAGTTTGTAGACGCGATAACTTTTGCGCAAACCAATCAAAATACCCTTATTGCGATTTTTTTTTTTACCAAAAATATGTAGCAGAAAACAAATTGGCCTAAAATGTTAAAAAAATTAGATTTTTACATATTTTTTTTGAGAATTTCATATAAAAAATGTGAAAAATATTGTTATTTTTTCAGAATTGTCACTCTTTTTTTGTTTATAGCACAAAAAATAATAATCAAACAGGTGATCAAATACCACCATAAGAAAGCTCTATTTGTGGGGGGAAAAAAGGACATCAATTTTGTTTGGGTACAGCGTCACACGACCGCGCAATTGTCCGTTAAATTCACGCAGTGCCGAATCGCAAAATAGGGCCTGGTCATTGAGCAGCCAAATCCTCCGGTCTGAAAGTGGTAAAATAAAATACTTGAAAAAAAAATAAATAAAAATAAGTAGGGTGACAATATACATCCTTGCCGCACTCCTTTCCTAATTTTGAACCAGTCAGTGGTTCCATGTCCTGTTCTAACTGTTGCTTCTTGACACACATACAGGTTTTTCAGAAGACGGTTGAGAGGTGGTCTGGTATTTAGATTTCTTTCAGTATTTGCTACATCTTGTTGTGATCCACACAATCAAAGGCTTTAGAGCCGGTTCACACTACTCCGACTTGTCAGGGGACTTGGTCGCCTGACAAGTAGCTTCCAATGCTGTGCAATGGAACCGTTCCAATCAGAGCGACTCAAGTCGCTCCGACTTAGAAAAAGGTTCCTGCACTATTTTTTGGTGAAGTCGGAGCGACTTGTATTGACTTCTATTATGAGAAGTCGTTTGCAAGCCGCGATGAAGTCGCGCTGCACGGGCGACTTCAAAGTCGCCCAAAGTCGGGGGGGACTTTGAGTCGGATTAGTGTGAACCGGCTCTTACTATAGTCAATAAAGCAGAAGTAGACATTCTTGTGGAACTCCCTTGCTTTCTCCACGATCCAGCGAATGTTGGCAATCTGATCTCCAGTTCCTCTGCCACTTTGAAATCGAGCTATGTCTAGAGGGCTTTAACTAGAGAAGGCTGGTTACCAAAGTCCTCATCACTCACGTAATATAATAAGAAAGAACTTTCTGATTTTAGCATGTCTGCAGTGTTTCAGGGACAGCATGGCCAGCTCAATATCCGGAGTTACCAGTGACCCGGAGCTGCTTATTAAAAGCAGTACTGCCTTATAGCAACCATTTTGGCTGGGCTGCATGTAGAGGAGCTGTGCCCTCTAGTGATGCTTATGTGTAAAAGCTGATAATACATTGAAAGATCAATAAGGTATAGAATCAGTTATCATTTTTACATCAAATTTCAATTTAATTTTAGTCATAGTATTTTGACCTAAATGCCATTTTAGTTTTAGTCGTGTTTTAGCCATCTCAATTGTTTTAGTTTTAGTTGTATTTTACTCAGGGTTTTTTTCTCAGAGAATAGGTGCAGGAACTCCCCCCCTTCTGAGTCATCCCTTGTCTCTGCCCCTACCCACCTCTTAGTACCATCCCTTGGTTCCACCCCTACCCACCTGTCAGTACCGCCCCTTTCAGAGAATACAGAACCTAGTATAATTTTGTGGTGCTAAATAATTTGTATGTCATTTGTTAATGATAACATGAAAAGCAGTAGCAATAGTCCCATCCCCCCAGCAGCAACACCCCCCCCCCACTCCCCACAACAAAACTTCCCAACACAAAAATAGACTCCCCCACACAACAATGGACCCCACCCCAGCAACAATAGATCCCCCACACAACAATAGACTCCCCCAGCAACATTGGACCCCACTCCAGCAACAAAAGGTACCCCCAGCAACAACTGATCCTCCCCCCCGCAGCAACTATAGACCCCACTCCAGCAACAACAGAATCTACACAACAATAGACTCCCCCACAGCAACACCCACAACAAAATACCACCCCTAGCATCAAAAGATCCACCCCAGCAACATTAGACCCCCACCCCAGCAGCTACCACAGATCTCCCAACAGCCAGCATCAATAGATTTTTAAGCAGCCAGCAACAATATACCTCTCCCTCTACAGTAGATCCCAACCAACGACATAAGACCCCCAGCAACAATAGATCCCCAATCAGCAACAATAGACCTTCACACAAACAGATCCCCACCAGTAACAATAGATCCCCCAGCAGCCAGCATCAATAGACCCTCCAGGACACTCTGTACCCCTTGCTATTACATACATTTATTGATGGAGGTGCCGGAACTGCATTCCAGGTGGCAAGCTGGAAGAAATGGAAACTTTCCTTGAGGGAAAGGGTTGACTTGATTAAAACTTACCTGATCCCAATCTTTTTATATGTCAGCTTTGTCTGTATCTTGCCAGAATCTCTCTATGCAAGTGTGTACAGCTGCTTTTTCCAACTGTTATGGGGAAATAGGCTGAACCTGATCAAACGCAATGTAACTTACCTGTCCAGGTGGGAGGGTGGTCTAGGAATGGTAAACACTATAGTTTTCTTTTCTCTGCTTTTTTTAAAGTATAATCTTGGTAATATGTTAGCAGAGACCCCGCCGGGATGGGTGGGTATTTTTCAATCTTGGTTTAGGCCTTTTCTGCGATGCTGGGAAGATGGCAGGCCAGTGAAAAGTCTGAGAGTCCGACATGGCAACTTCCGGCTTATGTTGCCCCGTGTCTGAAAATACTTAGGCAGTGGCAGGTGACAGTGGGGGATATCAAGTCCCTCCCCAGAAAGCTTCTGGAGAAGAGGATTTTGGGCTCTGCTTTCAGTGTGTGGCTGACCTTAAGGGATTGCCCAGGCCCCGTAATGAGGGAGGGGTTACGTTTAATTAACTTAGGAAGAATCCCTTTGAAGTTTAGGGATCAAGCCTGGCTTGCTTTCCATGGAAGGCTCTATGTGAGAGGGAACCTGAAGCATCGCCCTGTGGATGATCGGGATTGTCGTGGAGCAGAGTGTGTTGGTAAAGTGGAGTCTATGGACCACTTTTTGCTCCGGTGTCCCTTTAACATAGAGGTGTATAAAAGGGTGGGGAGGGCTCTAGGCATCCCCTTTCTCTATCGCATGAGTTATGCGGAGTGGGTGTACGGGGCATTCCCGACTCGCTGGGATTTTGATTTGGATACACTTTTTCTAGTTAGTATAGTTGTCCGTTACTTCACGTGGAATGCACGGTGCCAGATTACCCTGAGGAAGAAAGTCCTCCCTGTCGAGGTGGTGGTGTACGATATTCTGGGTGAGGTTGGGAAGATTCGGGGTCTTGAGAAGGGCAGGGAGCCTCGAGCGGTCTGGATAAGGGCGTGGAGGAATATCAGACCTGCTTTTGGTGAACTGTCCATCTCTGGGTGTGGAGCTTTTTTCCTATGCTATTTCTTTCACACCCTTAGCTTTTGTTGGTTAATATCTTCATTTTTGAAGAAGGGCTGCATGCATAATGGGGGTGGTTTTGTTTCTTGACCTCGCAGGTTTCATGTCTGGTGTGGTGGTGTGAGTCTTATTAAGATTATTTTTCCCTATAATGATGTGTTTCATGATGTGAGTTTTTTGTTTTTGCTGTAAAGGCAGTCTTTATTTGAGAGCAGAATTTGCTATGTATTTTTTTCCCCTTTTCATGTAAATATGTATATATTTATTTATGTATATTGTTTTTATGCTTATTGATTGCAAGACTTTTAATAAACAAAATTGGGAAGAATTCCCCTCTTACATTGGTGGTCAGTGGGAAGAATTCCCCTCTTACATTACAGGTCAGTGGGAAGTATGCCCCTCTTACATTGTGGGTCAGTGGGAAGTATGCCCCTCTTACATTGGGGGTCAGTGGGAAGTATGCCCCTCTTACATTGGTGGTCAGTGGGAAGAATGCCCCTCTTACATTGGGGGTCAGTGGGAAGTATGCCCCTCTTACATTGGGGGTCAGTGGGAAGTATGCCCCTCTTACATTGGTGGTCAGTGGGAAGAATGCCCCTCTTACATTGGGGGTCAGTGGGAAGTATGCCCCTCTTACATTGGGGGTCAGTGGGAAGTATGCCCCTCTTACATTGGTGGTCAGTGGGAATAATGCCCCTCTTACATTGGTGGTCAGTGGGAAGAATGCCCCTCTTACATTGGTGGTCAGTGGGAAGAATGCTCCCTACATTGGTGGTCAGTGGGAAGAATGCTCCCTACATTGGTGGTCAGTGGGAAGAATGCTCCCTACATTGGTGATCAGTGGGAAGAATGCTCCTTACATTGGTGGTCAGTGTGAAGAATGCTCCTTACATTGATGGTCAGTGGGAAGAATGCCTATCTTACAGCTAAAGAGATAATGCCCCTGGCTCTGCCAAGTGATGTTAGCCCCAAATGTATGCAGACTCCATTAGATTAGAGCAAGGTTTTTCAACCAGGGTTCCATGGAACCCTAGAGTTCCTCCCGAGGTTGGAAGGGGATCCTTAAGCAATGAGCAATTTCTGCCTCCGATACTGTTCCCACTGACACCATTGATCTTTTTTCTATCTGTAAGGGGGGAATTCTTCCCACTGACCATCACACTAATGTATCATGAGTTGTAGATATAGTTATTTTTAGCCAGGGTTCCCCGACTCTGGAAATTGTTTCAAGGGTTCCTCTGTGTTGAAAAGGTTGAGAAAGGCTGCATTAGAAGCTAATCCATCGCAACCCAAGAAACTCCTACAAACCTCTGGAGGAACGCTAGTGTTCCATTGAACCCTTGTTGGGAATAGCTGCTCTACATCAGTTCGCAATTAAAGGGATATTTCATGAAATGCACCATTTCTAGTTGACTTTGGAAAGCATTTCGGGAGTTTTACCTGTTCATAAATCTGATCCTGTAAATTTACCAGCACTTTCTTACTCATTTATGCAATGTGGATAGGTCCTAATCGTATTTGCCATTATCTAAGCTAAGTAAACTCATTTTAGATGGTAGGGCACATATGGTGGGTCCTTACAGGGTGGAAGGTGCAGCAATGTAGGCCAGCCATTGCACTTACCTCAGTCACCAAGATATTTATCAGTCAGATGTGAATAGGTCCTAATTGTATTTGCCATTATCTAAGCTAGGTAAAGTAATCTTCCCCGGTAGGGTACATATTGTGGGTACTTACAGGGTGGAAGGTGCAGCAATTTAGGCCAGCCATTGTACTTACCTCAGTCACCAAGATATTTACTATTCGGATGTGAATACTGTAGGTCCTAATTGTATTTGCCATTATCTAAGCTGGGTAAAGTAATATTCCACTGTAGAATACATATGGTGGGTCCTTACACGGTGGAAGGTGCAGCAATGTAGGCCAACCATTACACTTACCTCAGTCACCAAGATACAGTGCCTTGCAAAAGTATTCGGCCCCCTTGAACTTTGCGACCTTTTGCCACATTTCAGGCTTCAAACATAAAGATATAAAACTGTCATTTTTTTTGGAAGAACCAAAAAAAGTGGGACACAAGCATGAAGTGGAATGAAATTTATTGGATATTTCAAACTTTATTAACAAATAAAAAACTGAAAAATTGGGCGTGCAAAATTATTCAGCCCCTTTACTTTCAGTGCAGCAAACTCTCTCCAGAAGTTCAGTGAGGATCTCTGAATGATCCAATGTTGAACTAAATGACTAATGATGATAAATAGAATCCACCTGTGTGTAATCAAGTCTCCGTATAAATGCACCTGCACTGTGATAGTCTCAGAGGTCCGTTTAAAGCGCAGAGAGCATCATGAAGAACAAGGAACACACCAGGCAGGTCCGAGATACTGTTGTGGAGAAGTTTAAAGCCGGATTTGGATACAAAAAGATTTCCCAAGCTTTAAACATCCCAAGGAGCACTGTGCAAGCGATAATATTGAAATAGAAGGAGTATCAGACCACTGCAAATCTACGAAGACCTGGCCGTCCCTCTAAACTTTCATCTCATACAAGGAGAAGACTGATCAGAGATGCAGCCAAGAGGCCCATGATCACTCTGGATGAACTGCAGAGATCTACAGCTGAGGTGGGAGACTCTGTCCATAGGACAACAATCAGTCGTATACTGCACAAATCTGCCCTTTATGGAAGAGTGGCAAGAAGAAAGCCATTTCTTAAAGATATCCGTAAAAAGTGTTGTTTAAAGTTTGCCACAAGCCACCTGGGAGACACCAAACATGTGGAAGAAGGTGCTCTGCTCAGATGAAACCAAAATCTAACTTTTTGGCAACAATGCAAAACTTTACATTTGGCGTAAAAGCAACACAGCTCATCACCCTGAACACACCATCCCCACTGTCAAGCATGGTGGTGGCAGAATCATGGTTTGGGCCTGCTTTTCTTCAGCAGGGACAGGGAAGATGGTTAAAATTGATGGGAAGATGGATGGAGCCAAATACAGGACCATTCTGGAAGAAAACCTGATGGAGTCTGCAAAAGACCTGAGACTGGGATGGAGATTTGTCTTCCAACAAGACAATGAGCCAAAACATAAAGAAAAATCTACAATGGAATGGTTCACAAATAAACATATCCAGGTGTTAGAATGGCCAAGTCAAAGTCCAGACCTGAATCCAATCGAGAATCTGTGGAAAGAACTGAAAACTGCTGTTTACAAACGCTCTCCATCCAACCTCACTAAGCTCGAGCTGTTTTGCAAGGAGGAATGGGCAAAAATTTCACTCTCTCGATGTGCAAAACTGATAGAGACATACCCCAAGCGACTTACAGCTGTAATCGCAGCAAAAGGTGGCACTACAAAGTATTAACTTAAGGGGGCTGAATAATTTTGCACGCCCAATTTTTCAGTTTTTTATTTGTTAAAAAAGTTTGAAATATCCAATAAATTTCATTCCACTTCATGATTGTGTCCCACTTGTTTTTGATTCTTCACAAAAAATTACAGTTTTATATCTTTATGTTTGAAGCCTGAAATGTGGCAAAAGTTCGAAAAGTTCAAGGGGGCCGAATACTTTCGCAAGGCACTGTATTTACTATTCGGATGTGAATAGGTCCTAATTGTATTTGCCATTATCTAAGCTAGGTAAAGTAATCTTCCACGGTAGGGTACATATGGTGGGTCCTTACAGGGTGGAAGGTGCAGCAATGTAGGCCAGCCATTACACTTACCTCAGTCAGCAAGATATATACTATTCGGATCGGATGCGAATAGGTCCTAATTGTATTTTCCATTGTCTAAGCTAGGTAAAGTAATCTTCCACAGTAGGGTACATATGGTGGGTCCCTGTATCAGTTGTGGATATTTTTAACTTATTCGTGACAAATGTTCCCATACATGTGTAATAATACGTAGTGCGTAAAGATGGCTGCCACATACCCAATTGTCCATGTGGTTTTGGGAGGAAGTACAACCATGTCTTGCTGACATCACTCACAAAACAACCTGTGAGTGGTCAGCAGGAATATTTACATCCTGTGGGTGGTCTCTGGTCTACAGGATTAATAAAATAGTCTCTAGCATGGGGGAAAGAAGGTTTGTTTTGAGAAGGTTCGCTGTTTGGAGCTGTGGAAAGATGCAGCCAAGACCTCATTGACGGGTTCCAGATATCGAGTGTAAGCTGTTGCCAGAGTTATGTGTTATTTGACCTTTCTTTAGGATATTGGGAATAGGAGTGTATGTTTAGGTCTTATTTGGTGTATTGTTTATGGCAGGGCTCAAAATTTCAAGTCATGAGCTACTAGCCAGGCCTTAAGATTTACTCGCCACTTGTTGCCCCACCCAAACCCTACCCTGCTCCGCCCCTAAACATGCCCTCGTAAAATATCTCATAAAATTACACTGTTAAATGTTTACCACAGCGTGGGACCACAGTATGCCCCCTTTCAATGCAGAGTGCCCACAGCGTGCCCCCTTTCAATGCAGCGTGCCCACAACATGCCCCCTTTCAATGCAGAGTGCCACAGTGTGCCCCCAATCAATGCGGAGTGCCACAGCATGCCCCCAATCAATGCAGAGTGCCACAGCATGCCCCCAATCAATGCAGAGTGCCACAGCATGCCCCCAATCAATGCAGAGTGCCACAGCATGCCCCAATCAATGCAGAGTGCCACAGCATGCCCCCAATCAAGGCAGAGTGCCCACAGCATGCCCCCAATCAATGCAGAGTGCCACAGTGTGCCCCCAATCAATGCAGAGTGCCACAGCGTGCCCCCAATCAATGAAGAGTGCCACAGCATGCCCCCAATCAATGCAGAGTGCCACAGCGTGCCCCCATCAATGCAGAGTGCCACAGTGTGCGCCCATCAATGCAGAGTGCCCACAGCGTGCCCCCAATCAATGCAGAGTGCCCACAGCATGCCCCCAATCAATGCAGAGTGCCACAGCGTGCCCCCAATCAATGCAGAGTGCCACAGCGTGCCCCCAATCAATGCAGAGTGCCACAGCGTGCCCCCAATCAAAGCGTGCAGAGAGACCATACCTGATGCGTCGGCGGCTTCTTCTCAATCCTCCGCGTCTCCCTCCTCCTCCTCCTTGGCCAATGGCAATTGTTCGCCTTTCAGCCAATCAGGAAACGGGTCTCGAACCCGCTTCCTGACTGGCCAGGAGGAGGATCCGTGTGACAATAGCGAATATTAATTTGCTATTGTCACACAATGGGTGGGCTCAGGGCTCACTGCTCTGCGCCCCGGGTCCACCCTCAGCACAGCCCTTACTCGCCACCCTCATGATTCCACTCGCAAAATGCGAGCAGGCGACTGGAATTTTTGAGGGCTGGTTTATGGTAACTTTTATGTGTAAGAAGCTTTATGTATTTTGATGTCCAGTAAAGTTTTGTTTTATGCTTTTTATCAAAAATTCTCTTGGTGTGTCTGTTCATTCCAAATATTCACTAGATATTTCAGTGGCTGTCCAGTATACCTTCATTATACATTTTTTTTGTTCCCACATTTGATACAGTCCCTACAAGGTGGGAGGTGCAGCTATTTAGGCCAGCCATTGCACTTACCTCAGTCACCAATATACTGTATACTATTCGGATGTGAATAGTTCCTAATTGTATTTGCCATTATCTAAGCTGGGTAAAGTAATCTTCCACGGTAGGGTACATATGGTGGGTCCTTACAATGTGGGAGGTGCAGCCATGTAGGGCAGCATTTTTACTTACCTTAGTCACCCAGTACCCTAAAGGTTTGATCAGAGAAGATGTCAGCAAGAATCATATCATCCTATCTTTGAATGAACTAAGGCTTCTTTAACCACTTTATGACCGCCCGCCGCAGATGTACTGCGGCAGGCAGCCGCTCCTGGGCGATTCGCCGTACATGTATGGCGATCGCTCTCGGGAGTCTAGGGGGCAAGTGCGCATCGCTGGTGGCGCACTCTCACCCCCGCTCGTCAGCGGGGAAGCCGATGCCTGTGTCAGGCAGTTCCAATTGCCGCCTGGCACCCGCGATCGTTCCCCCGCTGAGACAGAAGGACGGTCGGCTGTTGTAAACGCAGCCGACCGTCCTTCTCCCTGGGATGATCATAGCGATCATGTGATCCTGCTATATAGGATCGCATGTCTCTATGGTCATTTAAGAAGCCACGCCCCCCACAGTTAGAATCACTCCCCTAGGCTCACATTTAACCCATTGATCACCCACACTGTTAACCCCTTCCCTGCCAGTGTCATTATTACAGTAACAGTGGATATTTTTAACACTGATTACTGTAGTAATGTCACTGGTACCCCCAAAAGTGTCAAAAATGTCAGTTAGGGGTCCAATCTGTCCACCGCAATCTTGCAGTCCCGCTAAAAAAAAATGGCAGACCGCCGCCATTACTAGTAAAAAAAAAACAAATAAAAAAACCAATAAAAATTACACAAATATTTCCCGTAGTTAGTAGATGCGATAACCTTTGCGCAAACCAATCAAAATACGCTTATTGCGATTTTCTTTTACCAAAAATATGTCGCAGAAAACAAATTGGCCTAAAATGTTAAAAAATTTAGATTTTTAAATTTTTTTTGAGAATTTCATATAAAAAAATGTGAAAAATATTGTTGTTTTTTCAAAGTTACCGCTCTTTTTTTCTTTATAGCGCAAAAAATAAAAATCGCACAGGTGATCAAATTTCACCAAAAGAAAGCTCTGTTTGTGAGAAAAAAAAGGACTTAAATTATGTTTGGGTACAGCGTTGCACGACCGTGCAATTGTCCGTTAAAGTAACGCAGTGCCGAATCGCAAAATAGGGCCTGGTCAGGAAGGGGGCAAATCCTTCCGGTCTTAGGCTCCGTTCACATGTTAGCTCTTGTACTTTTTTGGGCATAATGCGTCCCGCGATTTTTCTTTGCGCGATGTTACCGCGATTCGGCAGGCGGAAATCACGGCAACATCGCTCAGTGTTTGGGGTGCTATTGCAAATCAACAGGCAACACATAGCCGTCCAGCGATTTGCAATAATCTCCGGATCGCGGGCAGAACCGCGGCGGTTCTGCCCGCGATCCATACGCTAACATGTGAACGGAGCCTTAAAGTGGTTAAAGTAGAATCAAGGGCAAAAATTTATTTATTTTTTTTTTCATTTTGCATAGAGTAAAGGAGGGTTGTAACCCTTGTCAGTCATCTGGGTCCCATTGGGGAGAATTCCCATTACTTCCTGTCCCATAGCCAAAACAAGGAAGTAAGAGGAAATCCCTCCAAAGTGAGGGAATCCCGGGTGTCACCAGAACTAGTGTCCTCATTGGAAGATTTCCTCTCTATTACTGTTCTGGTGTCTAACCCAAATTTGGGATTTTCTTTTACTTTTACTTTAGATGATAATGTTAAACAGGACAAATAGAGAGGGTAAATCTCCCTAACGGGGGGCACAGACAGCAATAAGCAATAAAAACTGGCAGATGTTCTAACACCTCTACACTCTATACAAAACTAAAAAAAAAGTGAAAAACAAAAAAATAAAAATATTTTAGTTACACTTTAAGTGCCGGTTTACACTAGGGCGACCTGTGAGGCGACCTGGTCGCCTGAGAGGTCGCCGCAGGTCGCCTCCCATAGGGAAGCTGCGGACCCGTTCTAATAGGAGCGACACAAGTCGCTCCGACCTAGAAAAAGGGTCCGGAGCTTCTTTGGGGCGACCCGGAGGCGACCGCCATAGACTTCAATGTCATGAAGTCCGTGGCGGCCGCTCCGAGGTAGCGGCGCGCTGCTCGCACCGCGACCTCGGAGGTCGCGGTGCGAAGTAGCGTCGCCCCTATGTGAACGGTGGCTAAAAAAATCTGCTGTTGATTTTATCAAGTCCTCCTGAAGTGCCATGTGCAGAACGAAAAAATTAGTTTTGTTTTAGTTCAGATGAATTCGTTAAGTTACTAATTTTGTTTTGTTACATTAGTTATGAAATTTCTTTAGTTTATTTGTTTTAGAAAGGATTTATAATTTTTCCGATGGATTCGAAGATCAAAAATATAGAATCAATCCGAATTCAGCTGATTCTACTCTGTTCTGTTCGAAATTTGAATTTCGGAAGACAGCTATATTCTTTCTATTTTATTCTACTCTATTTGAAATCTGAATTTTAGAAGACGACTATATTCTTTCTATTTTATTCTATTCTATTTACAATTCATATTTCAGAAGACAGCTATATTCTTTCAA
Source organism: Pelophylax lessonae (assembly GCF_965119305.1). Classification (NCBI taxonomy): domain Eukaryota; kingdom Metazoa; phylum Chordata; class Amphibia; order Anura; family Ranidae; genus Pelophylax; species Pelophylax lessonae. Next base: position 14,907,765 of record NC_138769.1, read on the forward strand.
TTTTTTTCTATTCTATTTGAAATCTGACTTTTAGAAGACAACTATATTCTTTCTATTTTATTATATTCTATTTACAATTCGAATTTCAGAAGATGGCTATATTCTTCCTATTTTATTCTATTCTATACTATTTACAATTCAAATTTCGGAAGACGGCTATATTCTTTCTATTTTATTCTACTCTGTTTAAAATCTGAATTTTAGAAGACGACTATATTCTATCTATTTTATTATATTCTATTTTCAATTTGAATTTCAGAAGATGGCTATATTCTTCCTATTTTATTCTATACTATTTGAAATGTGAATTTCAGAAGATGGCTATAGTCTTTCTGTTTTATTCTATTTTATTTGAAATTCGAATTTCAGAAGACCGCTATATTCTTTCTATTTTATTCTATTCTATTTGAAATCTGAATTTCAGAAGACGCTTATATTCTTTCTATTTTTTTCTATTCTAATCTATTCTATTTTTTTCTATTCTTTTCTTTTATTTTTGATTCTTTTATTTTATTTTTGGTTCTAGTCTGTTTTATTCTATTTTTTTTAATTAGATTTTCGAAAGACAGCCAAATTCCTTCCGATTTTATTTTATTTTATTCTACTAAAAAATTTAATTTCGAAATTCAAATTTTGGAAGATGACTACATTTTTTCTTTTCAAATCTATTCTTTTCTATTCAATTATACTTTTTTTTTTCTATTCTGTCTTTTTATATCCTATTCTGTTTTATTCAATTTCATTCTATTCTATTAAGCAACCTAAGTAGGAATTATCATCTTATTTCACTTTTATACCTTACTGTATTTATTAGAATATGTTTCCATTTCGAATTCAAATTCATTTTCGATTTTCATCTTATTTCACTTTCATATTCATACTTTACTGTATTTATTGCAATATGTTTCCATTTTGAATTAAAATTAATTTTCGAATTTGGATAATTAATTTTGTTACAATTTATTTTGGATTAGTTGACATTCGTTTGTATTGTGGTTCATGAACATTTTTTTTAATTTTAATTCCTAATGAAACAAATTGCGCATGTCTGGTGCCATGCTGCATGCAGTTACATCCTAGAAGGCCTTAAGGCTGAAGCCCTAGGTTATGGCCCCCTCATGTCAAAGTAGAACTGGTGTAAGATTTCATTGGAATGGCTGTGCCTCTTGAATGAAGTCACCAAACGGTAATCGGAGACTCATCCCTCAAGACAGGATAATTAGAACAAAAAATATTAATCTCCACCAGATCTAATGGCTCGTTTCCACTGAGCTTTCTGGTACGGTTCGGTTCGGTACGGTACGCTATTTATGCCGTTTCCATTATGAATGGTACCCTAATTCCGAACCGTACCGTACCACTTTTTGGTACCCTTTCGTTGGGGTACCAAGCACATTAGTACCGTATCAACAGGGTGGAGCTACACTCTGCAGAACTTTGATTGGTTGACAGAGAATCGTCTATCACAGCTTTACTGCTACACCACGCCTATCATGAAAGGGTACTATTGGCAGTGGAAACGCAATGTGTACCGTTCCGAACCGTACCGTACTGAACCGAACCGTACCGTACCACTCAGTGGAAACGAGGCATTAGATACAATCTAGGGCTAATAAGGAAAGGTCATAATGTCCTTATTTTAAAGAGGTTGGAGGGTCACTCAAGCATTTTTTTTTTTACGAACGCTGCCTCTCCTGCCTCCCAGGAACTGTAAAACCTTTTTGACTTCCTACCAGTCCAGACCTGTTTCTACCTGGTCTGGAGAAACCTCACAATTCCTGTTATTTCAACCACCAAAAATAGCCACTCCTGGACTTTCAGGACAACTTCTCTTTAGAACTCCTTCATACCAGGAAGAATTACTTGGTACCTTAATGCTCTTTTACCTGCAGACATTACTGGGTCAAAAGGTGAGGTTACCCATACCAGCTTCAAATAAAGACTTACTTACAGGACTCTATTCCTCTATCATACAGGTGACAAAAGACCTGGTGACTGAAATCCAGTAATAAGCTTTAAGTGACTGAATTGCTTTATAAAGTTTTAAAGATCGAATTTGAAATTTTTGCACACTATCATCCTTGCAGCCCACCCAGATACTGAATGTTATAGGTTAATTTTCAAGATGCATATTTATGTTCTAATTTTGCCAAACTTCCAGGAGGTTTCTGCACTTTGTAATAAATCATGTCCACCTACAGTTCTTCGGACTTTCCACCTCCCCAAGAAAATCTCTCCTGGTACGTCTTTGAAAGCAAGGAATTCTCATCTATCATTATATGGATGAAGTTCTTCCAAATCTTCCATCGTGGAATACTCATCTTTACCCTGTTGTTGTACAGGCGGCTTTTAGGCTTAAAGAAATGTTCTTTTCCCAAGTCATCCTCCAGGATGGTCACACAAGAGATAGGCTCCTCCTCCTACCGGAAACACAAGCACAGATATGTTTAAAATGGCCACCCACTGGCTGCCCCTCTGTTCTTGTGTTTCCTGTCCTGCAAGCATGAGCACTGAAGATAGCATTCATCCCCAGTTTGGTATTTTTACCTAGTCCAAGGCAGGCATCCCTGGACACCTCCTCTCTCTGCCTGTACTCAACTGGTGAGGCAGCCAGTTCAGGCACCTTTCGGGGGAGGGGTGGAGGATACCCCGAGTGGGGGAAAGCTCGGTGGTTTCCACAGGGCTTCCCTTCCCTTCTGCTACCTTTCTCCAGACCATTCCTACACCAGGTGGTGCAGTGGTAATGGCAGGGGTAGGGTATGTTTGGATTCCCCCTAAGGGTTTTTTCCACTCACCCCTGCTTCAGGCTGAGTGTGGGGTGGGTGAAGAGCCCAGAGGCACCTGCAGCCGGCCGGAAGTCCCTGTGTCAGGCTGCCTGCCATCCCTTCTGTTCGGGCTCGCGTGGAGGACGCCAGAGATCTGGGGATCCCATGTGCAGCATGCCAGCATACTGCCCTCTGATTGTGTCATTGCAGAAGTGACGTCATCAAGATGGTAGAAGTAGAAATAGTCAGGCGGCCATCTTGATTAAGGGGAAAAGCCACATCCAGCATGGGAAGTCCTCTGTTGCGGTAATTCGCCGGCAGGCTGAGTAAGGGGCAGGTCAGGGTCGCGTCCCTTCCTCTCTACCTCCCCCCTGCTATTCTCCTATATGTAACATCCACAGGATAGCGGCAAAGTTTTGCAGGGGTAACTGGCGTGCTCACTTCCCTCCAGGCAGTCCTAATGGCGAAGGACCTGGCTGGCCAAGGTGTCTAAGAAATCAAACTTGTCCTTTTTACGATATGGGCCTCCTTAAAGACCCACTGGATAAGAAAATCGGTGTCTAAGGTGGGGGCTCCAGCCCAACATGGCCAATACCTGTGTAGCCAGAAATGTGGTTCTTTGACTAGAGCGACTTCGGGGTCACCTAGAAAAAAAAAGCCCTGACACAGAAGAGGCCCAAGACTCACTTCTTTTGATAATAAAAGGAGTGGCTTACATGACTGATGCAGTTGCAAAGGCAGTTAGGATATCCGCTCGCACCACAGGCCTTAACACGGCCAGAAGAGTCTTTTAGCTCAAAACTTGGGATGGCGATGATGCGTCAAAGAGCAAGTTATGCAACATCTCTTTTGATGGTAATCATCTCTTTGGTCTGGAACTTGACAAAGTATTGGCAAGATCAGCCGACAAATACAAGGGTTTCCCATCCAAAAGAAAATAAATTGTAAAAGGTTTTTATCGTCACCCCAGGGAAACCCAGTCAAAGGGAGAAAAGGTAATGGGGTTTCAACAAAAACAAAGGAAAATCGAGTGTCCTATTTCCCAAACCTGGGGGTTAACACAATAACTAACCCCAGGAACGCCAGCTCTCCAGGGGGGAAGACTTTGGCACTACTTCCGGCAATGGCAAGGCTTCTGTTCAAGCCCCATTTTCCTGCAGAACATCTAGGGCTACATGATAGAATTGATGGCAAAATCACCATACATCTTCCGTGCCACATCCCTCCCACAGTTGCTTCACTTAAGGGAAGCCATGGAGGTTGCAGTCACGGATCTACTGATTGAGAAGGGGTTCAAGGAAATTCATCCTTCTCAATGTGTGTCGGGCTACTACTCCCAAGTTTTCCTCAGAACTAAACCCCCGGGCAAACATTGCTTAATCCTAAACCTAAATGGTCTTAACCGTTCAAATCAATACAGAAAATTCAAGATGGAGTCCATGTTTTGGGTAAGATTCCTGCCCCCGGGAGGCAGGCTCCTGGGTAACTCTAGACCGAAAGATGCCTACCTGCATATCCCCATTAATTCCAGCATCATGAATTCCTGAGATTTGCTATTGGGGAAAAGCCAGATCCACCTGTTCCAATACCAGGCTCTCCCCTTTGGGATTTCTTCAGCTCCCCCGCACTTTTACAAAAATCATGGCATAAATGATGCAGGAGCTCGGAACGAAGGGAGTCCAGATTATTTCTTATTTGGATGATTTCCTCATTTGCGGACTGACAGAGGCAAAGGTACTAAGGAACATTCAGACATCCGAAACCTTTCTCACCTCCTTAGGCTCGAAGATCAACAAACAAAAGTCCAACAGAACCCCATCCCAGCGGGTGGTGTTTCTCGGTTACACCATCAATACGGTGGCTCGTAGGATATTTTTGCCAGAAGACAAAATTACAAGGCTGGTCAATGCGACAAACAGTTGATATCAGTACCCTGGGTACCAAGAAGGAACACAATGGTCCTGTTAGGGCTCATATTGGCCTCCATTCCGGTGATTCAATGGGCCCAACTCCACATGAGAGCTTTGCAGTGCCAACTCTTGGGCCATTGGGGTGGAAAGACGTCCTCTTTGAGGAAGAGATCTCAATCCCCCTGGTCATCAGGAAGTCCCTAGCTTGGGGGCTGGAAAAGGACTCTCTCTCTCATAAAAGGGAGACTCTGGCTGCCACCCATTCAGATCAGAGTCACCACGGTTGCAAGTGCCCTCGGATGGGGAGCCCACATAGGACACCAGGTGAGACAGGGTACCTGGTTCCACTCTGGGCCAGAAGTCTCTTCCAATGTAAGAGAGCTTGCAGCAGTACGGGAAGCCCTACTCACGTTTTAGAAGGAAACAACAGGCAGACACATCCAGGTGCTGTCGGACAATGTCACAGGTGTGGCGTACATCAACCACCAGGAGGGCACTCGATTAAAACATCTTATGAGGGTGGCCCACGACTTACTTTCATGGGCAGAAACTCATCTGCTTTCCCTTGCAGGCATCCACATAAAGAGGACGGTCAACAAGCTAGTGGATCTGCTAAGTTGCAGGCAGCTGGACCCGACTGAGTTAACCGAACGACCAGATCTTCGAGACACTCACGCTAAGATGGAGATCTCCAGAGGTTGACCTGTTTGCCACAGCAGGGAATAGAAACAGAAATTTTCTTCTCCTTGTATAAAGAGGAGGATTCTCTGGGGATAGACTCCCTGAGGTTTCCGTGGCGATTCAACCTTGTCTACGCAGTTCCGCCAACCCAACTCATTCTGAGAACGCTAAGGAAGATTAGGCTGGTAAGAATAAGGGTGATCTTGGTAGCTCCTTGCTCACCAAAACTAGCACGGTTTACACCCCTAAAAAAAGATGGCGGACCTGGATCTTCCCATTCCGGAACGATCTTCTGGTTCTGTTAGGTGGCCATCATCCCAATCCCCGGACCTTGAATCTAGCAGCAGGGTTCCTGAATGGTGCTTACTACTGAACAAGGGTCTCTCTGACAGGGTAACAGATACCCTGCTACAAAGTAGGAAGCAGGTTACCAGAAAAAAATTACAAAAATGTGTGGAAAGTGTATACTTCAAAAATGCAGTCCAAAGATTGGAGTCTAAGTAACATTGGCACTATTCTGGACTCTCTCCTAGCTGGAGCGAAAGCGGGACTCGCAATGTGTACCCTGAAGGTCCAGGCGGTGGCCTTATCAGTGTTTTGTGACATGCTGGCCAAGGTTGTTCCGTTGGTTAAACTTTTTTTTTAATTATGTTGAAAGGACTTGTAAAAAAAAAAAAAACAAAGCACTTAAAGTAGCTCCCTGGGATCTCTCATTAGTGCTCAAAGCCCTCCCCATGGACCCCTTTTGAACCCCCTCGCGGAGGCTTGCCTAAAACACCTTACTATTAAGGTAGCACAGCTGGTAGCCATCATTTCGGCCAGGCACCTGAGAGAGCTGCAAGCTCTGTCCATAAAAGAATCTTTTCTATCAGTTTCCTCCAATAGATTGGTACGCAAAACAGACCCCCTGTTCCTCGCATCAGCCTTTCAGCATTCGCAGGTAGTGGTACTTCCATCCTTTTTTGCCAAAACCTTTCTAACCAAGGGGAAGAACTCCTCACCACGCTAGATGTCAGGACTCGGGAGATCCGTTCTGCACTACTGGGATATCACTAAACCTTTCTCGTAAGCGTCCTACCTCTTTATATTGTTTGGAGGCGCTCAAAAAGTCAAAGTGGCCTCGGAAAACTCTATAGCCAGATGGATCTAGATGGCAATTGTAGAAGCCTACTCGACCCAAAGTCAGACCAGTCCTTCACATATCTAGGCACATTCTATTGCTCTGTAGCTTCTTCTTGGGCAGAAAAGGTTGGGGTTTCCGTCGACCAAATTGTTAGAGCAGCCACCCGGTCCAGAAATTTTTGTGAGACACTACAGGGTCGATCAGGTCTCCACCCAAGATTTGTCCTTTGGGCGCAAGATCCTACAAGAGTTAGTCCCACCCTAGGTATTCATCTTTGGGGTCTCATGTGACCGTGCTGGAGGATGACTTGGGAAAGTCTGAGTTATTACCTGATAACTCCCTTTCCAGGAATCCTCCAGGATGGTGGACCCCCACCCTATTAGATAATTGTTAAATTGGTTATTCAGGCTGAAAGCCAATTCTGTCCAGTTCATCTTTATACAACTGAGGGGCAGCCGATGGGTGGCCATTTTAGACATATCTGTGCTTGTGTTTCCTGTAGGAGAAGGAGCCTATCTCTCATGTGGCCATCCTGGAGGATTCCTGGAAAGGGAGTTTTTAGGTAATAACTCAGACTTTTAGGCTATTTTCTTTCATAAATGGTAGTAAAATATTGGGTTATGGGCACCCGATGGCACTGAGGAGCACAGGACATACATACGCCTTTGTAATAGAAGATACAATGTAACAATTGCTACATTTTCTTTGCCAATTCCCTCTAGCATTACCTAGAATTGTTACATTGAATCTTTTGTTAAAAAGGCATATTGTATGTACTTCCCATCTAGTGCCAATACTGTGGTATTTACTACTGCCAATTAAAAAAGAACATTCATTCAGAAGAGAAATTAGATTTAAAAAAAAAAGAAATTCACACAGAATGAATATTTTAGCAGATTCAGGGGATGAATGGCTATGCAACTTTAATTATGAGTAGCCCCTCAGCTGTAATCACATCTTATCATAACTAGAGTAGTATTGAATGGTGTAGCACTAAATCCGTGATAGTAGAATGAACCGCACAGTCCATTAACTAGTAAAGTTCACACATATCAAAACTTAGAAGTTGATAGTCCTTCAGAAATAAAATGTGTGATCCCAAAAAAGGTACAGACACTCCAAACCCCCTGACGACTTCACGTTCTGACGAAACGCGTAGGAGGAGCCTGCGGCACATCGCGCTGTGACCAACGAGGGGACGCGGCGGCCATTTTCTTGGCAGGTTACCGAGCTTTTAGGACATTCCATGATACACGCTTATTACCTCAATTTACATGTGAGTTGCCACTTTGTTGCTTTACACTATTAAAGTATCTTGACAATATTACACTATGGGAGTTGTTCCCCTTTCTTTTCATACCGATTTGTCTTGAGTGGAGCGGGCTCGAGTGGCACGGAAGCCGGTGCAGGACCAGGTTGCGGTTTTTGGATCTGACACATGCTGAATACGATCCCTGTAATGGGGATCAATGTGTTGTGGTAAGAGGCCAATCCTATTCCTTGGTGGTGGAATCTCTGCACTGGGCTATTGGAGTTTGGAGTGTCTGTACCTTTTTTGGGATCACACATTTTATTTCTGAAGGACTATCAACTTCTAAGTTTTGATATGTGTGAACTTTACTAGTTAATGGACTGTGCGGTTCATCCTACTATCACGGATTTAGCGCTACACCATTCAATACTGTATATTTTCTGTGATCTGTCGTTTCTGATTCAGGGTCAGGTGTTGGCAGCTTTATCAAGCTTTTAATATTCATTTAATATTTTAAAATCATATTCATTTGATTTATTTAAGTGCAGAAAATTCCCCATTAATAACTAGAGTAGTATTTTTTTTTTCTATTCTGAAAACATTTTTTTTCATGCAAAAAAAAAAAAAAGAAAAAACAAAAAAAGGTAAACAATGTTTATTTTTTTTCAACAGTTATTTCCACTTCTTAAAATTAGAAATTGATTTTCAAACAAATTCATCCTTTGGAAAAACACACATTGCGTCAGTGAAGCAACTTTAACCACAAAATTGATTATTTTCTCATTGATTTATCACTCCAATAGACTGAAGGTAAGGTTACCATTTGTCTGGCACCTTACAGTAAATATTCCAGTGTGCACACTCAAACTGAACAGACACGCTGTGCAAGCCAACCGTCAATCCAAAATGGCGCTGCTAGAGTGTTCTGCATGTACACAGCAATTCATGATTCCATGAATATGCATATGCAAGCGGCTCCTGGTGCTCCTTGCCCCCTCATTGTGTGCAATGTGACTGGGAGTTGGAGCGTGTACACTGCAATGTTTAATCTAGGGTGCTTGCCTCTTGGGGACAGTGCTCGGATGAACAGAAACAGAAGGGGGATGTAAGATGCCAAATGTAGGGGACACTGGAGGAATCTCTGAGTTACTTGCTTTATCCGGACCTGGAAGTTGGAGCGTGTACACTGCAATGTTTAATCTAGGGTGCTTGCCTCTTGGGGACAGTGCTGGGATGAACAGAAACAGATGGGGGATGTCAGATGCCAAATGTGGGGGACACCCTGGAGGAATCTCTGAGTTACTTGCTTTATCCGGACCTCTGAACTCCACACATTACTTAAACCTGGACCCCTGAACTCTGCGTATTACCGAATCCTGACTCCTGAACTCTGGGTGTTACTTAATCCTAACCCTTGAAACCTGTGTGTTATTTAGTCTGGACCCTTGGTCTCTGGGCATTACCTATTCCGGACCCCTGGACTCTGGGCATTACCTAATCTTGACCCTTGGTCTCTGGGCGTTACTTAATCCTGACCCTTGGTCTCTGGGCGTTACTTAATCTTGACCCCTGGTCTCTGAGCGTTACTCAATCCTGACTCTTGGTCTCTGGGCATTACTTAATCTGGACCCCTGGACTCTGGGCATTACTTCATACTGACTCTTGGTCTCAGATCGTAACAAAATCCTGACTCCTGGACTCTGGGCATTACTTAATCTTGACCCTTGGTCTCTGGGCGTTTCTTAATCCTAACCCCTGTACTCTGGACGTTACTTATTCTTGACCCTTGGTCTATGGGTCAACTTAATCCTGACCCTCTAGACTCTAGGCGTTTCCTAATCCTGACTCCTGGTCTCTGGGTGTTACTTAATCCTGACCCGTGGACTCTGGGCATTACTTAATCTTGACCCTTGGTCTCTGGGCATTACTCAATCCTGGACTCTGGCCAGTACTTAATCTTGACCCTTGGTCTTTGGGTGTTAATTAATCTTGACCCTTGGTCTTTGTGCATTATTTAATCCTGACCCTTAGTCTCTGTAAATTACATAATCTGGACCCCTGAACTTATCCTGACTCTTGAACTCTGGGTGATACTTAATCCTAGCCTCTGAATTCTGTGCTTTACTTAATTTTGACCCTTGATCTGGGCATTAATTAATCCTGACTCCTGGACTCTGGGCGCTACTTGATCTTGACCCTTGGTTTCTGGGTATTACGTAATCCTGTAGCATAAAAGTCACACTGAAAGTGTGAAACTCAGCGCTTAACCTGCAGGCTATAAATAATGTTAGGGGTACTGTTACCTGGCTAGTGAAGGCCGTGCCTCCAATTGGCGCTTCTCTCCCCCCCCCCCTGCTATTACTTAATCCTGACCCCTGGACTCTGGGCATTACTTAACATTGACCCTTGAACTCTATGCATTACTGAATTCTGACCCATGAGTGTTACTTTATTCAGACCCCTAAACTCTGGATGTTTCTTAATGCTGACCTCTAAACTCTATGCACTACCGAATCCTGACCCCTAAACTCTGCATGTTACCTAATCCTGGCCGATGAACTCTATGCGTTACCTAATCTTGACCCCTGAACTCTTTGCATTACTTAATAGTGACCCTTGAACTCTGGGCGTTACTTAATTCTGACCTTTTGACACTGGGTGTTATTCAATCCTGACCTCTGAACTCTGGGCGTTACTTAATCTAGACTCCTTAACTGTCTGTGACCAATTGCTTCAGGGCATGTGATATTGTGGGTGTGGCTACAAGTGAGATTGCGATTTTGTGGGCGTGGTCAGTAGGGTGTTCCCGGATTTCATTTTGAAAATCTGGTAACCTTAACCCAAGGAATGACAGAACAGCGCAAACACACTACTGCTACATCAAACAAAGGTTGGTTGTAGGTCTTCTTTAAAATTTACAACAAGCTGAGAACCTGTGAGATGAGTTGGCCAACCTTTTAAGTAATCTGTAGACTCCGTCTCTGTGTCGCTGGTCTCACACATATGTGGAAAGCATATATCGCAGTATGGCCGGTGACAGAGACAAAAGGTCTCTTCAGAGCTGCTGCTGTCTGACTCAGAGAAAGGAGACTCCGATCGAAACCTCAGTGGCCCATATGTGTCCTGTCCCGCATGAATCCAGTTTACAATATGACTAGGCTGCCTTGGAAAGTTTGTTGGGTCTGATAATGTGGATACCCATAGACCACCATTTTCATGGACCCTTGTTCCTTCTGTTTTAACACCTATTTCCATATTATTGTCTGGAGAAGAGGGTAGATGCTGTGAAAGGTCATCAAAAGTTTCATCCAGCCTCATCTCACCCAGGTTATTTAGAGTGTCCTCCATGTGTGTGCTTGCACCTTCACATCTGTCTCTGGCACCTTGGTTAATGAACCATTGGTCTGCATGGGGCATTTCCTTGTAGTCTTGTGAGGAAAGTCCAGCATTCCTACGACTGTAAGAAAGCCCCCTCCTTCTTCGGGGCATGGATGGGGAAAAGTTAAGGCTAACATTCCGGAATCCTTCCGTAGAATGCCCCGTTGACTCCCTGTGGACGCTGTAGCTTGCGCGCCGCTGTCTTCCAGGAGACAACTGGCAACCTTTGGATAAAGTCTCAACACTAAGTTCCCTGAGAATCTCCTGCAGCTTCTCAGTGCTCACATAGTTCATCTTCCTTGATAAATGTTCCCAAGCCTCGCACGTGCCTTCCGCTCCTTTGCCCGCACTCTCGCTCTGAGGTTTTGAAGTGCTCTCCACGAAGCATGTGGGCATTACAATCTCTTGTTCTGGAATGGAGCATTTAGAGGGCAGGATTGCATTGCCTTGTGATTCCTGGGGGTCTTCTGTAAGTAGCTGGGGGTTTTCAACATTTGACTCTATAGCACCTTCTTCATGGGGACTCTGGTCCAGGTTTGTGTCGTTGTTGATCACTTTGTCTTTGGGTTCCTCACTCTCTGGCTCATTGGCGACCTCGCTGATGGTAACTATATGCTGCTGAATGGCCAGCGTAGAAGCAGACAGCATGGACACTTCTGTGATCTCCACACTGCATTCTGATTTTAGGAGTTGCATTAACTTTTCCTTTGCATTTGTAACTTGCTCCTGTAGGCTGTCAATCACTGCATTTTTCTGTGGAACAATAAGAAAATGAATTAGCAGCTTTCAACACAGAGATCCGGAGTAGATGGATCTTGGAACTTGGTGAGGTAAGATCAGGTTTATAGGGGATACATTAATAGGGGATACATTAAAGTTAGATTAAAAGTATAAGTTATTAATATTATTACACAGGATTTAAATAGCGCCAACAGTTTGCGCGGTGCTTTACAACATGAGGGCAGACACTACAATTACAATTCAATTCAATACAGGAGGAATCAGAGGGCCCTGCTCGTTAGAGCTTACAATCTAAAAGGGTGGGTCAAGTGATACAAAATGTAATAACTATGGGGGATGATCTGATGGAGAAAGTGGAAGCACAGTTGTTAGGTGGAGGTGAGATAGGCTTTTCTGAAGAGCAGGGTTTTCAGGGAGACACAGTCCTACTGTGTCTCCCTGAAAACCCTGCTCTTCAGAAAAGCCTATCTCACCAATCTGTCAGACTATCTCCTAGATAGTCTGACAGATTGGGGTAGGGAGCTCCATAGAACAGGAGATGCTCGGGAAAAGTCCTGGAGATGCATGGGAGAAGGTGACAAGGGAGCTAGAGAGCAGGAGGTCTTGGGAGAAACAAGGAGAACGTAAGTACAGACAAAACATTTTTTGAAAGAGTCGGTAAGTATCAGAACCACCGTTGGGCTTTATTGCTATTCAGGGCTTCATTAGAGAGATCAGTGGTGTATTTTGGTTTTGTGCTGCCCTAGGCAAGACTAAAATTGGGCACCCCCCTCCTCCTATGTAAATTTGCCCCACCCCTTCCTGTTTAATGGATGGGACTCCTTCCAAGTCCAGCAAGGACCCCTGAGATCTCATGAGGGGGGGGGGGGGGTGAGAGGGGGTGAGAGGGGGTAGGAGAGAGAGAGTGGGGGATGGGTAAGGGAGGGTGAAGGGGAGATGAGAGAAAGAGGGTGGGGGAAAGAGAGAGAAGGTGGTGAGGGAGAGAGAGAGAGAGAGGGTGGTGAGAGAGAGAGAGGGGGTGAGAGAGAGAGAGAGAGGGGGGGGTGAGAGAGAGAGAGAGGGGGGGTGAGAGAGAGAGAGGGGGGTGAGAGAGAGAGAGAGGGGGGATGAGAGGGAGGGGGTAGAGAGAGGGGGTGGGTGAGAGAGAGGGGGGATGGAGAGAGAGGGGATGAGAGAAAGAGAGGGAGAGTAGGAAAGAGAGAAGGGATGGTGGGAGAGAGATGGGGGTGGAAGAGAGAGAGAGACAGAGAGGGGGTGTTGGGAAAGAGAGGGGGTGGGAGAGAGAGAGAGAGAGGGGGGTGGGAGAGAGAGGAAGAAGGGAGTGGGGGAGAGAGGGAGAGGGGGTGGGATAGATAGGGAGAGGGGGGTGAGGGGGAGCTCTAGGCACAGAGAAGGAGGAAGTTAAATCCTCCCCCACTTTGAATTATGGGCAGGGCCAGGGAGTCACGGCAGGTGGCTCTAGCAACCAGTGGCCAACACAGTCTTAGATGGAGGCAGAAGCCGCTATTTTGCTGCCCTCCTGCAAAGTGCCGCCCTAGGCCTGGGCCTTGTTGGCCTAGGCCAAAATACAGCACTGAGAGAGATTTATCATTGCTTCCTGTCAAAGTGACAACAGTTTCACCAGACAGGAAATATAAGGACGTCTGCAACAAGGGCTCAGCCAAAAAATAAAACATCTGACAGGAGTTCTAGCTTTCCTTCACCACCCACTGGACAGGTAATTTATTTAGCCTATTCTTTAAAAGGATAGTTTGCCATTAAGTATGTTTTAAGAATAGTGTTGAGGTTGCTAACCTTGTCCAGAACCATTTGAAAATTTTGTCCTAAAAAACTGCACCAAAAATTTTAGGAAGCGTTTCTTACATTCTGCACCTTTTCATTTGTTGCCAGTTAGCTGCAATGAGCGGCTATCAAAATAACAGCCAGTCATTGCTTTATATTACACATCAGGAGTGGTTGTGTAAAATGTAGCCGCTCCTGTGTAAAATGACACTCGCAGATAGCCTGTAAGTGTCATTGAATAAATACAATGTAACAATGTGCTGTTTTTCATTGTAATTACTATTTCATTCATATCTAAATGAAAGTCAAAGAGGAGCTTTTATATGGGATAATCTGTGTTAATATTGCGCCCCTTAATACATAGTTGTAGGCTTTGCTCTCTCTCCCCTACTTTTAAGATCCCTGTTTCTGTACCTTGTATGATCTTGACGGTATTATGGAACTGAGGGCTGTTTTCCTATTCCATATGTATGTGGACTGCTTGTTCTTGATACTTGTATTCTTACTATGCATTACCCACATATACAGGCACCAGGGGATGACTGGCAACTTTCAGCCCAGGGGGCAAGTACAAACCAGAGGCCCATTGTGCAGCGATCCGGCCCGCTCCTACTCTCTCTCTTCCCAGCCTCCTCCTGACCCCCATTCCAGGCTTAAAGAGGAAGTAAACCCTCCTCTGCAACTTGTACCTATATGTAAGCCTATGATAAGGCTTACCTATAGGTACTGTAAATTTCTCCTAAACATGTACCGTTTAGGAGATATTTACCTTACATGCAGCCAGTGACGTCACTGGCGCATGCGCTCTGAAGGAACGGCCGCTCTTGCCGTTCCTTCAGAGTCTCGTGCCATGACCATCGGCTCACGCGCGCGTGAGTGACGTCACCGCGGCTCCGGCCAATCATATGGCCGGATGCCGCGATCCCGGAAGACGGGCGTCATACAGGTAAGCGTGCGGCACGGCGGGGGCTTGTTCTAAGGTAAGTATTTCATAATGTGCTAGTATGCGGTGCATACTAGCTCATTATGTGTTTCTCTTGCAGGGTGAAAAAAAAAAATGTGGGTTTACAACCTCTTTAAGCTCTGCTCCAGGTACTCTCTACTCACTGGCCGAATCCGGTTTCCCCAACCTGGCCAGAAGGGGCGGTTGGGGGGAGCTGGGACCGCTTGGTCGGGGCTGGCCGGAGGAGGAGAGTCTCCAGTGGGGCATGGAACCGGCCTCTTCTCAGACACAGCTTACACCATCCATTCTGGGGGGGAGGGCTGCGCTCTGTCCTTGTCTTTATTTCGCAATCAGTAGGTCAGCGGTGGGGACTTTTTTTTTTCTCTTCACCAGGAATCCTTTAGGCATGTCTGTGGCAGAAGCGATGCAGCCATTTTATGGGGCATCAGAGTGGCCGGGGGGGGGGGGGGCAATTGCCCCCCTGGCCCATTCCTCCCCTGACGGACACAGATATGATTAGGCCCCTCTGACCTGTTTTTATTTTATTGACTATGTCTTTTTTTGACTGCAAAATCAATAAAAAAATGATAAAAAAAAAAAAAATTCTAAATTCTATTTTATTCAACCCTTTATTACCCTTAGCTAACCTAATCAGCTGTAATGAACTCCTTCCTCTTTGCTATTATTATTACCATTAATAATTAATTACTAAATACATTTATAAATTCATTTTTAATTTATAATCTTTATTAAATAAACACAATAATGAATTCATAATTAATTACAGGTAATTATTTTACTATTAATAATATATATTTTTTTTAATTTTGTTTGTTCGTTTTTATCAGTGTCAAAACTTATTTTCTCATTTTGTACATCTTTTTGTCTAAAGCCTAGTACCCCCCCATAAAAAAAAAAAATACTTTCTAATGCTAAAGTTATAATCAAATAAACAGGCCCTTAGTAGAAATGCAAAGGTTATTCTGGTCAATAAGGGGTGGACAGGAATTAATGATAAACCTAAGATGTTTCTGAATCCAACCGGTCTCCAGATAGACTTGGGGGGACAACCCAGAAAACAATAATTTGTCAGGCCGTTCTTATATACCCCGCAAGATAAGCCAGCCTCTGAGGATTGGGTAGTCACCTCTCCCTCTCTCTCTCTTCCATAGCCTAAATGGGAACCCCAACGCAGCCATTCTCAACCAGGGTTTCATGGAATCCTGGGGTTCCCTCAGAGGTTGCTAGGGGTTCCTTAGGCTGTGGCTGATTGACCTCCCATTTGATGGTGCCTTCATAGTGTTGGGGTTAGCACCACATGACAGAGCCAGCTGCATGAATCCAATGATCTTTGGGTAAGGTGGACAATTCATCCCACATCAAAGTACGGGGCATTTTTTTCCACTGACCACCAATGAATTGGTTTCGGCAAGGGTTCCTCAATACCTAAAAATTATTTGAGGATTTTTCTGATGGTAAAAGATTGGGAAAGGCTGTCCTTATGACCTGAACATTACTGTTTAAGACAGATGCCACCACAGCCAAAGTTGTCATACAGTATTATCTGTGGTTAACCTGGAAGTGTTTATGGGGGCCAGTTCTGAATGTCTCCAGAACAGTTCAACGTTTGGGGGGGCTCACTGCTTTAGGAGAAACTATAATGGCTTTGGGTCAATTTTTTTTTTTTTTACAGTTATGATTTTTTTAAGATTTATCGGTCTCTTCCTCGCCACCTCTTGTCAGATAAAGATGTAAAACATGTCAATGAATTCCCAAAGTACTAGGGGTTAGCCAAAGAGAAAGCAAAGCAGATACTGCCTGCTTTAATCACTTCAGCCCTGGAAGGTTTTGCCCCCTTAATAACCAGGAAATTTTTTGCGATACGGCACTGCGTTACTTTAACAGACAATCGCGTGCTGTACCCTAATACAACTTATGTCTTTTTTTTCCCACAAACAGAGCCTTCTTTTGGGGGTATTTAATCACCTGTGTGATTTTTATTTTTTTGCTATAAAACAAAAAAAGTGCCACAATTCTAAAAAAAGAAAAAAAAAAAACAATATTTTTCACTTTCTGCTTTATAACAATTTCCAAAAACTAAAATTTAAAAAATCTAATTTTTTTAATATTTTAGGCCAATTTGTATTGGTAAAAAAAAAAATCCCAATAAGCGTATTTTGATTGGTTTGCGCCTACAAGTTATCGCGTCTACAAACCAAGGGAGAGATTTATGTCATTTTTATTTATTTAAGTTTTTTTTACTAGTAATGGCGACGATCAGCAATTTTTAGCGGGACTGCGACATTGCAGCAGACAGATTGGACCCCTAACTGACATTTCTAACCCTTTTGGGTGGGACCAGTGAAATTACTATAGTAATCAGTGCTAAAAATATGCACTGTCACTGTAATAATGACACTGGCAGGGAAGGGGTTAACCCAGGGCTGATCAAAGGGTTAAATGTGAGCCTAGGGCCACGTCTCTCATGCAGTGTTGTCGGACTCGGGTGGGGTCGTGGCCTCTCTGGACGCAGAGAAGGCCTTCGACTCTGTCGAGTGGGGTTATCTTTGGGAAGTCCTGCGTCGCTTTGGCATTGGCCCGAAATTCATCTCCTGGGTGAGACTGCTCTATGCAGCCCCGCGCGCTAGGGTTCGCACTAATAGCTCCCTCTCCCCTCCATTTTCACTACATAGGGGGACTAGACAGGGCTGTCCGCTGTCCCCGGGTCTCTTTGCCCTGGCGATGGAGCCCCTGGCTATCCTCTTACGGTCCACCCCCGCTTTGGGGGGGCTGCAGGTGGGCCCCCTAGTTGAACGGATTTCACTGTACGCTGACGATGCCCTTCTCTATCTCCCTGATGCGGCAGGATCCCTGACTTTGGCGTTACAGATTTTTGAGCTGTTTGGCTCGTTCTCTGGGATACGCATTAACTGGGACAAATCCCTACTATTTTCCTTGTCGGCGGTTCCCCCTCCCTCCTCCCCCGATCTGCCTCTACAGTGGGTTACGAAATTTCGCTACTTGGGTATCGAAATACAGCGGGATGTCGCTAAATACTTGGAAGACAATGTTACTCCTATTTTGCAGCAACTGCAGCTCCGCTGCCAGACTTGGCGGTCGTTGCCTTTGACAGGTTTAATTTACTTAAAATGATTTTTCTACCTACATTTCTTTATGCCTTCCGTAACACCCCGGTGCCTATTCCGTGCGCCTTTTTCCGGCAGCTGGATAAAGTGGTGATAGAGTTCGTTTGGGCGGGGGCTGTCCCTAGGGTTGCGAAGACTATCCTGCAACTCCCGTTGTCCCTGGGTGGGCTGGCATTACCCAACTTTCGCTATTATTACTGGGCGGCGGTGTTGGTCACGGTGCGGTGGTGGTTTGCACAGCCCCGGGACAACCCGGCGGTGAGTCTGGAGGCTGCGATCATGGGCTCTTATACTGCTCTTGGTCACTTGGTATACCCTGGCCCTGGGGTGCACCAACAGCTGACTGTCCCTATGCGGACAACAGTCAGGGTTTGGGGGCAGATGTCGGTTGTGGTCGGTGACCCCGACACTGTCTCCCCACATACTCCGCTTTGGGGTAACCCCAGGCTACGGCACCTCCAGTCCATCCCGGACCCGGGTCTGTGGCACCGGTTCGGGATTATCCGTCTACAACAGGTGATGCCTGAGGGTGTGATTCTCCCATTCCCGATGCTTTGTTCTTCCTATGCTCTCCCCTCCTCTATGCTGTTTCGCTACCTCCATCTGAAGCATGCCTTGCAGACCCAATACCCGCATGCTGTCACGTTGGCCCCTAATACGGTGGAGCGGTTCCTGTCGACTAGATGCGCTGACTGTATCCTGTCCTCAGTGTACCTTAGAATCACTTGTAAGGTGGACGGGGCAAGCCCCCGACTCTATGCCATTTGGAAAGAGGATATCCCGTCCCTTGATGAGGAGGCCTGGGAGGAGGGGCTGGGTGGATATATCTCTGGGGTGATCTCGGCCAGGGATCGCTTCATTCAGCTTAAATTTCTCCATAGGGCCTATTATACCCCTCAGCGAGTGGCCAAGATATACCCTGGTAGTTCGGATGTATGCCCCCGGGGCTGTGGGCAAATTGGTACCTTCTTCCACATGGTGTGGTCCTGCCCTGTTGCTCAGCAGTTTTGGAGGGAGGTGGTTGGTGAGCTTGAGGGTTTGGGGATTCTTGGCATGGTCCTTGATCCCAGAGTCTCATTACTGGGTTTTTGTGATTTGGTCTCTCACAAGAGGCACACGCAGCTCTATATATTTTATCTTATGTTCTATGCCCGGAAAACTATATTATTACTTTGGAAATCGGCTGACCCTCCGCTACTGTCGAGATGGCGGACCCTGGTTGACTCTGTATTGCCGCTCTATAAACTCACCTACATGAGCAGGGGTTGTCCTCAGAAGTTTGACAAGGTGTGGGGTTTGTGGGTGGCTAGGGGAGGGCTGGGTTAGACCCTTCCCCTCCTGCGCTCTCTCCTCTGTTTGTTCTCTCTTGACCTCCTCTTTTCTGCTTTGCTGTGCTTGACTCCCTTTGGGGTCCCTTTCCTTACTCCCCCCTCTCCCCCCCCCTTTTTCTCTCCCTCCCCCCCCTTTTTCTCCCCCTCCCCCCTTCCTTTCTTCCCCTTCTCTTTCTGGATTTGTGGTCCCTTTACTGGGTGGTGTCGTCCTTCATTTGCCGTCCCTATGGCTGGCTTAGCTTCTGGCTGCCGATCCTGCTGGGGTGACTGCCCCGGCTGGGGGGGTGTGGCTGCTTGGGTGGGAGGGTGATGGGAATCCTCCCAATTATATTGTGCCTTTATTGCAGGTGTGGGAGATCTTCTGTTACTATGTACATATGTTGTACCTTGCCCTTTTATTTGCCTATGATTTTGTCCACTGTGAACACAGCTCTGTATTTTTTGTTTGTAACTTGTTTTTGGAATTAATAAAAACGTTTCTGTTAAAAAAAAATAATAAAAAAATGTGAGCCTAGGGGGTGTTTTCTAACTGTATGGGGGAGGGACTTGTGGAATCAACATAGAGACTTGTGATCCTAAATAGGGGGATCACAGGCGCTCTGTGTTCATTCCAGAGAGAACAACGGCCTGCTGTGTGTACAACAGCAGACTGTCGTTCTCTCTCAGCGGGGATCGATTGTGGGTGCCTGTCAGCGATCTCAGCCACCAGCCCAGTCAATCAGCTTCCCCGCTGGCTAATGGGGAAGTGTGTGCGCCTCCGGCGGGGTGCACACGCCCCCAGGATAGCTCCCACGGATCGCCGTACAGGTAGCGCGATTCGCGCAGCCAAGCCAGCCTGCAGCAATCAGCGATTTTTAGCGGGACTGCGACATTGCAGCGGACATATCGGACCCCTAACTGACATTTCTGACACTTTTGGGGGGGACCATTGACATTACTACAGTAATCAGTGCTAAAAATAGGCACTGTCACTGTACTAATGACACTGGAGGAGAAGGGGTTAACGCAGGGGTGATCAAAGGGTTAAGTGTGAGCCTAGGATAGTGTTTTCTAACTGTATGGGGGAGGGACTAGTGGAATCAACACAGAGACCTGTTATCCTAAATAGGAGGATCCTATCTCTGTGTTCATTCCAGAGAGAACGACGCTCCCCACTGATTCTCTCTCAGTGGGGAGCGATCACAGGTGCCCGGCGGCAATCGTGGCCACCAGCCCCATGGATCGGCAGGTGCGTGCCTCTGGCTGCGCGAATGCGCCCCCCGGGAGCGATCCCGTGAATAGCCGTACCTGTAGCCGAGCCAGCCTGCCGCAGTATATTTGCGGCGGGCGGTCGGCAACTGGTTAAAGCAGAGTTCCGGCCTCAAAATCGACACAATCGATTTTGTGCCATCCGCTTCCTTAGTGTCACCTGAAAAACAATTGGATAGTCCCGATTTTTTTTATTTTTTACTTACCTTGATTCAGAAGAAAATATACTCACCTTTCTTCCACTTCCTCCCTCTGCGGCCGCAGCCCGCGCCGTCACTTCCTGTCCTGCAATGCGTCCTGGGAGCTCATACTCATCACTCCCAGAAGGCAATGGGCAGTGACATAGGCGGCCGGCCGCTCCTCTCATCGCGTTATTTGCAAAAAGGAAATGACGCGATGATATGGAAACCGATCGCATAGTACTGCGCATGCGCGGGATTTTGCGCCACATTCTGCATACACAATGAGCTCAAACCATGAAGAAGGGAAGACATCTGTACACTGCGGCTTATAACCCCAGCAAAGATGGCCACGCTCAGCAAAGGATTTTAAAAGTAAGAATTTCTGATAAATCAAAACATATAAAACTATTAACTACGGGATTAGCGGATATATTAAGGGCTAAGGATCACTATTTGGGCAGTATTTTTATTAAAAAAACGTTTCTGCGGCCGGAACTCCACTTTAAGCGAACAGCTTATATCTGATGGGGATTTCATGTATTATTGTGCATATAACACTACCGTCAATTTTGTATAACCTAAATAATTCATTGTATTTATATTTCATACTTTTGTAATGACAAAAAATGTCAATAAAAAATATTAAAAAAAAAAAAAAAAGACTGGGATGCCATTAAAGTTCAGGTGCGTGTAAAATCAGGCGTCCCAATACTTTTGGTTATATAGTGTGTGTGGCAATAGGCGGTCATTACCTCGGTCAGCAGGCGTCTCATGGAGGTGTTTTCTCCCAGCAGGTGGTAGATCTGCTCCTCGCTGTACATTGACCTCATGCTTTTGCTGGGGCTGTTGAAATATTTGGCCATGTGGACATTTGTGTGACTGGGCTCCTCTTCCAACTGCCTCCACTGCAGCAGCTGGAGGAGACAGGAAAAAAACATTCAGTTGCTGCTCACATGCGCCTTAACATTTTAACTTCAAAAGCTGCTGTTATTTTCAGATCATCAGTTCTCATTAAAGTAACACTTGGTGATCCTGCCATAAACCCCCTTGTTCAGGCACTTCCTGTTATAGGGTGACAACGCTCTGTTCCTGTCGCCCATAAGTGCTCCTACGTTGTCACCCAGTCACATAGGCTTCCAATGGAGAAAAAAAAAAGGGCCTTTTTATTTAACCACTTCCCGACCGCCCGCCGCAGTTATACTTAGTTATAGTTAGTAGACGCGATAACTTTTGCTCAAACCAATCAAAATACGCTTGTGGTGATTTTTTTTTTACCTAAAATATGTAGCAGAAAACAAATTGGCCTAAAATGTTAAAAAATTTTGGTTTTTACATTTTTTTTTTTTTTTTTTGGGAATGTCATATAGCAGAATGTGAAAAATATATATATATATATATATTTTTTCAGAATTGTCGCTATTTTTTTGTTTATAGCGCAAAAAATAAAAATCGCACAGGTGATCAAATACCACCAAAAGAAAGGGGGAAAAAAGGACATCAATTTTATTTGGGTACAGCGTCGCACGACTGCGCAATTATCTGATATAATAACGCAGTGCCGAATTGCAAAACATGGCCGCGTCATTAAAGCGGAGTTCCACTCATTTTTTGTGTTTATTAAAAGTCAGCACCTACAAAAAGTGTATCTGCTGACTTTTAATAAACACTCACTCACCTGTCCCAAGATCCAGCGATTCGGCCGCCCAAAGCCTCGCTCCTCTCCCTCTCCTCTTGGTGGCACCGGCATCTCTATTGTGGGCACACGGCTGTGACACCTTGCGGCTTCACAACCGGGTGCGCGCTGCGCATGCGCGTTGTGAATGGCTGGGCAATCTTCTAGGACCTGTGATGTGTCCCAGAAGATTGCAGGGAGGGAGGGGGGATGATGAGAACTTCCGCTCGAGCCGCCTAGGGAGTGGGAGCGGGTACCTGTCAAATCTATGTACCAACTCCCCCCCCCCCCCAAAATAAAATGACATGCCAAATGTGGCATGTCAGGGGGTCAGCAGTATTTAAAGCGGAAGTTCCACTTTTGGGTGGAACTCCGCTTTAAGGGGGCAAATCCTTCCGGTCCAGATGTGGTTAAATAAATACTCTTTGATATTTCAATTTGTTTGATATAGTCTCATATCTATGCCCGTAAAGTCCTCCTGACACAGGACGGGGTTCTGTTTTCCCTTTTTATTTTTTTCGATACACACTTAGATGTGGCGTAACCAGTGGTCAATATTTTCTGGCGGCTGCTCCAGTCCCAGCTGAAGCCTAGTAAGGAGAAACGCGTCGGTACAGGGGAGCCGCCACGCCATCACGCCACGTGAATAAGGGTAACGCACTATTGGCCATTTTTCCTTTCCATCTTGGGGGAGCTTCATTTGAGACAGCTTTATCCAGCCTCGGTCCTTAAAGGAGAGTGATACGTCCCTGAGAAGGGATAGACACCTATACCTTATGGTCGGGCGCTGACTTTGGATACTGTCCACACTACCCATATACCAACGGAGGTTCCAGGCCTACCCACTTTAGAATTCTGGTAAGAAGCCACGCCTACCACTTGGGTGACACCAGACAAGTTTTGTGCACGAGTGGAGGTTATATTTCATTGCACCTGGCTCTTGTTACCAGTCGGTAAGGGGCCATCTTATTCACGTTTGTGTCACAGATTTGTAGTCTCACCGTGGTCTAATTGGAAAACACTTCTTTCTTTAACCACTTGCCGACAGCCGCACGACTATTTACTGCGGCAGTCAACCTCTCCTGGGCAAACCGACGCAGTACTACGTCGCTCGCCCAGGAGCCTGTAGGGGGCGAGCGCGCGCCATTCATTCACGGACATCCCCGCGTGTGTGACCGGTGGCTCCAGTAGTTAGTAAACGCAATAACTTTTGCGCAAACCAATAAAAATACACTTATTGCGATTTTCTTTACCAAAAATATGTAGCAGAAAACAAATTGGCCTAAAATGTTAAAAAATTTTGATTTTTACATATTTTTTTTTGAGAATTTCATATAAAAAAATGTGAAAAATATTGTTCTTTTTTTCAAAATTGTCGCTCTTTTTTTGTTTATAGCGCAAAAAATAAAAAATCGCACAGGTGATCAAGTACCACCAAAAGAAAGCTCTCTTTGTGGGGAAAAAAAAAGGACCTCAATATCATTTGAGTACAGCGTCGCACGACCGCGCAAATTGTCCGTTAAAGTCACGCAGTGCAGAATCGCAAAATAGGGCCTGGTCTTTGAGCAGCCAAATCCTCCGGGGCTTAAGTGTTTTTAAAGCGGAAGTTCCACTTTTGGTCGGAACTTCCGCTTTAAGGCTCGGTTCACATATATGCGATGCGGGAAGGCTGCAAATTCGCAGCCTGTTCCCGCATCGCACACGCACCCCCGGCAGTTCACACTGCCATATGCGATACGCTGGGGGTGTCAATGTAATCTTAACGACACCCCCAGTTTGATCGCATATCGCAGTGCGATCGTGCAGTTCGCACAGGATCGGATCGCACAAATGTGAACCGCTGTGCGATCCGATCCTGATGCGGCAGCAAAAATGCCTCCTGTGCGTGTTTGCTGCGGGTGCGATGCGAATTTAGCCATACAAACTGTATGGCTATACTCGCACCGCACAGCTGATCGCATGTAATGTCGGAGCAGTGCGCTCCGACATTACATGCGAACCCCGCACACGCAGAAGTGTGAACCGGGGCTAAGGGGGCAAATCCTTCCGGTCCAGATGTGGTCAAATAAATACTCTTTTTGATATTTTAATTTGTTTGATATAGTCTCATATCTATGCCAGTAAAGTCCTCCTGATACAGGACGGGGTTCTGTTTTCCTTTTTTTTTTTTTCCCATACACACTTGGATGTGGCGTAACCAGTGGTCAATATTTCCTATATCAGTGTACTTACCACTCACCTGTTCTGTGCTTGTACACCTAGATCCAAACTGAGAATTCAATAAGCCCCTCTGCCAGTGGTGGCCGGTGCGTTGGGAGCGCAGGAGCGCCGCCCCCCCCCCATCCATGCGTCCGGCCCCCTAATCTACATGCGGGGCGCCGGACACATGGAGTTCAATGGGGCTTCTATTTTTTTTGTATCACCTGATTAGAGCCAGAGGCTTTAATAGGCTTCAGCAAAGGGTGGATCCGGGGCGCAGAGCAGTGCGCCCCGAGCCCACCCATTGTGTGACAATAGCAAATGAAAATTCAATATTGTCACACGGATCCTCCTCCTGGCCAATCAAGAAACGGGTCCGAAACCCGCTTCCTGATTGGCCGAAAGGCAAACCCCATGCTATTGTCCGAGGTGGAGGTGGGAGGACTGAGGACTCGAGGAGACGCGGGTACTGAAGAGAAGCCGCCGCTACAGGTAAGTGCACTGGTCTCGGGGGGGGGGGGCTTGGCTCGATGATCTCTGCATTGAAGGGGGCACAATGATCTCTGCATTGAAGGAGGCACACTGATCTCTGCATTGAAGGGGGCACGATGATCTCTGCATTGAAGCTCTGCATTGAAGGGGGAACGCTGGTCACTGTGCATTGAAAGGGGGCACGCTGGTCACTGTGCATTGAAAGGGGGGCACGCTGGTCATTGTGCATTGAAAGGGGGCAGGCTGGTCACTGTGCATTGAAAGGGGGGCATGCTGGTCACTGTGCATTGAAAGGGGGCACGCTGGTCATTGTGCATTGAAAGGGGAGCACGCTGGTCACTGTGCATTGAAAGGGGGCATGCTGGTCACTGTGCATTGAAAGGGGGCCACGCTGGTCACTGTGCACTGAAAGGGGGCACGCTGGTCACTGTGCATTGAAAGGGGGGCACGCTGGTCACTGTGCATTGGAAGGAAGCATGCTGGTCATTGTGCATTGAAAGGGGGGCATGCTGGTCACTGTGCATTGAAAGGGGGCACGCTGGTCCATACCAGTATAGATCCTAACACATTACCCAGTCCATACAAGTATAGATCCTAGCACATTACCCAGTCCATACCAGTATAGATCCTAACCCATTACCCAGTCCATACCATTATAGATCCTAACCCATTACCCAGTCCATATCAATATAGATCCTAACCCATTACCCAGTCCATATCAGTATAGATCCTAACACATTACCCAGTCCATACCAGAATGGATCCTAACACATTACCCAGTCCATACCAGTATAGATCCTAACACATTACCCAGTCCATACCAGTATAGATCCTAACCCATTACTCAGTCCATACAAGTATAGATCCTAACATATTACCCAGTCCATATCAGTATAGATCCTAACACACTATCCAGTCCATACCAGTATAGATCCTAACACATTACCCAGTCCATACCAGTATAGATCCTAAAACATTACCCAGTCCATATCAGTATAGATCCTAACACATTACCCAGTCCATACCAGAATAGATCCTAGAACATTGCCCAGTCCATACCAGTATAAATCCTAACACATTACCCAGTCCATACCAGTATAGATCTTAACATATTACCCAGCCCATACCAGTATAGATTCTAGCACAATACCCAGTCCATACCAGTATAGACCCTAACACATTAGCTAGTTTATACCAGTATAGATCCTAATACATTACCCAGTCCATACCAGTATAAATCCTCACACATTACCCAGTCCATACCAGTATAGATCCTAACACATTACCCAGTCCATACAAGTATAGATCCTAACATATTACCCAGTCCATATCAGTATAGATCCTAACACACTATCCAGTCCATACCAGTATAGATCCTAACACATTACCCAGTCCATACCAGTATAGATCCTAACACATTACCCTGTCCATACCAGTATAGATCCTAACACATTACCCAGTGCATACCAGAATAGATCCTAGCACATTGCCCAGTCCATACCAGTATAAATCCTAACACATTACCCAGTCCATACCAGTATAGATCCTAACACATTACCCAGTCCATACCAGTATAGATCCTAGCACAATACCCAGTCCATACCAGTATAGATCCTAACACATTAGCTAGTTTATACCAGTATAGATCCTAACACATTACCCAGTCCATACCAGTATAAATCCTCACACATTACCCAGTCCATACCAGTATAGATCCTAACACATTACCCAGTCCATACAAGTATAGATCCTAACATATTACCCAGTCCATATCAGTATATATCCTAACACACTATCCAGTCCATACCAGTATAGATCCTAACACATTACCCAGTCCATACCAGTATAGATCCTAACACATTACCCAGTCCATACCAGTATAGATCCTAACACATTACCCAGTGCATACCAGAATAGATCCTAGCACATTGCCCAGTCCATACCAGTATAAATCCTAACACATTACCCAGTCCATACCAGTATAGATCCTAACACATTACCCAGTCCATACCAGTATAGATCCTTACACATTACCCAGTCCTTACCAGTATAAATCCTCACACATTACCCAGTCCATACCAGTATAGATCCTCACACATTACCCAGTCCATACCAGTATAGATCCTAACACATTACCTAGTCCATACCAATATAGATCCTAACACATTACCCAGTCCATACCAGTATAGATCCTCACACATTACCCAGTCCATACCAGTATAGATCCTAAGACATTACCCAGTCCATACCAATATAGATCCTAACACATTACCTAGTCCATACCAGTATAGATCCTAACACATTACCCAGTCCATACCAGTATAGATCCTAAAACATTACCCAGTCCATACCAGTATAGATCCTAAAACATTACCCAGTCCATATCAGTATAGATCCTAGCACAATACCCAGTCCATACCAGTATAGATCCTAACACATTACCCAGTCCATACCAGTATAGATCCTAACACATTAGCTAGTTTATACCAGTATAGATCCTAACACATTACCCAGTCCATACCAGTATAAATCCTCACACATTATCCAGTCCATACCAGTATAGATCCTAACACATTACCCAGTCCATACCAGTATAAATCCTAACACATTACCCAGTACATACCAGTATAGATCCTAACACATTACCCAGTCCATACCAGTATAGATCCTAGCACAATACCCAGTCCATACCAGTATAGATCCTAACACATTACCCAGTCCATACCAGTATAGATCCTTACACATTACCCAGTCCTTACCAGTATAAATCCTCACACATTACCCAGTCCATACCAGTATAGATCCTCACACATTACCCAGTCCATACCAGTATAGATCCTAACACATTACCTAGTCCATACCAATATAGATCCTAACACATTACCCAGTCCATACCAGTATAGATCCTCACACATTACCCAGTCCATACCAGTATAGATCCTAAGACATTACCCAGTCCATACCAATATAGATCCTAACACATTACCCAGTCCATACCAGTATAGATACTAACACATTACCCAGTCCATACCAGTATAGATCCTAAAACATTACCCAGTCCATACCAGTATATATCCTAAAACATTACCCAGTCCATACCAGTATAGATCCTAGCACAATACCCAGTCCATACCAGTATAGATCCTAACACATTACCCAGTCCATACCAGTATAGATCCTAACACATTACCCAGTCCATACCAGTATAAATCCTCACACATTACCTAGTCCATACCAGTATAAATCCTAACACATTATCCAGTCCATACCAGTATAGATCCTAACACATTACCCAGTCCATACCAGTATAAATCCTAACACATTACCCAGTCCATACCAGTATAGATCCTAGCACAATACCCAGTCCATACCAGTATAGATCCTAACACATTAGCTAGTTTATACCAGTATAGATCCTAACACATTACCCAGTCCATACCAGTATAAATCCTCACACATTACCCAGTCCATACCAGTATAGATCCTAACACATTACCCAGTCCATACCAGTATAGATCCTCACACATTACCCAGTCCATACCAGTATAGATCCCAACACATTACCCAGTCCATACCAGTATAGATCCTTACACATTACCCAGTCCTTACCAGTATAAATCCTCACACATTACCCAGTCCATACCAGTATAGATCCTCACACATTACCCAGTCCATACCAGTATAGATCCTCACACATTACCCAGTCCATACCAGTATAGATCCTAACACATTACCTAGTCCATACCAATATATATCCTAACACATTATCCAGTCCATACCAGTATAGATCCTAACACATTACCCAGTACATACCAGTATAGATCCTAACACATTACCCAGTCCATACCAGTATAGATCCTAGCACAATACCCAGTCCATACCAGTATAGATCCTAACACATTAGCTAGTTTATACCAGTATAGATCCTAACACATTACCCAGTCCATACCAGTATAAATCCTCACACATTACCCAGTCCATACCAGTATAGATCCTAACACATTACCCAGTCCATACCAGTATAAATCCTCACACATTACCCAGTCCATACCAGTATAAATCCTAACACATTATCCAGTCCATAACAGTATAGATCCTAACACATTACCCAGTACATACCAGTATAGATCCTAACACATTACCCAGTCCATACCAGTATAGATCCTAGCACAATACCCAGTCCATACCAGTATAGATCCTAACACATTAGCTAGTTTATACCAGTATAGATCCTAACACATTACCCAGTCCATACCAGTATAAATCCTCACACATTACCCAGTCCATACCAGTATAGATCCTAACACATTACCCAGTCCATACCAGTATAGATCCCAACACATTACCCAGTCCATACCAGTATAGATCCTTACACATTACCCAGTCCTTACCAGTATAAATCCTCACACATTACCCAGTCCATACCAGTATAGATCCTCACACATTACCCAGTCCATACCAGTATAGATCCTAACACATTACCCAGTCCATACCAATATAGATCCTAACACATTACCCAGTCCATACCAGTATAGATCCTCACACATTACCCAGTCCATACCAGTATATAATATACATGTCTTTTGGTTCATAGCTGCAGCAGCTTTGGAAATACATGGGTATGCTCCCCCAAATTTTTTGCCTGTTTATTATGTATTCGGTCTGACCAGACTATCGAGGTTGAGCAGCCCTCCCCACCCCCCACATACACCTGTACTCAATCAGTGTCCACCATCAAATGGATATAGGAGGAGTCCCCTGTAGTGCATTTGCACATTTTTCCCAGCAAGGAGTGTTGTCTCCAAGGGTTAGAAGGGCTGGATTCAACTCTTTTTCATGGATAGTGTAGGACCCACTGATAATGGGGTACTTTGACGCAGTGGTGGGCTTGAGCACGATATGGCCATATGGTGGGACCAAACCCCCATTTTTATTTATGGACTCTCTTCAGATTTGGTAGTAATTTCTTTTGCATTTGCGCGCTATTCTTTTTTAATATACATGTCTTTTGGTTCATAGCTGCAGCAGCTTTGGAAATACATGGGTATGCTCCCCCAAATTTTTTGCCATACCAGTATAGATCCTAACACATTACCTAGTCCATACCAATATAGATCCTAACACATTACCCAGTCCATACCAGTATAGATCCTCACACATTACCCAGTCCATACCAGTATAGATCCTAACACATTACCTAGTCCATACCAATATTAATCCTAACACATTACCCAGTCCATACCAGTATAGATCCTCACACATTACCCAGTCCATACCAGTATAGATCCTAACACATTACCCAGTCCATACCAGTATAGATCCTAAAACATTACCCAGTCCATACCAGTATAGATCCTAGCACAATACCCCATACCAGTATAGATCCTAACACATTACCCAGTCCATATCAGTATAGATGCTAACACATTAGCTAGTTTATACCAGTATAGATCTTAACACATTACCCAGTCCATACCAGTATAGATCCTAACACATTATCCAGTCCATACCAGTATAGATCCTAACACATTACCCAGTCCATACCAGTATAGATCCTAACACATTACCCAGTCCATACCAGTATAGATCCTAACACATTAGCTAGTTTATACCAGTATAGATCCTAACACATTACCCAGTCCATACCAGTATAAATCCTCACACATTACCCAGTCCATACCAGTATAGATCCTCACACATTACCCAGTCCATACCAGTATAGATCCTAACACATTACCCAGTCCATACCAATATAGATCCTAACACATTACCCAGTCCATACCAGTATAGATCCTAGCACAATACCCAGTCCATACCAGTATAGATCCTAACACATTACCCAGTCCATACCAGTATAGATCCTAACACATTAGCTAGTTTATACCAGTATAGATCCTAACACATTACCCAGTCCATACCAGTATAAATCCTCACACATTACCCAGTCCATACCAGTATAGATACCCAGCATGATATTTTTCCCTATTGAGATCTGATGTGTTTTCAAAGTGTTCCTTTCATTTTTTTTGAGCAGTTTATATTATAGTTTACAATTGAATGTTATTAAAAATGACCTTTCCTTTTCAATCTGCAGGGCTGTAATTTTAAATAAATCATTAAATTGCAATATGACCACCTGGAGGCGCTCTGTGCACAGAATTTGTACTGACTTCCCCTCCACTGAAACATCATTTCCTGCTTGTGTGATTGGCTCACCAATTTCCCCAGAAGTCTGCACTAAGATACAAGTCAGATTTCTGGCATCCCCTGCAACAAAAATGTCATTTTTGGTGAGATCCTCCCAGTAGGAGCACGTCTAAAGGAATGCAGACCCAGCAGATTTCCTCATTAGAGCCCTGCAGCTGCCACAGCTGATAGATAATTATGAAACCACTCCCATTTGACCCACTCAGCACAGAGGAACAAACAATGATTTCTTCAGAATAACAAAAGGAAGAAATCTGCAACAAAGTTTGTTACAATCCCTGCAATGTACAGAGATCACCCAGAGGGGAATGTTTTTTTCTCAACAAAAGTGGAGTTAAGCTTTAAAGGGGGAAATCCTTCCGGTCCAGAAGTGGTTAATACCGCTCTACGACACCTCATACAAAATTTGTGGCGGGCAATGAGCCAATCAGGTATGAGGAACAACATTAGGGTTACGTTTTATGTTTGTAATAGTGATTCTATGGAGAAGGGCTTGCAGTTCTTATCATTATACAGGACTTGTGTGGCGCCAGCAGTTTGCTCAGTGCTGTATAAAGAATAGGAGGCAGTAGATTTACAATACAGGAGGGTTAGGAGCAATGTTCCCTTTAAGCTGCGCGTATGCGCGGACGCGCAGTCTAATTGAAGGTCCCGCGCAAGCACAGATTCAGACCGCGCAGCCCCAGAGGACGTGAAGGTAACCGGGCCGCGGTTTTACAGTGGCGGCCGGGGAGCAGAGCAGTGCGCCCCAAGCCCGCCCATTGTGTGACAATAGCGAATGAAAATTCGCTATTGTCACACGGATCCTCCTCCTGGCCAATCAGGGAGCTGGTCCTCCCGCTTCCTGATTGGCCGAAAGGCAAACCCCATGCCATTGGCTGAGGAGGAGGTAAGGGGACTGAGGGGACGCAGGGACTGAAGAGAAGCTGCCGTGACCGTGAGGTAAGTGCACGGGTCTCGTGGGGGGGGGGGTCTCGCGGGGGGAACGCTGGCATCTCTGATTGGGGGCAATGCTGTGGGCACTCTGCATTGATTGGAGACAATGCTGTGGGCACTCTGCATTGATTGGGGGCAATGCTGTGGGCATTGCACTCTGCATTGATTGGGGGCAATGCTGTGGGCACTCTGCATTGATTGGGGGCAATGCTGTGGGCAGTGCACTCTGCATTGTTTGGGGGCAATGCTGTGGGCAGTGCACTCTGCATTGATTGGGGGCAATGCTGTGGGCACTCTGCATTGATTGGGGGCAATGCTGTGGGCAGTGCACTCTGCATTGTTTGGGGGCAATGCTGTGGGCAGTGCACTCTGCACTGATTGGGGGACAATGCTGTGGGCACTCTGCATTGATTGGGGGCAATGCTGTGGGTACTCTGCATTGATTGGGGGCAATGCTGTGGGCACTCTGCATTGATTGGGGGCAATGCTGTGGGCAGTGCACTCTGCATTGATTGGGGGCAATGCTGTGGGCACTCTGCATTGATTGGGGGCAATGCTGTGGGCACTCTGCATTGATTGGGGGCAATGCTGTGGGCAGTGCACTCTGCATTGATTGGGGGCAATTCTGTGGGCAGTGCACTCTGCATTGATTGGGGGCAATGCTGTGGGCAGTGCACTCTGCACTGATTGGGGGACAATGCTGTGGGCACTCTGCATTGATTGGGGGCAATGCTGTGGGCAGTGCACTTTGCATTGTTTGGGGGCAATGCTGTGGGCAGTGCACTCTGCACTGATTGGGGGACAATGCTGTGGGCACTCTGCATTGATTGGGGGCAATGCTGTGGGCACTCTGCATTGATTGGGGGCAATGCTGTGGGCACTCTGCATTTTGTATGGACACTGTGGATGATCACACCGTTACAAGCACACATATCTAAGGATTATATATTTTTGATTTTAATTGTTTGGATTGTGCACTTCACATGTTATGAATATGAAAATTGGTTGAACAGTTAATACGATTTACTAATATTCTATCAAACTATAGCCAATTAGTTAATGGCAACATGCACGTTTTGTGACAATATAAGATTTTTGATGAAATTGCTCAGTCTAAAGGTTTGCGCTCAGAAATGTATTTATTTGCTCAGCACAGTAAAAAATTAGAGGGTTGGTTAGGAGCGCCCTCCTGTGGTTCCTTGCTGGTACCTGCGGGATGAAGATGAGGCAGTTGATGGTGGTGGTACAGATGAGGATGCTGCCGGACGTCACCCCATAGACTAAGTTGGGCCAGGAGTGGAAGAACCGAGTGACCAGGAGCACAACCCCGGAGCTCACAATCACAAGGGTGGAGCCAACCATGATGACCAGCGATTGGTTCACCGGAGGGGTGCTGATGTTCTTGGTCAGACCAGCCAAGTAACTTCCATAGACCAGGAAAATACCCTGAAAAAAAAACCCAGAAAGATTTAGGTACACCTAAAGTCAGAACTTAGTTTCAGGGACTGTATAAAACCATATTTCATTATTTAGCTGCCTGTGTCTGGGGGGGGGGGTGCCCTGGGTACTGTGGTATTATGTGAGGTGGGGGTACCACAAGGAGATTAGAGGGAGAGGATTTGTTGGGGGGCGGCAGGGGGTAAACGTTCTCCTAGTGGGGAGGGGGTGAAATAGGATTTGTGCTAGGACGGGGATTTGGGGGTCTGTACTAGAATAGGTGATATGGTAGAGGGGGGGATTTTTGCTAGGAGAGAAACTTTTTTTTTTTTTTGGGGGGGGGGGGGATTTGTGCTAGTAGGGATGATTGGGGTAGGGGGGGATTTGTGTTGGGAGGGGGGAATTTTTGCTTGGAGGGGGGATTTGGGGGGTTCATGCCAGAAGAGGTGATATGGTAGAGGGAGGAGGGAATTTTTGCTAGGAGAGGAACATTTGTTGGGGGGGGGGGGGGGTTGTGCTAGTAGGGGAAACTTGGGGTCGGGAGGATTTATGCTAGAAGAAATAATTAGGGAAGATTTGTGCTGGGGGGTATATGGGGTGTGGGGGGTGGGGGGGATTTGTGTTGGGAGGGGAGATGGGGTGAAATAGGATTTGTGCTGGGAGGGGGGATTTGTGTTGGGAGGGGGGATGGGTTGGAATAGGATTTGTACTAGGAGGGGGAATTGGGCGAGAATTTGTGTTGGGAGGTGGGGTGGAAAAGGATTTGTGCTAGGAGGGGGAATTTCTGAGAATTTGGGCTGGGAGGTGGGATTTGGGGGGTTTGTGTTGGGAGAAGGGATGGGTGGAAAGGATGTGTGCTAGGAGGGGGGATTTGGGGGGTTTATACCAGAAGAGGTGATATGGTAGAGGGGAGAGGGAATTTGTGCTAGGAGAGGAACATTTGTTGGGGGGGGGGGGGGGATTTGTGCTAGAAGGAAATATTAGGGAAAATTTGTGCTGGGGTGGGGGGGAATTGGAGTGTGTGTGGGGAGGGCGATTTGTGTTAGGAGAGGGGATGGGGTGAAATAGAATTTTTGCTAGGAGGGGGAATTTGTGCTGGGAGGGCTGATTTGTGTTGGGAGGGGGGATGGGGTGGAATAGGATTTGTGCTAGGAGGGGGAATTGGGGGGGAGTTTGTGCTGGGAGGGGGGATTTGTGTTAGGAGGGGAGATGGGTTGGAATAGGAATTGTGCTAGGAGAGGGAAGTGGGGTGAAGTTGTGTTGGGAGGGGGTGGGAAAGGATTTGTGCTAGGAGGTTGAATTGGGGGGGAGGGGTGGTCTGGGAGGGGGGATTTGTGTTGGGAGGGAGATGGGATGGAGTAGGAATTGTGCTAGGGGAGGGAAGTAGGGTGAATTTGTGTTGGGAGGGGGGATAGGATGGAAAAGAATTTGTGCTAGGAGGGCGAATGGGGAAGGGGGGGTGGTGTAATAGGATTAGCGCTAGGAGGGGGAATTGTGGGGCATTTGTGCTGGGAGGGGGGATTTTGGGGGGTTTGTGTTGGGAGAGGGATGGGGGTGGAATAAGATGTGTGCGAGGAGGGGGGATTTGTACCAGAAGATGTGATATGGTAGAGGGGGAGGAACATTTGTTTAGGTGGGGGGTTGATTTGTGCCAGTAGGGATGATTGGGGGGGTATTCGTGCTAGGAGGGGAAGTTTGAAGTGGGTGATTTGTGCCTAAAAGGGATTGGGGGATGATTTGTGCAGGGGGGATTTGGAGTGGGGGGGGGAGAAGATTTGCGCTCAGAGGGGAAATTTAAGGGGTGATTTTTTTGCAGGGGGGATTTGCGGAGAGAGAGGATTTGAGCTAGGAGGGGGGATGAGGGTGCACATATTTTTGCTAGGAGGGGGGATTTTAGCAGGGGAGCAGATTTGCACTGGTAGGAGAGGAAATGTTTAGGTAAGCATACAGATCAGTGCTAAATTATTATTTTTTTTTGGGGGAGGGGGGGATGGGGGTCTTGCTGACACATAATGCTCATGGATGACCTTGTCCCGGCACTGCCTGTGTCTCTTTGGTGAGATTTCCCATCACTTCCTGTCCAGGAGACACAACATTAGTGAAAGGAAATCTCTCTAAAGGGAAGGAAACGTCTCCTAAACGGAAGATCTTCCCTCACTTCTTGTTCTGGTGACCACTGTAAAATTTGATCACTTTCTGCTCCTGGAGATAATGGTCAGCAGGAGCAGTAGAGAAGATGAATCTCCCCAATGGGGCTGCAAATAAATACCCAACCGGAGTCCTAACTCTCCTCTGCTCCATTCAAAACAAAGCAAGAAAAAGGATTTGGCTTTAGATATATTGTAACTCCGCCAAACTTTGATCATTCATTGCATCTGTTTATAAAACATTTGTTGCACGAATATCAGAAGCATTTGCGCAGGCCTGTAAGAAGGTAATTCCTTTATCATCAGCTCCATCTAGTGGCCAAAATGTGGTATCGTTTTATTGTTATACTGTACCTCAATGAGAAAACTATACCGCATTTTGGCCACTAGATGGAGATGATGACACAGGAATTGACCTGACATCTCTTTCTACTTGTAGGAATACTTCTAACATTCGTGTAACGAATGTTTTATGAATGGGCCCCTGTGTTTTATGAATGGGGGCCCCTGTGTGTGCCTCAGCTCTGCTCTTACCTTGATGCCCAACAACAGGGTGAGCCAGAAATCCGGGTAGAGGGAGGAGCAGGAGAGGGTTTTGGTCACAGCGCAGTGCGTTTCTCGCTCAGCCGTCTGTACAAAGCGGGAAAAAATCCATATCGGGAGATTATGGAGTGGTAAAGGACCAATGTATAAACATTATATAAAGTTAGAAATAATTATAAATATAATAAATGATACATTAGATGCAATTCTAAATAATTCTAAATATATTAAATATAATAAATTGTATATTATATACAATTATAAATAATTATAAATATAAATATAATACATGATACACTATAAAAAATTCAAAATGATCATAATTAAACATAAATAATAAAAAAAATGTATACATTATATAGAATTCTAAATATCTATAACTATAATAAATATAATAAATGATACATTAGATACAATTCTAAATAATTATACATATATTAAATATAATAATATATGTATTATATACAATTCTAAATAATTATAAATATAATAAATGAAACCCTATATAAAATTCAAAATGAACATAATTAAACATAAGTAATAAAAAATAATATGTATACATTATATAGAATTCTAAATATCTATAACTATATTAAATATAATAAATGATACATTAGATACAATTCTAAATAATTCTAAATATATTAAATATAATACATTTTATATTAAAAACAATTCAAAATTATTCTAAATATAATAAATGATACCCTATATAAAATTCAAAATGATCCTAATTAAAAAAATAATAATAAAAAAAATGTATACATTATATAGAATTCTAAATATCTATAACTATATTAAATATAATAAATGATACATTAGATACAATTCTAAATAATTATACATATATTAAATATAATAATATATGTATTATATACAATTCTAAATAATTCTAAATATAATAAATGATACCCTATAAAATTCAAAATTATCATAATTAAAAATAAATGATAAAAAAATGTATACATTATATAGAATTATAAATATCTATAACTATATTAAATATAATAAATGATGCATTAGATAAAATTTTAAATAATTATACGTATATTAAATATAATAATATATGTATTATATATAATTATAAATATAATAAATGATACACTATATAAAATTCAAAATGATCATAATTAAACATAAATAATAAAAAAAACAATGTATACATTATATAGAATTCTAAATATCTATAACTATATAAAATATAATAAATGATACATTACATAAAATTCTAAATAATTCTAAATATAATAAATTGTATATTATATACAATTCTAAATAATTCTAAATATAATAAATGATACCCTATATAAAATTCAAAATGATCATAATTAAAAATAAATTATAAAAAAAATTTATACATTATATAGAATTTTAAATAACTATAACTATATTAAATATAAATATAATGCTACATTTTATAGAATGCAAAATTGTCTAGTAATTAATAACTAATTCATTATTAAAAAAAAAAAGTATAACTATATTAAATATAAATATAATTATAACATACAATAATACATTATTATAATTATATGAAATATAATCAATGATAAATTATATACAATTATAAACAATTATAAAAATAGTAAACATCAATATTAAAAAAAAGCTTTCAATATACAGTATCTCACAAAAGTAAGTACACCGCTCACATTTTTGTAAATATTTTATTCTATCTTTTCATGTGACAACACTGAAGAAATGACACTTTGCTACAATGTAAAGTAGTGAGTGTACAGCTTGTATAACAGTGTAAATTTGCTGTCCCCTCAAAATAACTCAACACACAGCCATTAATGTCTAAGCCGCTGGCAACAAAAGTGAGTACACCCCTAAGTGACAATGAACAAATTGGGCCCAAAGTATCAATATTTTGTGTGGCCACCATTATTTTCCAGCACTGCCTTAACCCTCTTGGGCATGGAGTTCACCAGAGCTTCACAGGTTGCCACTGGAGTCCTCTTCCACTTCTCCATGATGACATCACAGAGCTGGTGGATGTTAGAGACCTTGCGCTCCTCCACCTTCTGTTTGAGGATGCCCCACAGGTTCTCAATAAGGTTTAGGTCTGGAGACATGCTTGGCCGGTCCATCACCTTTACCCTCAGCTTCTTTAGTAAGGCAGTGGTCGCCTTGGAGGTGTGTTTGGGGTCGTTATGTTGGAATACTGCCCTGCAGCCCAGTCTCTGAAGGGAGGGGATCATGCTCTGCTTCAGTATGTCACAGTACATGTTGGCATTCATGGTTCCCTCAATGAACTGTAGCTCCCCAGTGCCAGCAACACTCATGCAGCCCCAGACCATGACACTCCCACCACCATGCTTGACTATAGGCAAGACACACTTGTCTTTGTACTCTTCATCTGGTTGCCGCCACACACGCTTGACACCATCTGAAGCAAATAAGTTTATCTTGGTCTCATCAGACCACAGGACATGGTTCCAGTAATCCATGTTCTTAGTCTGCTTGTCTTCAGCAAACTGTTTGCAGGCCTTCTTGTGCATCATCTTTAGAAGAGGCTTCCTTCTGGGATGACAGCCATGCAGACCAATTTGATGCAGAGTGCGGCGTATGGTCTGAGCACTGACAGGCTGACCCCCCCACCCCTTCAACGTCTGCAGCAATGCTGGCAGCACTCATACGTCTATTTCCCAAAGACAACCTCTGGATATGACGCTGAGCATGTGCACTCAACTTCTTTGGTCGACCATGGTGAGGCCTGTTCTGAGTGGAACCTGTCCTGTTAAACCACTGTATGGTCTTGGCCACAGTGCTGCAGCTCAGTTTCAGGGTCTTGGCAATCTTCTTATAGCCTAGGCCATCTTTATGTAGAGCAATAATTCTTTTTTTCAGATCCTCAGAGAGTTCTTTGCCATGAGGTGCCATGTTGCACTTCCAGTGACCAGTATGAGAGAGTGAGAGCGATAACCCCAAATTTACCACACCTGCTCCCCATTCACACCTGTGACCTTGTAACACTAACGAGTCACATGACACCGGGGAGGGAAAATGGCTAATTGGGCCCAATGTGGACATTGTCACTTAGGGGTGTACTCACTTTTGTTGCCAGCGGTTTAGACATTAATGGCTGTGTGTTGAGTTATTTTGAGGGGACAGCAAATTTACACTGTTATACAAGCTGTACACTCACTACTTTACATTGTAGCAAAGTGTCATTTCTTCAGTGTTGTCACATGAAAAGATAGAATAAAATATTTACAAAAATGTGAGGGGTGTACTCACTTTTCTGAGATATTATGTATATATATATATATATATATATATATATATATATATATATATATATATATATATATATACACTGTATGTATATATACAGTGGGTACGGAAAGTATTCAGACCCCCTTAAATTTTTCACTCTTTGTTATATTGCAGCCATTTGCTAAAATCATTTAGGTTCATTCTTCTTCCTCATGAATGTACACATAGCACCCCATACTGACAGAAAAACACAGAATTGTTGACATTGTTGCAGATTTATTAAAAAAAGAAAAACTGAAATATCACATGGTCCTAAGTATTCAGACCCTTTGCTGTGACACTCATATATTTAACTCAGGTGCTTTCCATTTCTTCTGATCATCCTTGAGATGGTTCTACACCTTCATTTGAGTCCAGCTGTGTTTGATTATACTGATTGGACTTGATTAGGAAAGCCACACACCTGTCTATATAAGACCTTCCAGATCACAATGCATGTCAGAGCAAATGAGAATCATGAGGTCAAAGGAAC
Source organism: Pelophylax lessonae (assembly GCF_965119305.1). Lineage (NCBI taxonomy): Eukaryota > Metazoa > Chordata > Amphibia > Anura > Ranidae > Pelophylax > Pelophylax lessonae. Next base: position 14,947,634 of record NC_138769.1, read on the forward strand.
TGCCTGAAGAGCTCAGAGACAGAATTGTGGCAAGGCACAGATCTGGCCAAGGTTACAAAAAGATTTCTGCTGCACTTAAGGTTCCTAAGAGCACAGTGGCCTCCATAATCCTCAAATGGAAGACGTTTGGGACGACCAGAACCCTTCCTAGAGCTGGCCGTCCGGCCAAACTGAGCTATCAGGAGAGAAGAGCCTTGGTGAGAGAGGTAAAGAAGAACCCAAAGATCACTGTGGCTGAGCTCCAGAGATGCAGTCAGGAGATGGAAGAAAGTTATAGAAAGTCAACCATCACTGCAGCCCTCCACCAGTCGGGGCTTTATGGCAGAGTGGCCCCATGGAAGCCTCTCCTCAGTGTAAGACACATGAAAGCCCGCATGGAGTTTGCTAAAAAAACACCTGAAGGACTTCAAGATGGTGAGAAATAAGATTCTCTGGTCTGATGAGACCAAAATAGAACTTTTTGGCCTTAATTCTAAGCGGTATGTGTGGAGAAAACCAGGCACTGCTCATCACCTGTCCAATACAGTCCCAACAGTGAAGCATGGTGGTGGCAGCATCATGCTGTGGGGGTGTTTTTCAGCTGCAGGGACAGGACGACTGGTTGCAATCGAGGGAAAGATGAATGCGGCCAAGTACAGGGATATCCTGGACAAAAACCTTCTCCAGAGTGCTCTGGACCTCAGACTGGGCCGAAGGTTTACCTTCCAACAAGACAATGACCCTAAGCACACAGCTAAAATAACGAAGGAGTGGCTTCACAACAACTCCGTGACTGTTCTTGAATGGCCCAGCCAGAGCCCTGACTTAAACCCAATTGAGCATCTCTGGAGAGACCTAAAAATGGCTGTCCACCAACATTTACCATCCAACCTGACAGAACTGGAGAGGATCTGCAAGGAGGAATGGCAGAGGATCCCCAAATCCAGGTGTGAAAGACTTGTTGCATCTTTCCCAAAAAGACTCCTGGCTGTATTAGATCAAAAGGGGGCTTCTACTAAATACTGAGCAAAGGGTCTGAATACTTAGGACCATGTGATATTTCAGTTTTTCTTTTTTAATAAATCTGCAACAATGTCAACAATTCTGTGTTTTTCTGTCAGTATGGGGTGCTATGTGTACATTCATGAGGAAGAAGAATGAACTTAAATGATTTTAGCAAATGGCTGCAATATAACAAAGAGTGAAAAATTTAAGGGGGTCTGAATACTTTCCGTACCTACTGTATATATATATATATATATATATATATATATATATATATATATATATATATATATATACACACAAATATATATATATATATATATATATATATATATATATATATATATATATGTATTTATATATATTTCATCCGATCTCCCATAGCAGGGCTCTGACAGGTCCATGTCAGCACAGAGAGCGGAGACGGAGCTGTCATCTGCTTGCTCAGCAGGGATCTGCGGATCGATCCCCGCTGAGCAAAATATATAATATATAATAAATGATACATTATATGGAATCCTAAATTATTATATAAATAAAAAATATGATTATAAATAGCAAACAGTAAAAAATTATTATAGATATATTAAATATATATATATACAATTAATGATATATTATACAGAATTCTAAATTATTATAAATAAATTGAAACTGAATATAAAAAATGGTAAATTATATTGAACTCTAAATTACTTTAACCCTATTAAATATATATAAAATTTTTTTAAAATAAGATACAGAAAATAAATTATAATACATATATTAAAAATAAATATAATATAAATTTTATATAATGTGCTATAGAGCTTTCTTTCCAGTATTTTTTCCCAGTTTTTAAAAATCCCTGACATATATTTACAGATTACATTTAGCCATTTCCACCAGTCTCTGTCCACCAAAGCAGCTAACATTCTAATGTCCCCTTAACCAACTTGACCAAATCCCCTTCTAGTATGTTGTTGAATTGTTGAAGGAAAACACAGGTAGAACATACAAACTCCATGCAGATAGTGTCCTTGGTGCTGATTGCTCTTTTAAATCAAGAGCTCTACATACCAATGCTTTGGGGCTGTGGCTCTGACTCAGCAGGAAGCATGTCAGACCTCTGCAGAGAGACCGCTGCTTCCACTTAGAGAGCAAGCCTGGTATGTTATGTATTAAAGTGGTAAAAATCACAATAAATTCAGGCTGTAACACTACAAAATGGGTTCTCACCTTGATGCTGGCGCTGACCTTCTGGGCACATAGGACGGGGTCAGACAACACCCAGGACAGGAGCAGCATGGAGTCAATGAACAGCAGGGCACCTTGTAGAGCCAGCAGCGTCAGGTCCTTTATAATCTGCAGGACAAAAACAGGAGTCAGTGATATGTCATAAGAGGACCTGTCCCTGCTAATATTTCTTCCCTGTAAATGTAAGACGTGCCAAAACTCAGCTCTGCAGAGGTCAGTAATCACGTAACTGAGCGTTCGCATCCTGGGGCACTATACGGGGTCCCATTTATTAAAAATGTGTTGGAAAAATGTCACAAGCATTCACCCAGCCCTCACACACTGACCGCATTTTGCTTAATACAGTGATTTCCTATGATTGTCACATCCATCTAGTGGCCATAATGCAGTATTTTTCATTATAGAGGTATTTCAGGAAATGTACAGCATTATGGCCACTAGATGGAGCCAATCATCATAGGAAATCAATGAATAAGGCAAAATATTGTCAGAATTCATGAGGGATACAGGACTTGTCAAACATTTGGGTGTCTTTATTTATAGCTTACCTTTTGTAGGCATAATATAAACCCCTACTAATTAACATGAGGGGGGGTGTTATCTGGGGGCCCCTTATTCTTAAAATCCCAAATTGTAGACCCCACAATCACTGGGCCATATTAACATTAGAACAAGGTGCTTTGCCAGGGGCCCCCTTCCTGGCAAACACCACCTTTGTTGAGGGCATGAGGCTTGGTATGGTTTAGGAGTCACCCAGGCTGCATGCTAAGATTTAGGGTCTGGTATGGATTTTTAGGGGTACCCCACACTCTCTCTTTTTTTTTGCAGTAGGATGCCCCTTAAAATCTATACAAGACCCCAGCCTTCTGGTATAAATTTCTTAGGGTACCTGACACATTTTTCTTTTTTTTTTTTTGCAGACTCAAAGGTATGAATATTGTGGGGGGCTCTACACATATTTATTTTGTCATTCTTGCTTTATAATGTGCTACAGTAAAATGTATCAAAAAAAATAAAAATATACAGTTTAAATTGGCAGTAAATGACATTTCCCTGCTGGCTTCTTCAGTTTAAATTGCAAGCTAATGACATTTCCGTGCTGGATTCTAAAAAAGAAAAAAAAAAAACACAGACCCCTCCAAAGGTCTCCTAAAATTTATAGCAAACCCTATGTCTGCTATGCATTTTGGGGTTCTTTGGTGGGGGTCTGTGTGATTTTTTTAAATTGGCAGTAAATGACATTTCCCTGCCGGCTTCTTAAGTTTAAATTGCAAGCTAATGACATTTCCCCGCTGGCTTCCAAAAACAAAGCAAAAAAAAAAAAAAAAACCACAAACCCCTCCAAAGGTCCCCCAAAATGTATAGGAAACCCTATGTCTGCTATGCATTTTGGGGTTCTTTGGTTGGGTCTGTGTGATTTTTTTCAAAATTGGCAGTAAATGACATTTCCCTGCTGGCTTCTTCAGTTTAAATTGCAAAGCTAATGACATTTCCATACTGGCTTCCAAAAACAAAACAAAATAAAACACAGATTCCCTCCAAAGGTCCCCAAAATATTATAGCAAACCCTATGTCTGGTATGCATTTTGGGGTTCTTTGGTGGGATCTGTGGGATTTTGGTTTTTAAATTGGCAGTAAATGACATTTCCCTGCTGGCTTCTTCAGTTTAAATTGCTAGCTAATGTCATTTCCATGCTGGCTCCCAAAAACAAAACAAAAAAAACACAGACCCCCCTCCAAAGGTCCCTAAAAAATTAAAGCAATCCCTATGTCTGTTGTGCATTTTAGGGTTCTTTGGTGGGGTCCGCGTGATTTTTTTAAAAAAATTGGTAGTAAATGACATTTCCCTGCTGGCTTCTTCAGTTTAAATTGCAAGCTAATGACATTTCCATGCTGGCTTACAAAAACAACAACAACGAAAAAACACAGAACCCTCCAAAGGTCCCCAAAATATTATAGCAAACCCTATGTCTGGTATGCATTTTGGGGTTCTTTGGTGGGTTCTGTGTGATTTTTCTTAAATTGGCAGTAAATGACATTTCCCTGTTTGCTTCTTCATTTTAAACTGCAAGCTAATGACATTTCCGTGCTGGCTTCTAAAAAAAAAAAAAAAAAAAAAAAAAAAAAAACACACAAACCCCCTCCAAAGGTCCCCAAAGATCTATAGCAAACCCTATGTCTGCTGTGTATTTTGGGGTTCGTTGGTGGGGGTCTGTGTGATTTTTTTTATATTGGCAGTAAATTACATTTCCCTGCTGGCTTCTTCAGTTTAAATTGCAAGCTAATGACATTTCCATGCTTGCTTCCAAAAAAAAAAAAAAAAAACACAGACCCCTCCAAAGGTCCCCCAAAATGTATAGCAAACCCTATGTCTGCTGTGCATTTTAGGGTTCTTTGGTGGGGTCTGTGTTATTTTTTTTTTTTTATTGGCAGTAAATGACATTTCCCTGCTGGCTTCTTCAGTTTAAATTGCTAGCTAATGACATTTCCCTGCTGGCTTCCAAAAAAAAAACAAAAAAAAACCAAAAAAAACAAAACACAAACCCCTCCAAAGGTTCCCCAAAATGTATAGCAAACCCTATGTCTCCTATGCATTTTGGGGTTCTTTGGCGGGGTCTGTGTTTTTTTTTAAATTGGCAGTAAATGACATTTCCCTGCTGGCTTCCAAAAAAAAAAAAAAAACAGACCCCCTCCAAAGGTCCCCCAAAATGTATAGCAATTCCTATGTCTGCTGTGCATTTTGGGGTTCTTTGGTGGGGTCTGTGTTTTTTTTTTAAATTGTCAGTAAATGACAATTCCCTGCTGGCTTCTTCAGTTTAAATTGCTAACTAATGACATTTCCATACTGGCTTCAAAAAATAAAACAAAATAAAACACAGACCCCTCCAAAGGTCCCCCAAAATTTATAGCAAACCCTATGTCTGCTCTGTATTTTAGTGTTCATTGGTGGGGGTCTGTGTGATTTTTTTTTTTTTGGAAGCTAGCAGGGAAATGTCATTAGCCAGCAATTTTTCAAATGTTTTCCTTTGTAAATGTCAGTGCTTCTGCAGCACTTTCTGTACATCACAGAGACGGACCCCTTCACAGTCAAGATAAAGGATCCCCCACCTCCTCCCCAGGCATGTTTTTGAAATAAATTGGGAATTTTAAATGTTTGACTTTAAATATTAAAAAATCACTGCTTCCAGCCGTGATGGAATTTTTAAATGTTTTTTTGGTTTTTTTTGCATTGGTACATGTTCCCCGGAACAGTGAACACATCTCCACCAATGCTTTTTTTTTTTTTGCACCCCCTTGCCTATTAGCCCATAAAACGGGCATTATTGATTTGATAGATTGAATTTATTGGGGTTCAGGTTGAATTTGGTGAACACAGGGCAGTTCTCATCCTGTTGAGGACAGGCAGTCACATGGCACAGTGCACCAATCTCCAACAGCTGACATCCGGCACCACTCACACCAAACACATCCTGTGTTACCGTGACACTAATATCGGGGGGTCAGGTCAGAAATGAAAGGGTTAATCATGGGTAGCTCTGACAATATTGGGGTTCGGTACAACTCACCACTCGTTTGTCGGGGATGCGATGTGTGAACACTCGATGCAGTCTCCAGCTCTTCCCCAGCAAGGGCCCGAACACCAGAGACACCCCAATATATAGGAAGCTGATCCTCACCTGAGAGCCGAGACACATACATGAGTTAATCAGGGAATACAATGCAGTCTGTGATATTGCTAGATAAATGCAGCATGAACATGCTTCGTATTAGGGCAGCCCAATGAAATCAACAGGCTCCTGATGCACCAAGACGTCCCAAAATTGGGCATGTCGGAAAAATGGTGCCTTGCCTTGTGTTGCAGTGCCTTGTAGGGGAATGTGCATTGCTATAGTGCTATAGGATGCTATTCAAAATTAATGTAACAAGCGTGGCGGTAACACCCACATAAATACATTAGGGCGTAGATGTAAGTCAACCCTTACTGAGAGGTTCACATCAATAGAACAGCACTGTATCCTCCTCTCCCACTCGAAGTCACTAATATTTCATAGTGTTACTGCCTCTGCCCATGCATCTTCTGACCTAGATGCATCAATGAGGCATGCTCCCTACAAGCCATAGGCATGGATAGAGGAGAATCACCTTCCAATAATACCTAGGGGAAAGTCCAGGGAAAGTTGTTTGGGTGGGGGGGGCAGACTGGCAACTTTCAGCCCAGGGTGCAAGTACAAACCAGAGGCCCATGTTGCAGGGACTCTGCCCCGCTCCCTCTCTCCCTCTTCCTCACCTCCTCCTGACCCACATTCCAGGCTGAAGCTCCGCTCCTGGTACTCTCTACTCACCGGCTGAATACCGGTTCCCGACCTGGCCAGCAGGGGGCAGATGGGGGAGCTGGGACAGCTTGGTTGGGCTTGGCCGGGGGAGGAGAGTCTCCAGTGGGGCATTAAACCGGCCTCTGCTCAGACACAGTTTATGCCATCCATGCTTTGGGGGAGGCCTGCGCTCCGTCCTTGTCTTCATCCCGCACTCAGTAGGTCAGTGGTAGTGTCTTTTACTTCTCTTCACCAGGATTCCTTTAGGCATGTCTGTAGCAGAAGTAGTGCAGCCTTTTTACAGGGCATCAGAGTGGCCCAGGGGGCTATTGCCCCCCTGCCCCAGTCCTCCCCTGGGGGTGTGCAATGGCTTATATACAAGTACTGACATATCTTCCTTGTCATGCTACAGACACTTTCTGTCAATCATTCACAGACCTTGTGCATAGAAGGTACGTCCTCATCTGTGACAGACCTTGTGCGTAGAAGGTACATCCTTGTCTGTTACAGACCTTGTGTGTAGAAAGGTATGTCCTCGTCTGTTACAGACCTTAGACGTAGAAGGTACGTCCTTGTCTGTTACAGACCTTAGACGTAGAAGGTACGTCCTTGTCTGTTACAGACCTTAGACGTAGAAGGTACGTCCTTGTCTGTTACAGACCTTAGACGTAGAAGGTACGTTCTTGTCTGTTACAGACCTTAGACGTAGAAGGTACGTCCTTGTCTGTTACAGACCTTAGACATAGAAGGTATGTCCTTGTCTGTTACAGACCTTAGACGTAGAAGGTACGTCCTTGTCTGTTACAGGCCTTAGACGTAGAAGGTACGTCCTTGTCTGTTACAGGCCTTAGATGTAGAAGGTACGTCCTTGTCTGTTACAGACCTTGTGCACAGAAGGTATGTCCTTGGCTGTCACTTACCTGAATAACAGTCTGTATGGAGGAGATGGATTCCTGGAGAGCAAACAGGAATGCACTGATGTACACAAGAAGACTTCCCAGCAGGATAACCAGGTTCAGGTTGGGGCTGGACATCTTCACTATCCTGACACAAAAGGTAAAAACAGAATATTGTCAATGTTATACAACTCATTGTCAATTAAATAATAATAAATATTTATTGTTTTATACAGTATCTCACAAAAGTAAGTACACCCCTCAAATTTTTGTAAATATTTTATTCTATCTTTTCATGTGGCAACACTGAAGAAATGACACTTTGCTACAATGTAAAGTAGTGAGTGTACAGCTTGTATAACAGTGTACATTTGCTGTCCCCTCAAAATAACTCAACACACAGCCATTCATGTCTAAACCGCTGGCAACAAAAGTGAGTACACCCCTAAGTGAAAATGTCTAAATTGGGCCCAATTAGCTATTTTCCCTCCCCGGTGTCATGTGACTCGTTAGTGTTACAAGGTCTCAGTTGTGAATGGGGAGCAGGTGTGTTAAATTTGATGTTATCACTCTCACTCTCTCATACTGGTCACTGGAAGTTCAACATGGCACCTCATGGCAAAGAACTCTCTGAGGATCTGAAAAAAAAAAAAATGTTGCTCTACATAAAGATGACCAAGGCTATAAGAAGATTGCCAAGACCCTGAAACTGAGCTGCAGCATGGTGCGCGCAAGACCATACAGCGGTTTAACAGGACAGGTTCCACTCAGAACAGGCCTCGCCATGGTCAACCGAAGAAGTTGAGTGCACGTGCTCAGCGTCATATCCAGAGGTTGTCTTTGGGAAATAGACGTATGAGTGCTGCCAGCATTTCTGCAGAGGTTGAAGGGGTGGGGGGGGGGGGTCAGCCTGTCAGTGCTCAGACCATACGCCGCACACTGCATCAAATTGGTCTGCATGGCTGTTGTCCCAGAAGGAAGCCTCTTCTAAAGATGATGCACAAGAAAGCCCACAAACAGTTTGCTGAAGACAAGCAGACTAAGGACATGGATTACTGGAACCATCTCCTGTGATCTGATGAGACCAAGATAAACTTATTTGGTTCAGATGGTGTTAAGAATGTGCGGTGGCAACCAGGTGAGGAGTACAAAGACAAGTGTGTCTTGCCTACAGCCAAGCATGGTGGTGGGAGTGTCATGGTCTGGGGCTGCATGAGTGCTGCCGGCATTGGGGAGCTACAGTTCATTGAGGGAACCATGAATGCCAACATGTACTGTGACATACTGAAGCAGAGCATGATCCCCTCCCTTCAGAGACTGGGCCCCAGGGCAGTATTCACACATGATAACGACCCAAAACACACCTCCAAGACAACCAAGCTGATGGTAAAGGTGATGGACTGGCCAAGCATGTCTCCAGACCTAAACCCTATTGAGCATCTGTGGGGCATCCTCAAACAGAAGGTGGAGAAGCGCAAGGTCTCTAACATCCACCAGCTCTGTGATGTCCTCATGGAGGAGTGGAAGAGGACTCCAGTGGCAACCTGTGAAGCTCTGGTGAACTCCATGCCCAAGAGGGTTAAGGCAGTGCTGGAAAATAATGGTGGCCAGTGCCACACAAAATATTGACACTTTGGGCCCAATTTGGACATTTTCACTTAGGGGTGTACTCACTTTTGTTGCCAGCGGTTTAGACATTAATGGCTGTGTGTTGAGTTATTTTGAGGGGACAGCAAATTTACACTGTCCGTTAGAAATAATTGATAAAGAACGAAACAATCCTATGGCTACTAAGGTCTCTTATGAAGAACAAAAGAATCCTTTTTGTGTCACAATTCCATCCATTTTCATTCCGCATACAAAAAATAATTTGGCCCATTTTAAGAGAAAATGTTAAGAGAAAATTATCCAACTATTCCAGAATTCCATACACCACCCTTATCTTCATAAAGAAAAGGTAGGACATTACGAGATAGATTGGTGAAAAACGATCAATTTAATACACCTAGCCCCATAATTTTGGGCCACAAAACACGGGCTCATATCCATGTTTAAGCTGCATACAATGTAACTTGATGATTAAGGGGAAACTTTTCACACACCCACATAGAGTATACAATACTAAGATCAAAAGTCATTATACGTCAGTCATCATATGTCATCTATATTATTAAATGCCCATGTGGCTCACTTTATGTTGGTGAAACAACCCAAAAAATTAAATTCTTTACTGGGCACCCGGCCCATTTTTTATCCCTGATTTGTGTGCGGTGGCAACCATTGGATATCATATATATTAAAAAAAATATATAAAGAACTATTATATGAAGCAGCGAGAGATTGGGGGGGCTGGAGTAGGCAATATATAGAAGTTTTCTATTTGTTATTAACTGTTGCAATTGTTTGTTAATGCAGGATTAATTTATTTATTATCCTTTGCTTTATTTCTGTCCAAAACAAAGAGGCTATGGAAAATAAAAACAAAAACTAGGAGACAGGAAAATACTTTTGGCAACTGTTTAAGGCCCAACTGATGTCTCACACCTATTTATCCTTTAATAGTCCTGTACCCCCTTCAGTGTTCTGTGCTGGCGGAGCTGAGTAACAGCCACACCCCCTTAGCACAAATCTCCTCACACAAGCTTGTATTGCAGTGAAAGGGAAGGGGCGTGTCTGACCAGATTTCTTCTTGAGTGCTGATTATTGAGGGAGCCGGTGTTCTGTACCGGCAGAGCTGAGTAACAGCCACACCCCCTTAGCACAAATCATCTCACACAAGCTTGTATTGCAGTGAAAGGGAGGGGGCGTGTCTGACCAGATTTATTCTTGAGTGCTGATTATTGAGGGAGCCGGTGTTCTGTACCGGCGGAGCTGAGTAACAGCCACACCCCCTTAGCACAAATCTCCTCACACAAGCTTGTATTGCAGTGAAAGGGAGGGGGCGTGTCTGACCAGATTTCTTCTTGAGTGCTGATTATTGAGGGAGCCGGTGTTCTGTACTTGCGGAGCTGAGTAACAGCCACACCCCCTTAGCACAAATCATCTCACACAAGCTTGTATTGCAGTGAAAGGGAGGGGGCGTGTCTGACCAGATTTATTCTTGAGTGCTGATTATTGAGGGAGCCGGTGTTCTGTACTTGCGGAGCTGAGTAACAGCCACACCCCCTTAGCACAAATCTCCTCACACAAGCTTGTATTGCAGTGAAAGGGAGGGGGCGTGTCTGACCAGATTTCTTCTTGAGTGCTGATTATTGAGGGAGCCGGTGTTCTGTACTTGCGGAGCTGAGTAACAGCCACACCCCCTTAGCACAAATCTCCTCACACAAGCTTGTATTGCAGTGAAAGGGAGGGGGCGTGTCTGACCAGATTTCTTCTTGAGTGCTGATTATTGAGGGAGACGGTGTTCTGTGCTGGCGGAGCTGAGTAACAGCCACACCCCCTTAGCAAAAATCTCCTCACACAGGCTTGTATTGCGGTGAAAGGGAGGGGGCGTGTCTGACCAGATTTCTTCTTGAGTGCTGATTATTGAGGGCGGCGGTGTTCTGTAGATTACTGCAGATTGTCGGATAATGCCTTCGACAATCTGCGCACGCGCAGTAAGTAACGTCACTCCATCTGATCTGCTGATCAGCTGTGGAGTGATGTCACTACTGCTCAAGCACAGATCATCAGAGGCATTATCCTATGATCGGCAATAATTTACAAAACACCGGCGCCCTCAATAATCAGCACTCAAAAAGAAATCTGGTCAGACACGCCCCCTCCCTTTCACTGCAATAACCTACAGAAAACCGTCTCCTCCTCTCGGAAACATTCCTTCTAATCAAGACGTGCAAATTCCACCTATCACCAAGGCTGCTGTTAGAAATCACGGGTCCCGGTACAGCCTACCTACCCCCCCCCCCACCCCCGAATTTATTAAGACAATATTTTCACTAAAAATACACTAAAATCATTATTAGTGAACAAACATTACAGAGAACCTGTGTGAATTAGCCCTTTTTAATTGTTTTTTTATATTTGAAAAAAAAAAGAAAGTATAACAAAAAAAAACAATTATTTTATTTAACATTTTTTTAAATTATTTATTACTATGTTTACTTATTATTTTATTTTTTTTTACAATTTTTTTTTTTTTCATGAGGCAGGGAAGTCAGCAACGTTGCGGGAGGGAGGTTCATCACAGTGATAGGGGGCACAGGGGGAGAGGGGTCAGAAGCAGGCAGAACAGGGGGGGGGGGATTGGTGTCGGAGATGTAATTACAGGAACGATGCCCTGTGTCTGTGTCTCTCTCTGCAGCAGCTGAAAGCTGGCAGGAGGGGAAGAAACTTTTAGCTGCTGCAGAGACCTGCACAGGGCTTCCTTCTGTAATTGTCCCTCCGCCCGACCCCACCGATTCCCTGTGCTGTTGAGGCCCCCTACAGGAGGACTAGTGAACCCAACAACCCCCCCCCCCCCTCCGTCAGCGGCCTTGCCTATCAGTACATATTACTGGAGACAACGTGTGAGGAACCTCAATGAAGGCAGCACAGCCGCCACTAGCTTAGGGATATCTCAGGAAGGAGCTCGCTAGAGGTGACAAAAAGATTCATACACGCTCTGCATTGTGTACACTCCACTCATCTATCACAGCTTCCTCCTACCGGGGAGAGGAAGCCGGGGAGAGGTAGCCGGGGGAGAGGAAGCCGGGGAGAGGTAGCCAGGGAAGAGGTAGCTGGGGAGAGGTAGCCGGGGAAGAGGTAGCTGGGGAGAGGTAGCTGGGGGAGTGGTAGCCGGGGGAGAGGAAGCCGGGGAGAGGTAGCCGGGGGAGAGGAAGCCGGGGAGAGGTAGCCGGGGAAGAGGTAGCTGGGGAGAGGTAGCTGGGGGAGAGGTAGCCGGGGGAGAGGAAGCCGGGGAGAGGTAGCCGGGGGAGAGGTAGCCGGGGGAGAGGTAGCCGGGGGAGAGGTAACCGGGGGAGAGGTAGCCGGCAGACCGGGGCAGTATGGGAGCAGGCCCGGCAAGCAAATCCCATAGCTGGATGAGGTGGTCTGTATCCGAGAGGAGCCGGTGTTCTGTAGCATAATGCAGATCATCAGATAATGCCTCCTATGACCTGCGCATGCGCAGTAGTGACGTCACTCAAGCCGATCGGCAGATCAGATGGAGTTACATTGCTTACTGCGCATTCGCAGATCATAGGAGGCATTATCCGATGATCTGCATTATTCTACAGAACGCCGGGTCTAACCCTAGTACCTGTTGGACTGCACAGTCTATCCATGTTCGGACACTTGCCATACCTACTGTAATAAGAAAGTTGTACAATGTCTTCATGCAGAAAGAACCCTTTTTTGGGTGACCTCAGGACCTCACATGGGGTTTTTGTGGTCTACTCTACCGATTTCAGCCAGTACCTGTTCTGCCGGAAGCGTATGGTGAAAATAGCGAAGAAGAGAGACAAAAGGAGTCCGCAGGAGAGCAGTGATCCCAGAATTCCCTGTACTGCAATGGAAAGCTGTGTTCTGTCAGAGGCCTGTAGGGGGAGACACCAATCATCTCTCATTACACAACATACAAGTAAATCCTACATCATATATTTAGTATCAGTCAAATAGAAAAACGTTACTTATGATGGCTGGAGGATATCCAGCATCATCTAGCGCTTCCCTCCCTGGTCTGCCCATGTACACCTTATTGTTCTGTGTATGGATTGATCTGATTGGTTGCCATATTTTACTTTGTATGCTGCGGATTGTCAAATATTACAAATTTGATCTCTAAGATTTTGTCTTGATGTTGGCAACCAAATCCCATGCTTGCGTCTCCTGGGATTAAGGTGGTGACATATCTGCTGAAGAATTCCAAGCTCCTGCCGAGAAATCTCCCCAATGTGGGAGGGGTAGAGACACAAATTACTGCAGGAAATCTCACCAATGTGGGAGGGGCAGAGACACAAATTACTGCAGGAAATCGCACCAATGTGGGAGGGGCAGAGACACAAACTACTGCAGGGAAAACTCACCATTATGGAAGGGGCAGAGACACAAACTACTGGAAGGAACTTTCCCCATTGTGGGAGGGGCAGAGACACAAACTACTGCATGAAATCTCCCCATAGTGGGAGGGGCAGAGATATAAACTATGGCAGGAAATCTCACCATTGTGGGAGGGGCAGATACACAAACTACTGCAGGAAATCTCCCCATTGTGGGAGGGGCAGAGACACAAACTACTGCAGGAAATCTCCCCATTGTGGGACCGGCAGAGACACAAACTACTGCAGGAAATCTCCCCATTGTGGGAGGGGCAGAGACACAAACTACTGCAGGAAATCTCACAATTGTGGGAGGGGAAGAGACAAACTACTGCAGGAAATCTCACCATTGTGGGAGGGGCAGAGACACAAACTACTGCAGGGAAATCTCACCATTGTGGGAGGGGCAGAGACACAAACTACTGCAGGAAATCTCACCATTTTGGGAGGGGCAGAGATACAAACTATGGCAGGAAATCTCACCATTGTGGGAGGGCAGAGACACAAACTACTGCAGGAAATCTCACCATTATGGGAGGGGCAGAGACACGAACTACTGCAGGAAATCTCCCCATTGTGGGAGGGGCAGAGACACAAACTACTGCAGGAAATCTCACCATTTTGGGAGGGACAGAGACACAAACTACTGCAGGGAAATCTCACCATTGTGGGAGGGGCAGAGACACAAACTACTGCAGTAAATCTCACCATTGTGGGAGGGGCAGAGACACAAACTACTGCAGGAAATCTCACCATTGTGGGAGGGACAGAGACACAAAGTACTGCAGGAAATCTCACCATTGTGGGAGGGGCAGAGACACAAACTACTGGAGGAAAATCTCACCATTGTGGGAGGGGCAGAGACACAAACTACTTCAGGAAATCTCCCCATTGTAGGAGGGGCAGAGACACAAAGTACTGCAGGAAATCTCACCATTGTGGGAGGGGCAGAGACACAAAGTACTGCAGGAAATCTCCTCATTGTGGTAGGGGCAGAGACACAAACTACTGCATGAAATTTCCCCATTGTGGGAGTGGCAGAGACACAAACCACTGCAGTAAAACTCACCATTGAGGGAGGGGCAGAGACACAAACTACTGCAGGAAATCTCCCCATTGTGGGAGGGGCAGAGACAGAAACTACTGCAGGAAATCTCACCATTGTGGGAGGGGCAGAGACACAAATTACTGCAGGAAATCTCCTCATTGTGGGAGGGGCAGAGACACAAACTACTGCAGGGAAATCTCCCCATTGTGGGAGGGGCAGAGACACAAACTACTGCAGGAAATTTCCCCATTATGGAAGGGGCAGAGACACAAACTACTGCAGGAAATCTCCTCATTGTGGGAGGGGCAGAGACACAAACTACTGCAGGAAATCTCACCATTGTGGGAGGGGCAGAGACACAAACTACTGCAGGAAATCTCCCCATTATGGAAGGGGCAGAGACACAAACTACTGCAGGAAATCTCATCATTGTGGGAGGGGCAGAGACACAAACTACTGCAGGAAATCTCTTCATTTTTGGAGGGGCAGAGACACAAACTTCTGCAGGAAATCTCCCCATTGTGGGAGGGGCCGAGACATAAACTGCTGCAGGAAATCTCACCATTGTGGAAGGGACAGAGACACAAACTACTGCAGGAAATCTCCCAATTGTGGGAGGGGCAAAGACACAAACTTCTGCAGGAAATCTCCCCATTGTGGGAGGGGCCGAGACACAAACTGCTGCAGGAAATCTCACCATTGTGGAAGGGGCAGAGACAAAAACTACTGCAGGAAATCTCCCCATTGTGGGAGGGGCAGAGACACAAACTACTGCAGGGAAATCTCACCATTGTGGGAGGGGCAGAGACACAAACTGCTGCAGGGAATCTCACCATTGTGGGAGGGGCAGAGACACAAACTACTGCAGGGAAATTTCACCATTATGGAAGGGGCAGAGACACAAACTACTGCAGGAAATCTCATCATTGTGGGAGGGGCAGAGACACAAACTACTGCAGGAAATATCCCCATTGTGGGAGGGGCAGAGACACAAACTACTGCAGGAAATTTCCCCATTGTGGGAGGGGCCTAGACACAAACTGCTGCAGGAAATCTCACCATTGTGGAAGGGGCAGAGACACAAACTACTGCAGGAAATCTCCCCATTGTGGGAGGGGCAGAGACACAAACTACTGCAGGAAATCTCCCTATTGTGGGAGGGGCATAGACACAAACTACTGCAGGAAAATCTCCCCATTGTGGGAGGGGCAGAGACACAAACTTCTGCAGGAAAATCTCTCCATTGTGGGAGGGGCAGAGTCACAAACTACTGCAGGAAATCTCCCTATTGTGGGAGGGGCATAGACACAAACTACTGCAGGAAAATCTCCCCATTGTGGGAGGGGCAGAGACACAAACTTCTGCAGGAAAATCTCTCCATTGTGGGAGGGGCAGAGTCACAAACTACTGCAGGAAATCTCCCCATTGTGGCAATGGCAGAGACACAAACTACTGCAGGAAATCTCCCCATTGTGGGAATGGCAAAGATACAAACTACTGCAGGAAATCTCTCTATTGTGGGAGGGGCAGAGACACAAACTACTGCAGGGAAATCTCACCATTGTGGGAGGGGCAGAGACACAAACTACTGCAGGAAATCTCACCAGTGTGGGAGGGGCAGAGACAAAAATTATTACAAGACAATCTAACCGTTAAAGCCTCCTAGAAGCTTGTGGTTCACTTAAATCCCCTCTGTGATATAAGTTCGGGTGGACAAAACCTTTAAATATCATTCTACATACTGTACTTATCATTTTCATTTTCCCAGGCACTTGTTTTTACAGCCACTCTGTCCAAATAAAATGTATATAAAGTATAAATTTAGTTACATGAAGGTAATAAATACAAATTTATTTTAATTCAAAGCAAAGTCACATGGTAAGATTTATAGATGACGTCACTCACCCCTGACATGCGGCACAACTCCTGCAGGACCCCCAGCGCCTCCATTCTGTCCAATGTTGTCTCTATGTGACTCTCTGATAGGGCGCTACAGTTCAGGGGGGGCTCCATACCCTGAGCCCTCCTTGAGGGTCACCTGGTACCATCCAGGAACCGATGTTCCCCCAGAATCATGGAGAGACTGTTTCCAATCAAAAGTCGGTCATCAAAGTAGTCCTTGAGGTGATTGGATCATATAATTTATATGGGCCAATCACAATTCACATTGAAAACAAAATCAATATTCTTCTTTACTTCATTGGAATCAGATCAACTTTTTAATGTCCATACCAAGATGAGAAGATCTCCGGATGGTTACTGCAAGTGAAAAGAAGCAAAATGAGTTCTAAACTGTTACCTGGTAAGAAGGACTTCAGTCAAATGAAAGAAATAGTAAAGCAGATTTACTGTATAATCCCTTCCTTACCCCTTGTACACCCCCTATGGGGCCGAGCAATTAATTAAATTTCTTCTATGGGCCTGTTTATTTTGCAATAACGTTATCATTTGTCAAGATTACAAAGTAATACATCTATATGTATACATACATAGTATCTCACAAAAGTAAGTACACCCTAACATTTTGGTAAATATTTTATTCTATCTTTTCATGTGACAACAATGAAGAAATGACACTTTGCTACAATGTAAAGTAGTGAGTGTACAGCTTGTATAACAGTGTAAATTTGCTGTCCCCTCAACTCAACACACAGCCATTAATGTCTAAACCGCTGGCAACAAAAGTGAGTAACCCTAAGTGAAAATGTCCAAATTGGGCCCGATCAGTCATTTTCCCTCCCCGGTGTCATGTGACTTGCTAGTGTTACAAGGTCTCAGGTGTGAATGGGGAGCAGGTGTGTTAAATTTAGTGTTATTGCTCTCACTCTCTCATACTGGTCACTGGAAGTTCAACATGGCACCCCATTGCTAAAGAATTCATTGAGGATCTGAAAAAAAGAATTGTTGCCCTACATAAAGATGGCCTAGGCTATAAGAAGATTGCCAAGACCATGAAACTGAGCTGCAGCACGGTGGCCAAGACCATACAGCAGCTTAACAGGACAGGTTCCACTCAGAACAGGACTCGCCATGGTCGACCAAAGAAGTTGAGTGCACGTGCTCAGCGTCATATCCAGAGGTTGTCTTTGGGAAATAGACGTATGAGTGCTACCAGCATTTCTGCATAGGTTGAAGGGGTGGGGGGTCAGCCTGTCAGTGCTCAGACCATACGCCGCACACTGCATCAAATTGGTCTGCATGGCTGTCATCCCAGAAGGAAGCCTCTTCTAAAGATGATGCATAAGAACGCCCACAAACAGTTTGCTGAAGACAAGCAGACTAAGGACATGGATTACTGGAACCATGTCCTGTGGTCTGATGAGACCAAGATAAACTTATTTGGTTCAGATGGTGTCAGGCATGTGTGGCGGCAACCAGGTGAGGAGTACAAAGCCAAGTGTGTCTTGCCTACAGTCAAGCATGGTGGTGGGAGTGTCATGGTCTGGGGCTGCATGAGTGCTGCCGGCACTGGGGAGCTACAGTTCATTGAGGGAACCATGAATGCCAACATGTACTGTGACATACTGAAGCAGAGCATGATCCCCTCCCTTCAGAGACTGGGCTGCAGGGCAGTATTCCAACATGATAATGACCCCAAACACACCTCCAAAATGACCACTGCCTTGCTAAAGAAGCTGAGGGTAAAGGTGATGGAGTGGCCAAGCATGTCTCCAGATCTAAACCCTATTGAGCATCTGTGGGACATCCTCAAATGGAAGATGGAGGAGCGCAAGGTCTCTAACATCCACCAGCTCCGTGATGTCATCATGGAGGAGTGGAAGAGGACTCCAGTGGCAACCTGTGAAGCTCTGGTGAACTCCATGCCCAAGAGGGTTAAGGCAGTGCTGGAAAATAATGGTGGCCACACAAAATATTGACACTTTGGGCCCAATTTGGACACTGTCACTTAGGGGTGTACTCACTTTTGTTGCCAGCGGTTTAGACATTAATGGCGTGTTGAGTTATTTTGAGGGGACAGCAAATTTACACTGTTATACAAGCTGTACACTCACTACTTTACATTGTAGCAAAGTGTCATTTCTTCAGTGTTGTCACATGAAAAGATAGAATAAAATATTTACAAAAATGTGAGGGGTGTATTAACTTTTGTGAGATACTGTGTGTATATATATATATATATTTTTTTTAATTGTATTTAATTCCTTCACCCCTCCCCTTGTACACCCCTGTGGGGCAGAGCAATTATTAAATTTCTTCTATTTTATATTATATATATTATATATATATATATATATATATATATATATATATATATATATATATATATATATATATACATATATATATTTTTTTTTTTAAGGACAAGCAAAGCCTTTGTCTTGTAATATTGTTTTGCAATTCTGATTTTTTTTTTTTATTGCAATCCTCAGATCAAAAAATAACAAAATTAGAAAGACGCTCTTTTCTTTTTTGACCAGTGTTTTTTATTTATTTTTTTTATATTGTTACGGCAGACAAAAAACACATTTTATTCTATAATTTGCCTGTTTAAAATGACACTGAAGGCATGCTTCTGGTTCAAAGCATTGCAAAGGTAGTTTTTTTTTTTTTTTTTTGCATTTGTTTTAAAAGTACACTAAAAATAGACAAACAAAGCAAATAAAAATGAAATATGTTTGAGTAGTATTGGTAAATAAAATAAAAACAGACAAAAAAGAAATCAGCAGGAAAATAATAGTTGAAGGGAGTAGGGGAAGAAGTTTATTAGGGCTAATTAGGGTAAACTGATGGTTAAAATGGGGTGCCGGCTCCTAACAACCAACACAAAATGCAGGCAAAAAGCACCAAAAATGCACGTACATTAAAGTTGCTGGGCCAAAATCACGCCACAATTGCACCAAAGTAGTACAGGACCCTTTTCCAAAAACTGAGCTGTGCTGAGCTGCATTGACATGAACTGCACCATAGAATATACAGTGGTGATCGAAAGTTTGGGCACCCCAGGTAAAAATTTGTATTAATGTGCATAAAGAAGCCAAGGAAAGATGGAAAAATCTCCAAAAGGCATCAAATTACAGATTAGACATTCTTATAATATGTCAACAAAAGTTAGATTTTATTTCCATCACTGACACTTTCAAAATTACAGAAAACAAAAAAAATGGTGTCTGCAAAAGTTTGGGCACCCTGCAGTTTTAATATCTTGTACTGCCCCCTTTGGCAAGTATCACAGCTTGTAAACGCTTTTTGTAGCCAGCCAAGAGGCTTTCAATTCTTGTTGGAGGTATCTTTGCCCATTCTTCCTTACAAAAGTCTTCCGGTTCTTTGAGATTTCTGGGCTGTCTGTCACGCACTGCTCTTTTAAGCAGGGGCGTAACTACAGGGGTTGCAGGGGTTGCAATCGCTACCGGGCCCCATGCTCCAGGGGGCCCGGTAGCAAACCAGTGGGTGAACTTCCAGAATCGCAAAGGTCACACTTGCGACCGGACCCTGGCATTGCACCACTGTGGGGAGGCCCCAAGATTGCAGGAAGGGGGCCCACAAGATTGCAGGAAGGGGGCCCACTGCAGAACTTGTGAAAGAATCCTGCTGTGGGACCGTAATAAAAGGCCATGCAACAAGTGTAAAGAGCCCCAGGATTAGTTGGAAGAGCCCTGGGCTTGAAGGTAAGGGCCACGGCCAGGGGTCTGGGGGGCCCTTTATGGTTTCTTGCATCAGGGCCCTGAAGGTTCTAGTTACGCCTCTGCTTTTAAGGTCTATCCATAGATTTTCAATTATGTTGAGGTCAGGAGATTGTGAAGGCCATGGCAAAACCTTCAGTTTACTGCCTTTAAAAGCTGGGAATTGCTGGCAAGCGAGGGGGTGGGGGGGGAGGGGATGCAGGAGAGGGGCAAAAAAACTTCAAGTCACTGACAGGATGTCAGATCACAGCAAGAAAAAAAAAAGGAATTTGGAAATTTGGAGAAATCTGAGAGCAATATAAATTTTTTTGAGTTATGAATTCAGTGTTTAGCCTCACTTTAAACCTAGAACCTCAGTGCTGTAAGGACAGAGTGCTAATCACATAACAACTGTGTAGAATGATTTATTTTATTTTATTTTGTTCTTCATTCAAAGGTATTGGATTGAAAATCTGGTCTGTGGTATTAGTAGCTGTGCTGTTCTCCCTGCTGGTGCAGATGTATAAATCTGTCACTAGATGGCAGCATTAGACACTTATAATCATACACCTATAATAAGTCATTGCTCAGTGGGGATATCTATCTATATTACATGCAGCAATGCAGATGTGGAAGGTTATCAGGTTTCCTGGAGCTGTTCTGTTTCTAAAATTCAAACTGGTTATATTTTGGCTTCTCTAGGATTTATCAGCTTCACAATACCCCTCATATATGGATAATATAATTCTCCAGGACTTCTCTTATGTTGCTCTCCTTCTGTGGCATGTGTGTGTGGCCTCAGGTGTCAGGAACTCACCAACCCTCTGAAGAGGCTATTATATTTCCAGAATTTGTTTTAAACATGAATTGCTGCAGTACAGTATATGCTGCAGGATTACCATGCACCATCCTATGTACCGTGCCATCATGCAATGGGCTATCTTATGTACTATCATCATTATATATATCATTATCATCTTGCTATAGACCATCCTATATACTGTGCCTTCAAGCCATCGACCATCCTATGTACTCCATTATCATGCAATAAATCATCCCATGTAGTGTGGTGTCATGCTACGGACTGTCCTATGTACTCCTCCACCATGCCATAGACCATGTTATGTACACCTCCACCATGCTATGGACCCTCCTATATACACCTCCACCATGCTATGGCCCCTATGTACTCCTCCACCATGCTATGGCCCCTATGTACTCCTCCACCATGCTATGGACCCTCCTATGTACTTCACCTTGCTATGGTCCATCCTATTTACTCCTCCGCCATGCTATTGACCATCCTATGTACTTCTCCACCATTCTATGGACCCTCCTATTTACTCCTCCACCATGCTACGGACCATCCTATGTACTTCTCCACAATGCTATGGACCATCCTATTTACTCCTCCACCATGCTATTGACCATCCTATGTACTTCTCCACAATGCTATGGACCATCCTATGTACTTCTCCACCATTCTATGGACCCTCCTATTTACTCCTCCACCATGCTATGGACCATCCTATGCACTCCTCCACCATGCTATGGACCCTCCTATTTACTCCTCCACCATGCTATGGACCATCCTATGTACTTCTCCACCATGCTATGGACCCTCGTATTTACTCCTCCACCATGCTATGGACCATCCTATGCACTCCTCCACCATGCTATGGACCCTCCTATTTACTCCTCCACCATGCTATGGACCATCCTATGTACTTCTCCACCATGCTATGGACCCTCCTATTTACTCCTCCACCATGCTATGGACCCTCCTATTTACACCTCCACCATGCTATGGCCCCTATGTACTCCTCCACCATGCTATGGACCCTATGTACTCCTCCACCATGCTATGGACCCTATGTACTCCTCCACCATGCTATGGCCCCTATGTACTCCTCCACCATGCTATGGCCCCTATGTACTCCTCCACCATGCTATGGACCCTCCTATGTACTTCTCCACCTTGCTATGGTCCATCCTATTTACTCCTCCGCCATGCTATTGACCATCCTATGTACTTCTCCACCATTCTATGGACCCTCCTATTTACTCCTCCACCATGCTACGGACCATCCTATGTACTTCTCCACAATGCTATGGACCATCCTATTTACTCCTCCACCATGCTATTGACCATCCTATGTACTTCTCCACAATGCTATGGACCATCCTATGTACTTCTCCACCATTCTATGGACCCTCCTATTTACTCCTCCACCATGCTACGGACCCTCCTATGTACTTCTCCACCATTCTATGGACCCTCCTATTTACTCCTCCACCATGCTATGGACCATCCTATGCACTCCTCCACCATGCTATGGACCCTCCTATTTACTCCTCCACCATGCTATGGACCATCCTATGTACTTCTCCACCATGCTATGGACCCTCGTATTTACTCCTCCACCATGCTATGGACCATCCTATGCACTCCTCCACCATGCTATGGACCCTCCTATTTACTCCTCCACCATGCTATGGACCATCCTATGTACTTCTCCACCATGCTATGGACCCTCCTATTTACTCCTCCACCATGCTATGGACCATCCTATGCACTCCTCCACCATGCTATGGACCCTCCTATTTACTCCTCCACCATGCTATGGACCATCCTATGTACTTCTCTACCATGCTATGGACCCTATGTACTCCTCCACCATGCTATTGACCATGCTATGCAGTCTTTCACCATGCCATGAGCTATCCTACACACTCATTCACCATGCCATGAACTATTCTACGCACCTTTTCACCATGCCCTAGACCAAGGGTCTCCAAACTATGGCCCTCCAGTTGTTCAGGAACTACAATTCCCATCATGCCTAGTCATGTCTGTGAATGTCAGTTTTACAATGCCTCATGGGGTGTGTAGTTTTGCAACAGCTGGAGGGCCGTAGTTTGAGGATCCCTCCCTAGACTATCCTACGCACTTTTTCACCATGCCATGGACTATCCTTTGCACTTTTTCACTATGCCATGGACTAGCCTACGCAGTCTTTCACCATGCGATGGACTGTGCTACACACTCATTCACCATGACATGGACCATCCTATGTACTTTTCCACCATGCTATGAACCCTCCTATGTACTCCTCCACCATGCTATGGACCATCCTATGTACTCTTCCACCGTGCCATTGACCATCATATGCACTCTTTCACCATGTCACGGACTATCCTACGCACTCACTCACCATGCCATGGACCATCCTATGTACTTTTTCACCATGTCATACATGCCATGGACCATGCTATGTACTTCTTCACCATGCCATGGACTATCCTATGCACTTTTTCACTATGCCATGGACTATGCTATGCAGTCTTTCACCATGCCATGGACCATCCTATGTACTCCTCCACCATTCTATGGACCATCCAATGTACTCCTCCACCATTCTATGGACCATCCTATGTACTCCTCCACCATGCTATGGACCATCCTATGCACTCTTTTACCATGCCATGGACTATACTGCACACTCATTCACCATGCCATGGACCATTCTATGTACTTGTTCACCAGGTCATGGACTATAGTACGCACTTTTTCACTATGCCAGGAACTATCCTATGCAGTCTTTCACCATTCTATGGACCATTCTATGTACTCCTCCGCCATGCCATGGACTATGCTACACACTCATTCACAATGCCATGAACAATCCTATGTACTCTTTCACCAAGCCATGAACTATGCTACGCACTCATTCATCATGCCATGGACTATCCTACGCACTTTTTCATCATGCCATGGACTGTCCTACACACATTTTCCCCATGCCATGGACTATCCTATGCACTTTTTCCACTATGCCATGGACTATCCTATGCTGTCTTTCACCATGCTATAGACCATCCCATGTACTCCTCCACCATTCTATGGACCATCCAATGTACTCCTCCACCAGGCTATGGACCATCCTATGTACTCTTTCACCATGCCATGGACTATACTGCACACTCATTCACCATGCCATGGACCATTCTATGTACTTTTTCACCAGCTCATGGACTATAGTACGCACTCTTTCACCATGCCATGGACTATCCTACACACTTATTCACTATGCCATGAACCATCCTATGTACTCTTTCGACATGCCATGAACTATCCTATGCACTCTTTCACCATGCCATGGACTACCCTACACACTTTTTCACCATGCTGCGGACTGTCCTACGCACTTTTTCACCATGCCATGAACTATCCTATGCACTCTTTTCACTATTCCATGGACCATCCTATGTACTCTTTCACCATGCCATGGACTATCCTATGCACTTTTTCACCATGCCATGTACTATCCTACGCAGTCTTTCACCATGCCATGGACCATGTTATGTACACCTCCACCATGACATGGAGAATCCTATGTACACTTTCACCATGCCATGGACTATCCTACGCACTCATTCACTATGCCATGAACTATCCTATGCACTCTTTCCCCATGCCATGGACTATCCTATGTACTTTTTTTTTACCATGCCATGGACTAACCTACGCACTCTTTCATCATTCCATGGACCATCCTATGTACTCTTTCACCATACCATGGACTATCCTATGTACTCTTTTACCATGCCATGGACTATCCTATGTACTCTTTTACCATGCCATGGACTATCCTATGTACTCTTTCACCATGCCATTGACTATCCTATGTACTTTTTTTTACCATGCCATGGACTAACCTACGCACTCTTTCACCAGTCCATGGACCATACTATTTACTCTTTCACCATGCCATGGACTATCCTATGTACTCTTTAACCATGCCATGGACTATCCTATGCACTTTTTCACCATGCCATGGACTATCCTATGTACTCTTTAACCATGCCATGGACTATCCTATGCACTTTTTCACTATGCCATGGACTATGCTATGCAGTCTTTCACCATGCCATGGACCATCCTATGTACTCCTCCACCATTCTATGGACCATCCAATGTACTCCTCCACCATTCTATGGACCATCCTATGTACTCCTCCACCATGCTATGGACCATCCTATGCACTCTTTTACCATGCCATGGACTATACTGCACACTCATTCACCATGCCATGGACCATTCTATGTACTTGTTCACCAGGTCATGGACTATAGTACGCACTTTTTCACTATGCCAGGAACTATCCTATGCAGTCTTTCACCATTCTATGGACCATTCTATGTACTCCTCCGCCATGCCATGGACTATGCTACACACTCATTCACAATGCCATGAACAATCCTATGTACTCTTTCACCAAGCCATGAACTATGCTACGCACTCATTCATCATGCCATGGACTATCCTACGCACTTTTTCATCATGCCATGGACTGTCCTACACACATTTTCCCCATGCCATGGACTATCCTATGCACTTTTTCCACTATGCCATGGACTATCCTATGCTGTCTTTCACCATGCCATAGACCATCCCATGTACTCCTCCACCATTCTATGGACCATCCAATGTACTCCTCCACCAGGCTATGGACCATCCTATGTACTCTTTCACCATGCCATGGACTATACTGCACACTCATTCACCATGCCATGGACCATTCTATGTACTTTTTCACCAGCTCATGGACTATAGTACGCACTCTTTCACCATGCCATGGACTTTCCTACACACTTATTCACTATGCCATGAACCATCCTATGTACTCTTTCACCATGCCATGAACTATCCTATGCACTCTTTCACCATGCCATGGACTACCCTACACACTTTTTCACCATGCTGCGGACTGTCCTATGCACTTTTTCACCATGCCATGAACTATCCTATGCACTCTTTTCACTATTCCATGGACCATCCTATGTACTCTTTCACCATGCCATGGACTATCCTATGCACTTTTTCACCATGCCATGTACTATCCTACACAGTCTTTCACCATGCCATGGACCATGTTATGTACACCTCCACCATGACATGGAGAATCCTATGTACACTTTCACCATGCCATGGACTATCCTACGCACTCATTCACTATGCCATAAACTATCCTATGCACTCTTTCCCCATGCCATGGACTATCCTATGTACTTTTTTTTTACCATGCCATGGACTAACCTACGCACTCTTTCATCATTCCATGGACCATCCTATGTACTCTTTCACCATGCCATGGACTATCCTATGTACTCTTTTACCATGCCATGGACTATCCTATGTACTCTTTTACCATGCCATGGACTATCCTATGTACTCTTTTACCATGCCATGGACTATCCTATGTACTCTTTCACCATGCCATTGACTATCCTATGTACTTTTTTTTACCATGCCATGGACTAACCTAAGCTCTCTTTCACCAGTCCATGGACCATACTATTTACTCTTTAACCATGCCATGGACTATCCTATGTACACTTTTACCATGCCATGGACTATCCTATGAACTCTTTCACCTTGCCATGGATCATCATATGTACTCCTCACCATGCCGTGGGCCCCCGAGTCCTCGACCTCCACTGTTAATGGTTGCACTGCTCTGTAACAGTGATCTGGCACTGTTCCATTATGACATACAGCTAATACAGTGAACGAATTGCACTCTTCCTAAGGTGACTCAGACAGTTTTGTTGTAACTTGTCATAATTATTTCCTCTCTTCTTCTGATGAGGTGTTAAAAACCATGAAAAATGCTAAATCCCATTCAGCTTATAAAATCTGCTGTTGTCATCAATAACGTCAAAGACGTCTCAGTTCAACCGCATGTCTTGCAGCAGCAGAGATCATGTGACCCGGCATCAGAGGTATGCGGGACTCTCCTTATTATAGGAAGGAATAATCTCCTGGGAATTTTAACCTTTCTGGGAATAATGGAGCCTAAATTCTACCACAAAGCTCCATTATATATTGGATTTAAAGTAGGTGGGCCCCTTAAGTTTCTCCAATATGCTGGAGATGTGGACTTGCCCTTGGCCCCCTCTCACATATCTGGTGGCAGTGCCCACTTATTGACTTTTATTGGAAACAGATCATCAACCTCAGTGATTGAAAAGTCTCTTTTTTTTTTTTTTTTTTAATAACCTGTTATACTTACCTGCTCTGTGCAGTTGGTTTTGCACAGAGCAGCCTGGATCCTCCCCTCTTCTTCTCTCCTGGCCCCTCCCTCCTGTTGAGAGCCCCCACAGCAAGTAGCTTGCTATGGGGGCACCTGAGCTGAGTCACAGCCCTGTGTGTCCATTCAGACACAAAGCTGCCATTCGGCCACGCCCTCTCTCTCTCATGATTGGCTAACTGTCTTTGATTGACAGCCACAGGAGCCAATAGCGCTGCTGCTGTGTCTCAGCCAATCAGAAGGGAGAGTCCCGGACAACAGAGGGACTCGTGGACATCGCTGGACAGAGATGGGGCTCAGGTAAGTATGAGAGGGTGCTGGGGAGACTGCTGCACACAGAAGACTTTAAATGCAGAGAATATATTAACCACGCTAGCGGTATCCCCGAGCGTGACTCGGGGTAGGAATTTCCTGCTATTATCGGTATCCCGGAGTCACGCTCGGGGTGAATGGGCAGAGCTATGCAGAGAGCGCAGCGGAGTGTCTTACCTTATCCTGGCGATCCAGCGATGAGCTCTCATTGCTGTGACCGCCAGCCGAGATCTCCGCCGCTCGTCTGTCGGTAGGAGGACTTCCTAGTTCCGTTCCCTGCAGCAGCAAAGCTGCATGGGAGCGGAACTAGGGAGGGAAATTAAAAAAAAAAAAAAAAAACGTTGCACAAAACACAAACACATTTTATATTATATATATGCATATATATATATATATAT